>NW_024543227.1:892500-1407500 GCF_018167655.1 Microtus oregoni
CATTTCTTCACCTTGTGTTGTGTATTCACAATATATCCTGGAGATCACTCTATAATTATAATCATGGACTTCATGTTGCCTTCTTAAAAATTATTTTGTTTGTTTTGAGATAGAATCTCAGTATATAAGTCAGGTAAAACTTGAGCTCACTATGTAGCTCAGGATAGCCTCAAAACGACTATTCTCTTGTCTTTACCATCAGCCTGTTGGCATCACAGATGCATACCATCATACCTGGCTAAGCACATGCGTACCTAGTCATTTGAGTGGTAGATACACCTGAGATCATGCTGTCCCTCTTTCCTTCCCACAGATGTTTTTCATAGTTCTGCTCTTGGAGTTCTACATTGTTGCTCTGTCAGATTCTTTGTGTCCCCTTCCGTGTTCTTTGGGATGGATCCTTAGAAGAAAGACCCCTGGTCCCAGAATGCACGCTTGTGGTTTTCACTAGCATAAGATCCATCCATAGGCTTGGAGAACAGTTGCATTCTCTCCAGCAATGGAGAAGAGTGTCTTTTTGCTCACAGACTACCCACGTGGAGAGCTGAGAGGAGGTGACTGCTATGTGAGAAACCTGTGGTGAGCATTTCCTGAAATCAGGAGAGTGACATGCTCAGACTGGACCCTCTGCCTGTCTTTGTCTTTGAAGATGTGGTTCCTCTTCCTCTCTGAGTCCTGTGGCTCTGGTTCTAGGCCCACAGTGTGGGAAAGGGAAGTCACTTGCTTGGTGTAACCTCAATGACCTCCTTAAACAAATTGCTTTCTTATAGATCATCCATACATGTTAACTGCACTATCAAACGGAAGCAGAATCAGAAAAAAATCTACTCCGCACCGAGGATAACTTCCAAGACAGACACCACACAAGGTTTATCCTCCCTCCCCTCTGTAAGGGAGATATAGCCAGGAGAAGAGTGGGGCCTGATAGCGAACACTGTGGGAAGGATGGGCCAAATTTTCCTTGGTTTCCAAGGCAGCATTTGTTTTTCTTTGTGGACCAGACAGTTTAAGGCAGTCTCTTTGAATGGTTTCCATGGGAATCCACTTGAGCAGATCAAAAGAGGGAAAAAGGAATTGTGTGAGACATGTAGGTGTGGGGTTAGAATGATGATGCCTGGCACACAATAAACTACTAATTCACAGAAATAAATTGATGACATGGCTGAAGAAATGTATGTGTGTGTGTGTATATGTGTGTGTGTGTTTGTGTGTGTACCTTCACTCAATATTGTAGAATTCACAGTACACAAAGAGAATCATGGCATATTGGTACTTATTATTTTGTTACCTATTTTGAGAAGTATTTTTTTCTTTCATTAAAAATATTAATTTATTCAGGGAAAACTAGCCTTTAGAAAATAGAGCCAGGCGCGCCATCTGGTGATCAAAATGTGAGTTGCAGGACTTCAAGGCAACTATGGAGTTTCCCTATAGGCAAGGTTGGGGCATCAGAGGGCAGTGTGGGGGACCACTCACTCAGAGAACTCAGGGAGTTCAGTGCCCTTAGGATCCCGACATCTGAGGATGGTTAGACAATTATGCAATACATCTGAGTGTTAGCGTGTACGTAGCTGCCAAAGAACCCGTAGATTAATATACAGACTGCAACTTTCCATTCCAGAGAGGATTTCTGAGGTTTCTGGGGTCAGGTCATCTGGGACCACTTGGACATGTGTAGCTTTGCTGTGGGACCATTCTTGTGCATGTTCTCTCGTGTGTACATCATGTCTGAGTCTCTCCCCTTAGTACCTGGGACTGCGGTAGCTGTGGAAGCTTCACATCTGACTGTTGGTCAACACTGCCTAGTTTTTCTACATAGGGAGTACATGGAATTTCTCCTCCAGCAATGTATGGGCTTTTCTTCTGTCACATTTTCCATTTAAATGGGTGTAGCATAGAGACAACTCAGTCATTAAGCTTTCCCTTCTAGAGTATGAAGTCCAGAATTACCCCCAAGACATATGTTGGGGCATCAATCTAAACTATGGAACACACATGGAAATTAGAGAAAATAAAAAGCAATTCTACTTTCTAACACTAGAAGAATATAGACAACATCTACTAAAATTGTGTGACTCGCATATTTTGGCCAATTGGAAACATACATGCATTCTTTTATGGCAGGGTTGGTACATGCACACAGAAGAACCAAGACTGTGGAATTCTTGGCCCATCTGTTGGCTCACCAGGCAAAGGTGCTTACAGCCCAGCCCAATGAGTTTGAGGCCTGGAACCTACTTGGTGGAAGAAAAGAGCCAACTCCTGTAAATTGTCCTCTGATCTTGAACACACTACATCCCAGCACAATAAATATATACAATAAATTCTTGTTAAAGCTATGAATTTTTCTACTGCTCAAGGAAGCAGTCCCTCTTCTCCCGCTGTCCACACTGCTCAGGGCAGAGGTGACCATGTTCCCAGTTTCCCTAGAGCCTTTCCTTCGGGAACCCTGACCCTGAGGCGGTGTTTCACAATGTTCCTTCCATCCCTGCTCTTGCAGGGTGAGGTAAGTGTCCAGGTGGCCGCAGAAATGGGAAGAGTCTGGTCCTCCCAGTGGCTGAGATGAGCAGCCTCTCTTGCCACACAACCTCCACAAGAGGAAGATGCAGATGAGATTAAGAAAAAACAAGGGGAAAACGTGGCAGGAGCCTTCAGTATTCCTTCCATACCAGGTGACAGGCGGGCTTGGAGTCCAGCCCTCTGAAGAATGTCAGAAAGCTCTGGAATTCATGTACTTCCCTGAGCTATGTGGTAGCAGGCCTCACTATGTTTACAGTGGAAAATCCCCGCCAGTCGTGTGGGAGCATAATAGAGACAGTGAGTTTGTATGTGCAGGGGCTCTGGATTGGGGTATGTGATAGGAAACAGTCCTGCTGTTCCCACATGGATCAGGAGATGTCTCCTGACTCCATTTTTAACAGATTATTTTATCACCATGAAATGGCATCTTTTAAAGTTTTTTAAATGCTTTTTTGTTGTTGTTAATGAACAGAAACAAAACTTTTCCTCAAAATATAACAGGACAGGGAAAAACTTTTCCCAATTTTCATTGGTTATCTTTGCCTTTAGATTTACTTTAATCCTGGGGAGGAGGGCTATGTATGTGAATGTCAGTGTCCAGCAGTGTTGGATCCTGGAGGCTGGAGTTGCACATGGTTTGAGCTTCCTGTCATTCGTGCTGGGATTTGAACTCAGGTCCTCTGGGGAAGCAAGTATCGCTCCTAACCAATGAACCATCTATGGCCTCAGCTCCCCAAGGGTTAAGGTTAGGGTTAGAGTTAGGTCCTTCTATGTACCATATAGTATGTGAAGGATTGCAATTCTGTAAAAATCCCTCGGCTCATTTGAGAGATAATCACTGGAAATGTAATTTTTCAAAAGCTTTCCTATTATGTCCAGAAGATGCCACGAACCAGAGTGTACTGATTTTTCTGTTACCCTGAATGCATGGATCCTTGAATTCCCATCAGCCGCCACAGTTCTCATGGCTATAGACCAACTGTCTAGACAGCTTGTGATCCTGCCATTCTGACATGAATCATCAGATGTTACCTGCCTCCACTGGAGGGTGGGGTTGAGACGGGGTGTCTCTGTAGTTTTGGAGCCCTCCTGGAACTAGCTCTTGTAGATCAGGCTGGCCTTGAGCTCACAGAGATCCACCTGCCTCTACCTCCCGAGTGTTGGGATTAAAGGTGTGCGCCACCACCGCCTGGCCACCTGCCTCCAATTTTAACAGATTATTTTTCTCGCCATGGACCATCTATCTCTCCAGCTCCCCAACGGTGGCGTACATAGTTAACTTACTTCAGTGCATTAGGAATTTATTATGGTGGTACCCTGTCTGCATGCGCCACCATCTCATTCTATAGCTGCTTCTTACAAAAGGAAATTCCCCTGTGGATATTTGTGCCCACTCACAAGAAATGACTAAAGGACACTTCCTTTTACCAGTGGGCCTGCTTCTTCAAACATCTTGACAATTCAAATCTCTGAGTTTCCCATTTTAGTAAGTTGCACGATGTTTTCATTTGCCCCAAGTCAGCTAAGCACCCGAAGAGAACACCTGTCTGTGCATGTCTGAGAAATTGATGAGTTCCACAAAACTCTAGCTATGTGCACATCTGATATCCTGGTATAATGACTCAGACTGTATCTTAGAAGCAACTGCAGAATTGGAAGGGAAACCTTACTGGCCAAGTTGTGTTCATATTACCCCTATAAGAGCACAAAGTTGGGAGAAGGTCACCTTATGCTAAAAAAGAGAGAAATTTCCCACATCCTCTTTGCAGAAAATTGGGGAAGCATCAATGTGGGATAAAAGGGAAGCTTTACAGCATAGACCATCCCAGGGATATGCGCCTGGCAAACACAGAGCTCAAATCTCTTGGAGTCTGGAGGTGGTGTGGAGGTTTGAATAAGAATGGTCCCCATAGGCTCATGTATCTGAATGCTTAGTCTCCAAGGAGGGGCACTCTTTGAGAAGGCTTAGATGATGTGGTGTCCTTGTTGGAGTAGATGTGGCATCATTGAAGGAAGTGTGCCACTGGGGGTGGGCTTTGAATTTCAAAATCCCATGTCAGGCCCAGTGTCAGCCTCTCTCTCCCTGTGGATCAGGTAATAGAACTCTCAGCTACTTCTCCAACACCATGTCTGCCTGTGTGCCACCGTGCTCCCTGCCGTGATGGTAACAGACCAACCTCAGAAACTATAAGCAAGGCACGTGAATGCTTTCTTTGATAAGAGTGGCCTTGCTCATGGTGTCTCTTCACAGCAATAGAACAGTGACCAAGACAGATGGTGTTTCATAAATTCCTGTGTGCTCAAGGTCTTTACAGTTTTAGTATACGCAGGTTTGTCCATGAAGAGGGCCAAAAGGGGACTACTGTCTTCTGAAGAGCACATTATTTTAGACAAGTAACTGGAATGGCCTCCTGCTTGCCCCAAATGTCACACAGTAGTCTCTTGTATTAATGACTGACATCTTGGAACAGATTCTAGTCAATGCACTTATGAGTATTCAACCAGCCCCAATTCTCCCTCTGTAGCTGCTAATGGGGCAGAGGAAATCCCTTACATGACAGTGGTAGTTTGAATGAAGATGGTCCCCGTAAGCTCCTATGGTTAATGTTTCAATGGTGAATAATTTAAGAAAGATTAGGATGTGTGGCCCTATTGGACGAGGCGTGTCACTGGGTGAGTTCTGATGTCTCAAAAGCCCTCTGCCTCCTGCCTGTGATCAGGATGTAAACTCTCAGTTTCTGCTACAGTGCCCTGCCAGGCTGCCTGCTGCCATGCTGCCCACAGTGATGGTACTGGACTAACCCTCTGACACTGAAAGTAATCTCCCCATTTAATGCTTTGTTCTGTAAATTCTCTTCAGCACAGCGCCTCTTCCCAGCAACAGAACAGTAGCTCAGACAATGTCCTGTGGCTGTCAATGGACTTGGGGTTCCTGCCTCTTTTCTTCTGTGTTATCTCTTCTTGTAGGGCACAGGGGATAATTTCTCTTTCAATATCAAATTAGTGGCTCCAAAATGATGGTGAGGTAAAGGAAATACTTTGGAGATCTTCCTGCAATAGAGAAGGGGCCCCAATCTTGTTCTACATCGTAAGGGTGAATACATATTACATCTGAGCCATATGCAGAGCATATTCATTGAAAAGTACATGGCAAACACACCACAAACACCATGGAAGCGTACTTGGCAACCACACCACAAACACCAGGTTGCTCTTGGAAGTCCCCAGCAGGCATGGTGCAACACAATGGCAGTGACTGGCCAGGATACAACTTGCCTGGGAGGCAGCGATCTGGGGACTGTACCACAGCCTCCTGGAGAGGGGATATAAAATCTAGGAAATCCATTTATCCCAGTGTCAGGGGATTCAAGGTGCCCACCACATTCATATTCTCTACAGAGCACCACTCTGTATCCCGTGTGCACTGCCCACTTTACACTCAGGGAGGATGAAGTGAGTTGTGGAGCACTACAGTTGCTGCAATCCATAAATGGAACTGCTCTATATGTGTGCCAGCTTTCCAAACACACTAAAAACGCATTGCTATTCCATAAAACTTCAGCCCTTTTAAAGAAAATAAATGTAGGCATGTAGTTTGAATGCCACCTCCTGGCCATAATGGGGACTACATCAGTGAGAGTCTTGGGCCCAGTGGCGTCTATATTTGGGTGGGAGGGAACATTGGCTGTGACCTGGACTTGAAGGGACCTTAGATAAGATAAGGCAGTGTTTTTTCACTTCATTATACTTTCCTGGCACATAAAACTGGACATCTTAGGTATATCAAATGTAAACCCGAGATTGGAGACCAATCCCAGTCTAAGGCTAACATAAAGCAGCCTCATTAGATAGAGATGGTGGAGCTCTGTGTGTAAACACACACACACACACACACACACACACACACACACACACACACACACACCACACACACACACACAGAGGCATGCACACAGCATCAGAATAGATTACATTCGTCTTTACTACTCCAGAAACTCAACAAAATGACTACTTCTCCTGAAGTATGGAAGGTGTATAATCATTTATCCAAAGCGCGATTGTGGGTTTGAGCATGCCTGTGAGTGCGTGAGCAATTGTGTGTGTGTGTGTTTGTGTGTGTGCGCGCGCGTGAGGTCAGGGGACAGAAGACAGCCTCCGGTGCTGTAACTCAGGCGCCATCCCCCTGATGTTTTTCTTAGACAAGGTTTCCAACTGGCCTGGAACACGCAAGGCAGGATGGGTTAGCTCGTCAGCACACTCCAGGGATGGGCTCGCCTCCACCTTCACACATAAGCATGTCCCGCCACACCTGCTACTTTTCCTCCTGTAGTTTATCTTCATTTTCTGGATGATGCTCTCTGGGAATGACACTCAAGGCCTCATGCCCACAAGGCCAGCACTTTACTGATTTAGCTGTCTCCCCAGCCCTACTTTTACCACCCAAGCACAAGTATTTTCTCAGATTACACTTTAAAGTACTTTCCTTCCTGGATATGAAATTTCAAACACCACAGGAAAGCACATGTACTACCATAAGGAAATCTGTGTTTGTTGCTGGGCTTATTCCTACCCCTAAGGCACAGGGCTGTCTGCAGGGAAATCTCCTGAGAGTGAGCTATCTGAGTAGAGTCCCAGCCGCCATTTTCTGTGCGCCTTGCTGTATGTGGTGGTGAGGAAGTCACTTCCCCATTTAGGGGATGGTAATCTTTAATGTGTCTGCCAGGGACACACAGGGCTCTGCCTAACATCCAGTGAAAAGAGGATGGTTTCCCATGACAGAACTAAGTTGAAACTTTCCCACAGTGAATGGAATGATAATAGTCCTGATATCTACTTTGTGTGTTTAGTGCAGAGTCTCAGAGCAGCCCAGCCCAGCCTGGGACTCTTCCCCTTCCTCCCTCAGCCTTCAGAGTGCTGCTGGTCTTCCCAGCTTAGCACACTGCTCCAGCTCAAGTATTCATTTTAATGTAAACACGTTCTTAATGCTACTGTTTTCTTCTCGGCCCAGTAACATTTTCATTCCATTTCTACATGTATATGGTTGAATTCCCACGAAATAAGTAATTTTATCATTGATTTCCCTGCAAAAAATTATTTTATAATGATCCACATCTCTTGAAAAACCATGTACTCTAAGATTGTTTTCCTAAGAAATTTCACATTTTCTGAGATATTATTGGTTTTTGTTTGGTTTTCATTTTGAGGCAGGGCCTCTCTATGCTATTCAGGCTGTTCTGAAACTTCTTTGCAGTAATGATCCTGTAACCCCAGTGTTCAAATAGCTGGAAGTGCACGCATTTGCCACATAATGCGAATGAAAACTGTTCTCATTATTGCCTGGCATTTGAGCATTTTTCTTTAATGTTTCACAGCAATTATTTTAATTTGTAAATGATTTTAAGGCAAAGAATGTGCATAACTTAATAATAATTATGTTGTGTATATTTGTGTGTGTATTTACACATTAATGCACGTGCCTACAAAGGTCAGGAGAGGTCATACCTTCCTGGAGCTGAGGTACGGTCCATCACGGATTTTGGAAATGGATGCTGGAAACAGACCTTGCGTCCTCAGCAAGAATAGAATGCACTCTTAACCACTGAACATCTCTCCAGCAAGACTGTAGACTGTTAAAGTCCATTAGCCATTATAATGTTCATATTTTAAATTCCACTGTGTTTTCCCCTTGGTTCAATGACCTGGAGCTGATTCTTCTTTTTTCTTGTTTAGATTTATTTTTACTTTTAATTATGTCTGTCTGTCTGTCTGTCTGTCTGTCTGTCTGTCGTATGCACATGATGGGCAGAGGCATTGACTCCTGATGGAGCTGGAGTTAAAGGCAGTTGTGAGCTATCTGCCATGGGTGCTGGGACCCATACGCTCATAAACAGTAATGACTCTCACATCTCTTTCCTCCTGCCTCTACGTCTTGAGTGCTGGTATTACAGGTGAGGGTGAACATGCCCAGAGGGTCAAAGAACACAGAGCAATTTCCATTCTAGGCAATCATTCTGCCTCGAGAGCTATGTCGCCAGTCCCCATACTGTGGCTTTTTAAATTCACCAGTGATTTCTTTTCATGGTATAGCATTCTCATTGAACAGCTACCAGAAAAATCAAGAATATAGCTGGGAATGTCCTGCACTGCCAGGGGAGCCATACCAGTGTCTAGGGACCACTTTTAAAAATCCCCACATGTGCTCCCACCACAGTTTTGAAGAGCTTCGGACAGGGCCACAGATGCTGGGCAGATCTATGTGCTGCAGCATCCTCGAGTCCAGCCTCTGGCAAGGACATCCTGTTCCCGAGAGCAAGTCTCCTGAGAGCAAACCTACCTTACATGCCCAGCTTCCTCAAAGGTCAGCAACAAGGGACTGGAGGCTGCTGTTGTACTCTCTGTGGTTGTGTGTGCAGAACAATGACCCAGACCCTGCAGAAGAATCACAAAACAGGAAAAAGGTTGGTCAAAGAATCAGACACATCCTTAAGCTCAGTGCTGAAGACATAAAAAAAGAAAATTTGGAAATATAGCATAGTGTGTGGATATAGAAATGACGGAGAAAGAAGAACAGGATTTCCCTTGCACGGAGATGTGAGTGTGGGTGTCGTGATGTGGGGCTGTGCCTCCCTAGGAGTATGGGGACAATGATGAAGGGATCCCAGACATATCTGAGAAGCCGGATTCTGTGTTTGGATATCTGTACAGCAGTGGTTCTCAGCCTTCCTAATGCTGTGACATGACTCTTAATACAGTCCCTCATGTGTGGTGATCCCAACCAGAAAATTATTTCTGTTGCTACTTCATTGCTGTAAAGTTGTTACAGGTAAGAATCATAATGGAAATAGTTTGGGGGATAGACGTTTGGGGGGGGGATAGATAGTTTGGGGGATAGAGGTCACAAGTCACAGGCTGAGAACCACTGTTCTAGAGTCAGAGAGATGTGGAACCTTCCTAGGCCCAGCAACTTTGCTTCCCTGAGCCTGGATGTGCTGGACCCATTTTCCAAACACAGGCTGGGCATATCTGTGAGGCACGAAACAGAGTGAGCTGTGCTTACCACTCTGAATTGAGAGCATTAGAATGCTCACTCATTGATTTTATGGGCCTTTAGTTACAACATCTGCTCTAAATGCCAGTCAGAAGTTCCTGCATATGTGACAGACTAATGTTGATGTATGCAATTGGAATTACAGGCTGGCCTTGCACTCAGACATCATACTGCTCTGTCTCGTGAGTCCTGGGATTAAATGTGTGTGCCACGCCCACCTGTCAAAAATACGCATTTCTAAAGGCAGTAGTCTCCTGGAGAAAGAATAGGGACAAGCAGGAGCTGCAGCACCTAGAGACTGATTTCACTTTGACTCTGCCTAAAGCCTACTCGCTTCATCCGTAAAACTGCCAAGAGCAGTACATGCTGTAGAACAACCACTTTCAAAAATACTTTAAACGTTAGGTTTGCTTTTCGTTAGACAAATGTTAGATTCTTATTCTTTTGGAAATTCTTCTACAGTTAGTTTTACTTAGAAAAGTTTACATCTGAAAATTATTCATCAGCTGACACGTTGTTAAATTACTAAGTTTTACAACAACTAGTTTGGGTATTCAAACTACCCTGTGTCAAATACACGTGGAACAACTGATGTCAGTAAACGGAAGCACTGTGTCTCCAAGTGGTCAGACAAATCCAGAGATGTTAGAGCAACGTCTCCACAAGGAAAATGCACAGCGCATACAGGTGCTATCTGCCTTCTCCCAGACAAGGCTGCACAGGGCAGCTCTCACGCTGATCACTGCAGCATGGCTTCATCCCTCTTTCAATCCACTTCCATCCCTCCCCTGTCTTCTGAACCATCTCCACTGTCTCCACACACTCCCTCATCCCGCCCTCCCCAGGCCTTTCTCTGTGCAGTGCCAAGTCACCTTCCACCAAAAGGAATCAAATCATGTCAATTCCATAACTCACCTTCCACACTGATCATATAATCCAAATGTCATAGTCAGCTGAAAACGGCACACATCTTCCTTTCTACCCTATCCCCAAGCAGTGTCCACATTGTCTTCAAGGCTCTGGCCACTGGCCTTGTCCCCTGCTCTTAGATCCACTGTTCTCCATGGGGGCAAGCACGCCCATAACATGGCTTATGCATGGCCTTGCTTCTTTTTGCCATTCAGGACTCAGATCACATGCTAACTTCTGAAAACTTTAGGGGGTAACATCACGTACCACAATCTCCATCACAACTATTTCCTGTCCCCTTTATGATCTTTAAAGCGCCAATAATACATGGAATTGCTCTGATTACTGATTTCTTCTGCTTACTGACAGTTTGCCTATCTAACACAAAATACAGGAACCCGTGCTAGTCTTCACAGTGCAGGAACAAGGTGCTCACAAAAGAGGCCAGTATGTGAATATCTGGATAAATATATATGAAGGAATTGATGCGTATTTGACATGCCATGTAACACACTGGTATTTACGGGAGTAGCAAGAGAACACGGTATGGAATTAAGCAGTCTGTGACTCCATATCCTAGAAGACAGAATAACAAACACAGTAGCAATACTTTTTAACGTGGACAGCCATCAGAAAGAAGTGGCTATGCCACACCACACTTCACAGGGTTTGATTCGGTGTCTAGTGTGGACCCAGATTTCTACCATTTTAATAAGCACTCCCTGCAAATGTGATGCAGAAATGCATGACCCATTCAGGAAATGGTCTGAAGGGATGGCTTCCATTTCAGTCCTGGTCATTTAAAGGAACCCATGCAGACTTCTGTCATCTGGGGAGTCTATGAATGCCATTGTTCCACAGTGTGCTGCTCTTGCTGCTACCCTGCTGCAACAGGATGTGTTCCTACAAGGCATCGCAGATCCGCTGCAGGTCACATGGATGGGAAGAGAAAAGGAAATGACTCACCTGGTGAGTCCCACATGATCTTGTCACTCTTGCTCAGGTAACAGGCTGACAAGACCACACCACACTTGGTTCTTCTCCAGGAGCTGGATTTGCATGGAGAGTTCACTGTTTTCTCCCCTGTTCTACTAGAAGGCAGAGTAAGGGGAGAGAAATCTCATGGGGAGGGGAAGAAGGCGATGAGAACGCTCATGCACTCTACTGTACTGAATATAGGGATGGAGTAGTCTGTCTGCATCCAGTCAAGTCAAAGATGTGCAGTGACATCTTCCTCTTCTTTGTTCATCTCACAGACCCTTCCTATACACACCCATGTACACATCACACACACACACACACACACACACACACACACACACACACTCACACTGGTGGCACTGATGACTCACATACTGGAAACAAGGGCTCATGTCAGCTTCTTGTCAACCTTCTGCGTGTTCTCTCTGCCTTCCTGTTGTTCTTATCATAGAAGAGACCTGATATTGACAGAAAGAGGAGACAAAGTGTCACTGACAGCTAGCATTTGGTGATTACTGTCTTCTGGGGGTGGTCAGATAATCCAGAATTCTAGACAGATAACAAGTGAAGAGCAGGTCCACTTGAATGTGTGTCCTTGCACGGGCATGTTATGGGATAATTTAAGCATCACAGTATATAATGATGACAAAGTGGTACTCCTTTAAAAAATGGGTGTTTCTGAGTGGACACAAACGCATGAGTAAATCCATTAATAAACAAAAGATAAAAGGGAAACTTTACTCAAAGACAAGCAATGCTTGTATACTAGTAACTGCACAGGGAAGTAGGTATCAGAGCAACACTTAGCAGGCGTCATGGTAATAATCCATATGGCAAGACCCATCCATAAAACACCCCCTCTGTAAACAGTCTACAGCAGACACTGCTAAAATCTGCATGACTGGATGGGAAAACAAGAGGGAAAACACACGAGTACTAACCTTGACCCTTTTGTGTTGGCAAAAATATTATTAGATATTTTGAAAAAAGTTACCTACTTATTCTACATAATACAAATCTTTCTGGAGTTACACATACATACCTAACTCTTCACATGTATCCCCTTCTTTCTCTCCACTGTGATCTCAACACCTACCTGATGGAGCTGGCTGGGAGGTGAAGGAGTATCTCTATGATTCCAAAGATTCCATTTGGGCAAACATTAGACCTGTGGCTGCCTTAGAAAATTTCCCCCAAACTGGGTGTTGGACATTTGTTTCTTTTCTCATAATTAACTTGCAACTTCAAAATACTGAAATTGAAACATAAGCAAATATATGTTTTCAAAGACATTTTCATCATAGAGAAAGAAACCTGACATTTCAACCTAAAAGAGAGCTTTTGTTAAAATCTACCCACAGACATTTGACCACAGTGAAATGTGTGGAAGCTGTAATTTAAAATCCCTGTCACTGGAGATAGCATCAGGAAATATGAAATAATTAGAAAAACTCTGCCCGCTTCTCTGTTGTGCCTAGACACTGAATGGGACAAATCATTGCTGAGAGTAAAGATGTATAGATTCGTCGACTGTGGCGATATTTTGTTTCTTCCATGACAATAAAGCTTGCCTGAGAATCAGTGTGTGCAGATAGCCACTAGTTAGCCAGAGAGGACAGGCAGTGTTGGAACTCACCTTTCCCAACACTCAGGAGGTACAGGCAAATGGATCTCTGCGAGTTCAAGGCCACCCTGGGATACACTAGATTGATCCAGTCTAAAACAGAAAGAGAGTCAGGCACTGGTGGCTCACACTTTTCTTCCCAGGGTTTGTTGAAGAGAGGAATATAAGGTGGGAGGAGATAGGAGATCCAGGCATTCAGTCTGAGGTCTTGTAGAGACAGGATGCTCCATTTGGTCTGAGGATTTCATAGAGGAAAGAACTGGAAGCTGGCTGCTTTGCTGTTCTGATCTTATAGATTCAACCTCGTAATATCTGACTCCAGATTTTATTATTAAGACCAATTAGAATTCACTCTGCAATCACCTTCATGCAATGGAAGATACAGGTGTCTGTTCTCCTCAAAAAGACCTATAGATCCAGTGCAATACCAACAGAAATCTAACAGACTTTTCATAAACTAATGGGCTTATCCTGAAACTCATAGTGAATATGAAAAACCAGAGCATGAAAACACCTTCAAAAGGAAAAATCTTGGAGGATGAACACATGACTTCCAGACTCCTTATAAACCTAGAGAAATGAAGACAGCGTGCCTGATTGGTAATGACAATAAGACAGAAAAGAATATGAAGGGGACAGAAGAGTCACACACGTGTGAGGGGACACCTTTAGCAAAGACACAAAGACACTTCAATGAAGCAGGAATATGCTGGTCACCGAGGTTTTTTGGGACTCCCTGTAGTGGTAGGGAGGAGCAGCCCAGCATCGTGACCTTCAGCCTGAGGATCACCCTGTCCTTTGATGACCTTGACCCTGGTAAACTGGGTCTAGGCTGCAGAAAAAACTTTCAGAAAAAGCCAGGATGAAGCAAAGGTTGTGAGCTTATTAATCCTGTGGATAGAAGCTCACACAGAATAAGGATGGCTCATGCATGACGGCCTCAGTGAGGACTAGAGAGAGACACTTGAGATTAGGTGTCAGTACAAAGGGTGTGTGAGGAGGGCAGAAGAGTGAGAAATGTGAAGATTTTTATGGCTCTCAGAGTTACATTGTTTTAAAATTACATGTAAGAATACTTTGAGTCTTTAAATGGGTTCTGTTTTCCCATTAGGAAAAATATACAATATGTTATTAAAAAGTCAAAAATAAAAAAATAATCTTTTGAAATGTTCTTATCGCTTTTAAAATTTCTTTTAGTAAATTAAATTTAAGGTTAATATGTGATTTTACAAGTATTCTTGTCCTAAGTAAGCACAATTAATTAATTTATTTATATTTGTTGAATGTTTTTCCATAGGGAAGTTTGTGCACCACATGAGTGAGTACCTACTGCTCACAGAGGGAACCAGAGTTTGAGATGTCTTGGAACTGGAGTTACAAACAGTGTCAACCATTGGGTAGGTGCTGGGTATCAACTCTGGATCCTCTGGAAGACATTCAGAAATATAAAAGAATGAACCCTATCTTCAGACCCCAGTTTGTTTGTTTTTATTTTTAAACTTACTTTGAGATGTTTTTAGGAATAGTTGCATCATATCTGTAGGTAATTTTGGCTCTATCAGTTGGGCTGAGGCTTCTTGAATGTCCTAAAAATGTAAAAATGATCACAGGATGAGGGGCTATGTATTCCCTCTCATATCCCCTTCAATGCCCTGTCTTCTGTCTTATTTTGGGACAAGCAGACCTCCCCATGCACAAATATAAATATAGACAAGTTGTTTATCTCAGGATACAAAAGTCAACCCAAAACAAACAAAGGATCTACACAGGACTAGAGACATCTCCGAGGTTAAGAGTGCCTTTGGCTATTGCAGATGACCTGACTTCAGTTTCCAGCACCCATATGGTGGCCGACAGATGCCTATAACTCCAGAGCCAGGGGAACTGACAGTCTTTTCTAGTCTCTGTGGACATCGGCACTCAAATGCGCATATCGTACACACAGACATACAGGCAGACACTCAGTACATAGTGAAAAGAAATCTAAAAGATAATTGATCAAGAATACAACCTAGAGCCTGGAGAGATGGCTCAGTGGTCAAGAGCTCTTCCAAAGATCCTGAGTTCAATTCCCGGCAACCACATGGTGGCTCACAACCATCTGTAAAGAGGTCTGGTGCCCTCTTCTGGCCTGCAGACATGCACACAGAATATTGTATACATAATAAATAAATAAATATTTTTTTGAAAAGAATACAACCTAAACATGAATCGTGTAGGAGAAAACGAATGAATTACAGACTAACTTCTTAGATATAACAAACCTCCTTTCATTAAATGAACAACTGGATTGTTAAGAACTCCATAAAGTGAGAAAATGTCCACTCTTCCAAATATATGTTAGTAACATATTTTTCCTGCCTGGGAAAATGAATGTGGGAACTTGTGTATCAGGTGACAGTCTTACTGTTTCCAGATTTCCCAAACCTCAAAAAGAGCCAGTAAGAAAATAGACATTTCAGAAAATAAAAGTTGGCCAGAAGGGTGAGTAGATGCTCCACTAAGAGAAACATACAGCCGCAACATGCTTAACACTTAGGGAAGAGAGACAGGTGACTCTGAGGGGACTCTTGACACACCCATAAAATACTCAGAAATAAAGACTTGTCATACAAAGACCTGGCAGGTTGTGGAGGATGAAACTCTCATACCCACTGCTGGTGGCCATGGAAAACAGGACAGAGACTTGGAAAAGTATTTCCCAATTTCTTGATATGTTAATTGTCATCTGACCATCACATTCCCAAATATATAACCTGGAGGAAGAGGACATATTTTCTTTTAATGACTTATTTATTTCAGTTCACACCAGCTTTATATAAAAGACACTGAAATTGAAAACAACCTAAACAACAGGCTACAGGTAAATGACTCATTTCCCAAGACTGTCATGGCAGCTCCCAACTGTAACTCCAGTGCCAAGGGATCCAATACCCTCTCTTTGCATCCATGGGCACCAGGCATGCATGTGCTCTTCATACCTATATGTAGGCAAACATATATACATATAAAATAAAAATAAATTATAAAATTTTCTGTGTAGCTATACATTGCTACACCATTTAATATTAAGAATGAACAATTATCATAGGCAACAAAATAGATAAATTTAAACATATATTCAAGATGAATGAAGGCCAGATGTCTCTAAACTCTGGTTCTATTCTAATACATTCCAGCATATATATTAATTTGTCTATAATATCAGATTGTTTTTTTTTTTGAGACAGGGTTTCTCTGTGGTTTTGGAGCCTGTCCTGGAACCAGCTCTGTAGACCAGGCTGGTCTCGAACTCACAGAGATCCGCCTGCCTCTGCCTCCCGAGTGCTGGTATAATATCAGATTGTTGTAATTTCCTGCAGACAGGGTAGGGCAGTGGTTGGGAGTGAAAACCTAACTAACATAGAAATGAAACTTTATGGATTGGTAAATAATAATGAAACTTTTACCTACCTGAGTATAAGAAGATGTCTATTGTCATTATGGGGAAAAGTAGAAAAATAGTAATTACGTTTAATATTTGATGACTTGGACTGCAGAGATGGCCCCATGGTTAAGAGGACTTGCTGCTCTTACAGAAGACCCGGACTGGGTTCTCAGCACTCACTTGCTGGCCCACAATGGACTGCATATCTGTTTCTAGGGGAGCAACACCCGTTTCTGTCCAAAGCAGCACACCCTAATCCTGAAACCAGAGCAAAAGAAACATACACTGACCCTGAGACTAGAATCAGTTCACTGGCCCTGAAACCAGAGTCCAACGTTTAAAAAAGGCCAGTGAAATAAACACATTTGCCCCTGAAACCAAAGCTACAGAAACACACTCTTCCACTTACCAATTCGGCAAAACAAACTAACCAATATCTCAGCATTAAACCAACCAATCCCTGAGCAGGAAAACCAGCAGATCATTGAGCATGAAACCACCCTGTACCTGTTCAGTTGGGAGCTGCCTTTCCCACTTTTGCAGGGTCAGCCACCTCCTGGACTCTTCCCTCCCAGTGAATCTCTTGAATGAGGCTTGGGTGAGACCTTCTTTGCCTAAGAAGAACAGAGAAGCAATGACTTCAACTGGAGACGAGTGGAGGAGAGGGGAGCAGAACTGGAAAAGCTTCTCCTAGCAGAGTAGAGTTGTTACTCTTCTGAGGATCTGAGCAGAGCTGTAACAACTTGGCTAGGGAAACCCTCCCCTACCAGAGCAGAGCTGTTAATTTGGGAAAAGCTTTCCCTGAAGCAGGGCTGTGAGCTTCTAAGTTTAAGGTGAATTTGTGGTATTCCTTGGCTCCTGACTGCCAGGATCCCTTTCCATCTGAGCAGCAATGCTTACAATATACACACAATTTTTAAAACATTGCAGTCATTGGGTGCCGGGAAGATATCCCCAGGCTGCCTGACACCATTCTGTTCAGGCAGGTGCCACACACCCACAGGCAAGCCTGCATTGTCAAAGCCTGGGCTAGGGAAGACATTCACAGGTTGACCCGCTACTTCCAGGAAGCCATTATGGTGAGCAAAATGTGTGGTGGAGAAATGGGAGAGAAAGAGCAACAGAACTAGCTATGATAAACGGTGCAATGAAGGATGTGAAGGCAGTGAGGAACAGACTGAGGAACAACCTAAATACCTTCAAGCTCAGGAACATGGATTCAAAACAAACTTCTTACCCAGACCCAGAAAAACAAATGTAATATGTACTCTCTCATGAGTGACTTTTGGATAAAAAGCAAAGAAAAACCAGCCTACTTTCCACAACCCCAGACAACCTAGACAAGAAAGAGAGACATTGCTGGTCTACATAGGAAGGAGAAAAAGACAAGAATTCCTGAGAAAACTGGCCATGGGGGGGGGGGTCAAAGGAGAGGAGGAAGGGGAGAGTATAGGAAGGTAGGAAAGCAGAGCTAAATGTATAGCTCAATAAAAGCAATAAAAACCAAACTTCTTAGATATAACAAACCTCTTTTTATAAGTTGAGAAGCTTGTTGTTAGGACGTCCATCAAGTGTCAGCTGTATGCTCTTCCACGTAATGGTTGATAAATGAAGACAATGCCCTGATGGGGAATACAAGTTTGAAAACCATGCACCAGATTAAGGAATCCTTGTATCTAGGATACAGAACATCTCACAGACATCATTAAGGTAAGTGCTACCTATGGCTTTTCATGTAATAGAATAGAGATGATTCTAAGTGACCAAGAGTATTGATTTCATAATAAATGTAAATGTATATGAATACATCAAGCAAAGAAAAATACTCTTCAGGTTACCTGTTAAGATAAAATCTTAACACCAAAACATGGACGCCTGGTAGTCCAATGACCCGCGGACAAAAGGGGGGTCTTGGGGGGCAGGGCGGGGACAAGTAGAACACAGGACACCATGCCAACAAGCTGAAGGTGCACGTGCTCCCTTTCGGGGGTCCTTGAGGCCTGCCCGGTTGGCAGACACTCACCTCTCTGGGTGGGTAGCCTTAATGTAGGAGCAGAAAACTGTTCCTGAGCAAAGAACCTTTCAGAAAACGCAGGCTTTGGGGGGAGGCCGTGTGTAAGAAAGACAGCCCTGCAGAAGGAGCTGGGGGAGGGGGGTTTGTGCTCTTTTCCTGGACAATCTGCCCCTGGATAGCACACACTCACCCGTCCAGATGGAACTCCTCAGCACATAAACAGGGTCGCCTGGTAGCCCAATGATCCTAGACCAGGATGGAGGGGGGAGGACTTTGGACTTTCCACAGGGCAGGGAACACTGACTGCTCTTCAGACTGGAGAGGGAGGGGGAGAGGAGTGGGTGGAGGGGGAGAGGAGTGGGAGGAGGTAGAGGGAAATGGGAGGCAGGGAGGAGGCGGAAATTTTTTTCAATAAAAAATAAAAAATAAAATAAAATAAAACATAATTGACAGAAAAAAAGATAAAATCTTAAAATACTGACTTTTAAGCACATATCCCTTAAATGTTACACTGAACACTTAGAAATGAACAAAAAATAATAGCCAATTACAAATAAAAGGTAACCTGAGATAAAAATTCTGATATTTGAGAAATGCTTAAAAGAATATGCAATTAAGAGATATTTTTGAAACCCACAATAATTCTATGGGCTCAACTTTAGTGGCAAAATGTTACTTTTTCAAGAAATATACCAATAATGTGGCATTTTTTTGAGGAATGTGATGGCTAATCTTGGTTGTCACTAAGACTACATCTGAAATCAACTAAAACTCAAGTATCTGGACTCTCCTGTGAGAGATTTTCTTGATTGGATCATGTGAGGTGAGAATATTCACCCTAATCATCATCTCTGTTGGAAGTCCACATCAAAGGACGTGGAAGAGGAAAGCTTTTATTTTTGCTTGCTCTCATTCTTATCAGCAATGTCATCTACCCTGCTTCTGAGGCATCCCTTTGTTGGAGTTAGAACCTACATTTTTGGGACTCCAATAGTGACTGAAGAAAAGTAGCAGGTCCCTAAGAATCCTCTAGATCTCCAGTGCCAAACTGGGACTGCTGAGACATCCAGTCTTGTTGACTGAACAACTACCATTTATGGCTTTTCTGCCAGACAGAGCCATTGTTGGTTTTGGGAGGCACATTCTACCAATTATATTCCTTTAGATCAGTGGTTCTCAACCTTTGAGTTTGACCCCTTTCACAGGGATCAGATAAGACTATAAATAAACACAGATATTTACATTGTGGTCCATAAAAATAGCAAAATTACAGTTATGAGTAGCAATTAAATAATTTTGTAGTCGTAGGTCATCACAATATGACAAACCGGATTAAAGGATCACAACATTGGGAAGACTGAGAACCACTGCTTTAGTGAGATCTGAGTAATGCAATGGATAAGGAAAAGCTCAGGAACAATAGTAGATTGGAACACACTGTTTTCGATGCAACAATAATCATATGGGAAATAATACATTGAAAAGATTTATGAAAGCTAATTTTCCTGTAGCTCTATGGACTTCTGAAACTTGATAGAAGACAACCTACCCACTCTCCAGACGAATATGGAACATTCGCCAACACTAACTCCACATGAGACTGTTAAATTTGTACACAAATGCATGTATGGATTAAAATGTTGCAATTTGCAGGTAGTTCAATTGGTAAAAGAAAGGCACATATACTTATGCCTGCCTGCTGAGTTCAATTCCCAAGACCCATGAGGTGGAAGGAGAGAACCAATCATCACAAACTGGTTTTGGGAGGCACATATGTATCTAGGCACTGATGCACTGAAAGGCCTCTTTCACAGCAATAGAAACCACGGCTTAGCAGAAAAGACAAAAATATTCCAAGAATGGTGACCTCTATGCATCCATTAATGTAGGAGAAGACCCAAGTTTTCCAGAAGGTCTGTAAAACAATGCAGACTAAGTAAGGATAAAAGACCCAAGTTTTCTCTCAGATATCGAATCTAGAGTTGAATTCGTTTGTGAGTGTGGCTGTGTGTGGTCATGCTTGCAGGTCATAAAACTAGAAAACAGACCATGAGGAGACGAACAGGAGCTTAAAAGAGGAAGGAAAAGAGAGGGCAGTGAAATATGTGGGCCATGAAAACAGAAGATGCAACAACTTGTAGATGAAAGCACAAAGGAAAAAATCTATTTCTAAAACAATGTTGAGTAAACCAGGAAGCATATGAACCCAAGATACATGAAATGATTGATATAGTCAAACTTCAGAAAAGAAAAAAGAAAAAACCTTGAGATCATGTTGAAGGAATTCTGTTTCTGGTAGACAAAAAGAGAGCCACGTAATTATAATGAGGCATGCAGTCCAAGGGATAAAGCACACTATTTATTATAGTGCTGAATAAAAGCAATTATCAAACCTGAATCTCTATGTCTACATAAATTATTCTGCTGGATTATCTTGGGGATAAAAAACCATCATCAAAAGTAAACGTAATTGTTTATCAATATGAGACATGCTGCTAAAAAGGGCTAAAGGAAATTTCTAAAACAAACAAATCTTAGAGGAATCAGAAATATCTGGAAGAAAGAAGAAGAATATCAATGCAGAATATGATTAAAATATATACGTTTCCTTTTCCTTTTAATATCTCTCAGTTCTGTGTGATGTTTGAAGCAAAAAGTATAAGTGATGTGATGTGGTCCTCTATAGACACAGAGTAAATGTATTGTAGATTCTGTTCTTACAATGGTGATTGTGAAGGAACTATAATTGCAGTAACATCAAATAGGGTTAGACTTGAAGGCAATCACGATATCTGAGTAGCACTAACACCGACCAGAGAGATCTGGGATAGCTGATGTAACATACTCACTTCACAGTGCCTTGATCCTTCCATCCAACTGAGATGACAAGGCATTTAGGCACATGGGATCACATTTCACCTCAAAGAGCTGCTAATGAACAGAACATGAGGTATTGTTATCATATTGAATGGTTAAGGATGGGTAAGGGAACTAACTCACCCTTAATGTCCCAACGTTCTGCTCAGTCTGGCAGACATCACAGCACACTGGGTTCTTCCTTAAAACTCCTGCTTCTGGGTTGCAAAGATTAAACCCTTTACTTTACACTAGAAGGTAGCAGAAGGGAAAAGAAAACTCATGAAGTAGAGGAAACCAGGATGAGGAAGCACATAAATCCCAGGGGATGGAATGATGGTGCCTTGTCTGTGCAGACGACATCAATGGAAGGTACACAATGATGTTTTTCCTCCTCCCAGGTCATCTCACCACCCTGGGCATATACAGTGATAACTGTGACTGCAGACACATACTGGGAATGTGAGCTTGTGCATTTCCCATTCCCGTGGCAAGAACTCCCCCTCTCTGTGTGCACTCAGGCCCCTACTTTCATGCCACAGCCTTCCATGGGCAGCACAAAGGGGGCAAGGGAAATCCGCCAACCACATAAATACACAGGTTTTGTTTTCTCTCCATTCAGGCCCTGAAAATTATTCTTTGAGGTGGGCATCATTACTTCCTTTCCACACAGGGGCTCAGAGAGCGCAATGCTTAGACCCAGGAAATTCTCCAGAGGCACCAGATGAACACTGATGCCAACTTAAATGGATTCCTCTGGCCAATATTGGGACAAATGGAGCATGGAAATAGAGAACGGCAATAGAGAGGAGAACAGTTTGGGAAAATGGGTGTTGAGCCATACTGATATAGGTCAGCACATGAGTAAAGAAATATGGAGATAAGTAAGCAGTATACTACACACCAGGTCATCATTGAAGAGGACCAGGAGAATTATAACACATAACCTATCACAGCAGTAAGTGATTAACTAACTTTCACAATATATATCCAGGGACATATCTGCACAAGCATGAGCATATACACAACACACACTAACAAATGTCAATGTAAACACACAGCTCTCACCTCAAAGGAAGAGGAGAGTTCATTCTGGAGTCAAATATCTGTGAGTAAACATGAGTGAGACAGGTTTATGTTAGTACAAATTACATGTTACAATGTGGAAACAGTTTCATGAAGTTTTTATAATAATAGAATGAAGAAACTATAGACTCTCTTTAAGTACATGGGTGATAATATTAAGTAGACTATTATGGAAAAGCAGAGAAACCACAGCTACAGGCACTAGCTGCTATGTGATGACACGCAGTCGTTTGACTGGTAGAAACTTAAAGCTTTGATAAGGAGACATATTCTGATATTTTAAATGTCAGGTCCAACGTCATCACTTAGTAACAAGGTGTTAGGTAAGTCCAACACAGGGGGCCCAAGGAGTGGCTACTCATGGGCTCAAGAGAACACAAAGGAAATTGTAATTAGGCCCTGGGACTGCGACTTCCACCATCTCCATATCACTGCAGGTCTAAGAGTCAATCAACCAGGCTTTGCAGACCAGCCTCTGCCAAGGAATTCCTGTACACACACACACACACACACACACACACACACACACACACACACACACGACACCTCATTCTCACTCTCCTAGCTCCCTGGTGTTTACTGAGAGCTCAAGGGGTACAACCACATTACAACAGATTCATCTCTGACCACACACAGGATGGTGAGAGCTACTAAATTATGTGGTCTGAATGAGATTCCTGTGACGATGGCCATGGACTTGTCTCTGGGACATTTCTCTCATTTGTTTCAGACTGTCAATAATAACCTGTAAATGCCGATACGAAAATAGGGACATGCTGCATTACACATCAAATATAGTTTGCATCATGAAATAATCCATGCTTGCAACAAAAAAATATCCTTTGTAAGTTTCATTGACACTTGTTTCCTGACAGTTTACAGAAGATTTAATAATTTGTTCACAGAAAAAACAATACGTATCAATTTGTTTAAAAAATAATAGCAGTTATAGATGAATCAAAAAGTACAAATATTTGTGCATTATCCCGACAGATAGATCCATAGTGCTGGTAGGCCGAGAGATTTCCAAACATTGCTGAATTGGAGACAACCTGTCTTAATAAAGGACAACTATGTTCACGGCTCAAACAATTCATTATTAGTAAGATGTCTGTTGATTCAAAACTGAGCTACAGATTCGATGCACTAACAATAAAATAGCACTTATTCTTTTTAAAAATTGAGTGGATAACTCTAAACATTGTAGACTAAATATATAGCTTGTGTAAACCTTAGAAACAGACAAATGTTAGAGAACAGCATTGCCTGATAGGAGACCTCTGTGTGAACCTACAGTAATTGGACCAGCATGCTATTGAATCAAAGTTGGCAAGAAAAAGTCCAAAACCAACATTCCACGCTCACATCCACACATTTACAGACCACTGCCTATATCGAGTCAACATTTTTCCTGTGTCTGATGCTGGCATCAAGCTTGTGTGTAGTGCGTGTAGTGTGTGCTGAGAAGAACTGACCATACTCCTGCTGCAGCCTCCCAGGCACTGGGATTACTGGCATATGTACCATGATTGGATAATTGGAGAACTGATGTTTCACAAATAAACAAGGCAATTTGATGCAGAAAGATGGCCTTTCAGGAAGCAATACTGAGGTAAGTGTATATCCAAACCCACAAATATAAACTAGGACCTACATCGTATCATATGTGAAGACCATTCAAAATAAATTACAGATGTAAAAATATAAAAATCAGCCTATAAATGTCCAACAGAAAACAAGAAGAAAATCCCTGTCACTGGGTTCCAGGAAAAGATTTCGCAGACAAGACACCGAATAAAAACCGTAATTGAAGAACTAGAGAAGGTGGGATCTTACAATTGAAAATCTCCTGCTCTTCCAAAGACATGGATGAGAATTGAGATGATAAGTCTGAGGCTAGGAGAAAAGTTAGAAATACATATATCTGATAAAGCATTTCTATGAAACATACGGAAAACCTCATATGTCAGTCAGAAAGTAGTCATTGAGACCCGTGAAATATTTCAGGTGTGCTTTTCTTTTTTTTTTTTTTTTTTTTTTTTTTTTATTTTTTTTAAATTTATTTATTTATTAAGGATTTCTGCCTCGTCCCCACAACCTCTTCCCATTTCCCTCCCCCTCCCCCGATCAATTCCCCCTCCCTCATCTGCTCGAAGAGCAATCAGGGTTCCCTGACCTGTGGGAAGCCCAAGGACTGCCCACCTCTATCCAGGTCTCGTAAGGTGAGCATCCAAACTGCCTAGGCTCCCACAAAGCCAGTACGTGCAGTAGGATCAAAAACCCACTGCAATTGTTCTTGAATTCTCAGTATTCCTCATTGTCCGCTATGTTCAGCTAGTCCGGATTTATCCCATGTTTTTTCAGACCTAGGCCAGCTGGCCTTGGTGAGATCCAGGTGTGCTTTTCAAGGGGGTGTTGATAGGATTGCCCCCTTTATAGAGATTCATTAGAGATATTAAGGCCATAAGCAGTGTCTTAGGGATTCTGAGGAGAGATCAGGGCCACCTGGCAGGGCGGGCCCAAGGAAATGGAAATTAAAATGCCAGACCGGTGCCAAGCACAAAGTGTCCCACACCTGCAACCCCTTCACGAGGCAGCCAAGGCAGGAGAATCACTGAGAGTTCTGAGCCAGGGTAGGACACAGTGAAATGCTGTCTCAAATCCAAACAAAACCGCAGATTACTAAAAAGAAAATCCTCTAACCAAGTGAGTCTTTTACCACTCATCTGAGACATGTAGGGTAATTATTGACTAGCATTTAGGCTTTCCCTCTTAAATCTCACCGGTCCTATGGGCTAGCAATCTCATGGCCTTTTCACAGAGAGGGACATGTACAGACAGGTCTGGGGAAGAAGGGGGTAGTGGAGAGGAAGGTGCTCGCTGGTCATCCAGTGGTAAATAAAGCTGGGAATAAATAGCTGAATATTAACTCATTCAAATAATATTAAAACTGTTCAAAGAGAAAACAATTGCTTTCTTTTCTGTTTGCCCAGAGATCTGACTGACTGCAACTTGGAAAGACAGCCCTGCTATCTCACTTATCTCTTACATCTCACCGATCCATGGGCGAACAATCTCAAGCACAGAGTAGGAAGTCGGGATCACAGAGTGCTCATTTGGCCTCATCTCCCTCCTGTTCACTCTCCCACAATTCCCCTCCTGGACAATGGCTCCAGCACAGCCCTGTACAGAACAGCACAGGAGGAGGCAGAATGGTCGCAAGTCTCTCTCCTTCCGGAGAAACACAGGTTGCAAACCCCGAGGTAGGAGTGGTCCTACTTGTGTCTGGAATCCCTGCATCTGCCTCCAAACCCTCAGAAAGATTCTGGTGCTCACCTCCGGGAATCCATAAGCTCAACTCAGTCCAAACACCAGGAACTGAATGCTCCTTTCCAGGACATCGTCCGGTCGCCATTTGAAAAGAGTCGCCATAATGACCCCGGTTTCTATGACAACCGCAATGCTGCCTCCCCCTTAGTAACCAGGAATGGCTCCGCCCAGCCCTCCCTTACTTCCTCTCAAAGGAAGAACTCTTCACCCTTGTTTTCACCCAAGAAAGCATACCCATTAGAGAAACTGTCCCCACTACGAATGCAGAGCTTTTCTTTTTTTTCCGCTCTGTGAACAAAGCATATCCCTAAAAGCCCGACCACATTGTACTCACCAGACCATGGTGGTATCTATGGAAATGTCGTCACAAAGATGAACATTGCTGTCACGGTGACAAACGAGCAATTTCATTCCAATAATTAGCTATGCATATATGACCTCATCACGGGAATTTAAAGTCTGGGACACCTTGTACAGAAACATCCTGAAAAAGAACAGTCAAAGGTTAAAAGAACTGCTTTGGAGATGCCGGGGATCGAACCCGGGGCCTCACATATGCAAAACATGTGCTCTACCTCTGAGCTACATCCCCACACCTGGTAACAGCTTCATCAAAGCCCTTGTGAAGTTAGAGGAACCGAGCCAACGTTCAGAGTCTCTGCAAGGGTCTGCATCAGGTCCTTTGAGCATACTGGATTCCAGGTTGAGTTTAGTGCTTTGATAGGATTCTTGGGACTTTTGTTGCATGAGAAAACAATCTATTTTCAGTCAAAGGAAAAATAATAACAATAAAAATAATAACAACAACAAAAATAACAACAAACCTTATGCTCTTTAAAGCAAAGTAACCTAACAATGAATGATACTTTGAAGTACTCAGTCCCATCAATTTTACTTCAACTTTACCTTGCAGGTGGTTCAACATGCCAGTATCATGCGGAATTAATAATTATATGTTGCTGATATGCGGTCATATCTGAGAGTATGAGTAGCTTCCTGAAACCCTCTCTAGCATACCTTCTTCCTCTTTTAAAGCACTAATTAGTTTCAGGGCTTGAAAGGCAGTTTTTATAATCTTGGTCAGGCTGCTCATTTTGTTTCTTAACGTTGCCAATACTGTCCATCACTCCATTTATGGCAATAACTAAATGTGCGGTAGCTATTGGTTCATAAAACCCTAAGGTACTGTCACTTTCTGCACGTTTATGTATCTCACCGCACGCTTTGTAAGTTTCAAAAATGAGAGGTTTTCTGAAATATGTCCTCCTTTTCACACATCATCTAGTATATGTCTCAATATACAAAATCATTAAATAAATATTGTATGTATGTTCAGATGAGTGAGAAAAGTGAGTATTTTTTAGAAAGAAAGCAATCTATCTTTTTTTTTCATTTACATGCTTATCCAAGTTTCTATTCCCTCTCCTCAGCCCATTCCCTCCACTTACCCCCCCTCCCAGCCCACCTTCATCCACTCCTCAGAGAGGGTAAGGCACATTGCCCAGAGGAAGAAGCAAGGCCTCCCCCACTATATCCAGGCTGAGCAAGGTATCCATCCAAAGACAATGGTTTCCAAAAAGTCAGCACCAGCAGCAGGGATAAATCCTGGTGTCACAACCAGTGGCCCTGCAGTCTGCCCCAGCCATAAACTGTCACCCACATTCAGAAGGTCCAGCTTGGTCCTATGCTGGTTCCTTCCTTGTCTGGCCAGAGTTGGTGAGCTCACAACTATTTCAGTGGGTGTCTTCATCATGGTCTTGACCTCTGCTCATATTCTCACTCCTCCCAGGTTTCAACTGGAAAAAATTAATAAAGAGTACCTGAGAAGATGCCAGACTATAGAAGACTGAGTCCACATAAGACATTGCTTAACCTCAACAATTATTGGAATACTACAAAGAATGATATTAAAACAGGCCTTTAATATATAACTTCTAGATAAAGACAAGGAGTAATGGCAAACAGGTGAGCGAGTGTGGTAGACCGAGAGCTACCTAAATTAAGTGAAGACAAAAGCAAAAAGAGAGGGATGGAGGGATGGAAACAAAAGGTAAATGAGGGCAACGGAAGAAGCAATAACATCTCAGTACTGACTGTGGTCTAGGTTTGAGATGTTGGTGGATAAGTACTGATACCCAAATGACCTAGAAGTAATAAAATATGAGTCAGTGTATCTCTGTGAGCCATGACCCTTTTGTGTTATCTTTCTTTCTGGGAATCATCCTTTCAATTTCATTCATAATAGATTTTCCCCGTAATCTATCCTGATTATAATTTTCCTTCCCTCTACTCCTCCCAGTTCTGCTCTACCTTCCCTTCTTTCAGGATCCATTCTGTTTCTATCTCTCAGTAGATAATAATATGCTTCTAAGAGATAACAGCAAAGTGCAACAAAATAAATTAGAATAAGACTTTAAATCACAATTATCAAATTGAAATTGGATGAGACAAATGAACAGGAGTAAAAGAGCCCACAAGAAGACCCAAGAATCAGAGACGCACTTCTTCACACACTCAACAGCCCCACAAAAATACAAATAAAAGTTCTCCTAAAATACTGAAAGAGATAATATACACATTGAAGACCTGGTGCAGACCCATGCCTGCCTCATGCTTGCTGCTTTGGTCTCTTTGAGTTTCTGTGAGTTGATTTAGATGGATTTGTACTCCATATGGTAATCAATCTACCTTAAATTCCAAATAAAGCACACTCGTTATATACTCCAAGGACACTTTACCCTACCACAAGGACACTTCTATGTGATAGTTGCATTTTATCTTATTCTAATTAATTTTGTTATTTTTTATCTCTTAGGAACTTATTGTTTTCTAATAAGAATCAGAAAGGAGGTGGATCTGGATGTTATGGGAGGAGGGGAGAAACTGGGGAGGTTAAAGGGAGAGGAAACTCTAATCAGAATATATTTAAAGAAAAATGTGTCTTTTAAACACAGGGCGAAAATAAGAAAAGTATCAGGATAACTATCATGATTTCATGCTTCTAACATAACCTTGCTGTACAACTGTCCCTGCACACAGGAAAGGCCTCCCTTCTCTCCTCGCTTTCACTCAAAGCAAAAGTCCTTCCTTAGAAGGCTACCAACTGAGAAGCAGAACTAAGATGACCTAGGTGGGGACTCAGACAATTGGCAGAACTCACTTTTGGAAATAAACTATCTCCTCTCAGGAATTTTTGCATTATAGCAGTGAGTGTAGGATCTACCGTGAAGACATAGCTAGGGATAAACAGTAGGACTGTGGAATATAAGGTAAGTCTTTTCAGAGGAATGTCTAAGATAGGCCATCCACCTATGACAGAAAACTGCAAGATTTTTCTCCAAAACATTGACTAAGCAGTCAAGCAACATTTGAAAACCGAACAACAACAAAAACAAACAAACAAAAAATGCCCAAAAGTTGTATAGCTGGGTCTTGAGGTAGACTGATTCCCAATCTGAGAAACCACCATACTGATTTCCAAAGTGGCTGTATAGGTTTTCACTCCCACCAGCAGTGGAGGAGTGTTCCCCTAACTCCATATCCTCTTCAACATAAGCTGTCCTCATAATTTTATCTTAGTCATTCTGACAGGTGTAAGATGGTATCCTAGAGTCATTTTAATTTATGTTTCCTTGTTGATTAAGGATGTTCAGCAATTCCTTAAATTTCTTTTGGCAATTTGAGATTGTCCTGTTGAGAATTATCTGTTTAGCTCTATACCCCATTTTTAAATTGGGGTATTTTGAGCCTCGTTTCTTCAGTTCTTTATATATTTTGGGGATCAGTCCTCTGTCAGATGTGGGATTGGTAAAGACCTTTTTCCATTCTGAAGGATGTCATTTAGTCTTATTGACTATGTCCTTTGCCTTACAGAAGCTTTTCAGTTTCAGGAGGTCTCTTTTATTGGTTGTTGTTCTCAGTGTCTGTGCTACTCCTGTTATATTTATGAAGCGGTCTCCTGTGCCAATGTGTTCAAGGATACTTCCCACCTTCTCCTCTATCAGGTTCAGAGCAACTGGATTTATGTTGAGGTCATTGATACATTGGGACTTGAGTTTTGTGTATGGCTGAAGATTTAGATCTATTTGTAATCTTTTACATGTTGACACCATTTATCCAGCACCATTTGTTAAAGATACTTCCATTTTCCATTGTATATTTTGACTTCCTTGTCAAAAATCAGGTGTTCACAGGTGTGTGAATTAATGTCAGCATCTTTATTTGATTCCATTGGTCCATGTGTCTGATTTTATGCCTACCAAATTGTCTTTTATTACTTTAGCTCTATGGTGAAGTTTTATGTCAGGGATGGTGATGCCTCTGGAAGTTCTTTTATTGTACAGGATTGTTTTAATTATTCTGAGGATTTTTTGTTTTTCCATATGAAGTTGAATATTTTTCTATAAGTCTGTGAGCAATTGTGTTTGGATTTTGATGGGTATTTCTTTGAATCTCTAGAATGTTTTTGGTAAGATTGCCATTTATATTATGTTGGTCCTACCTATGCAAGAGCATCCATGAGCGTGGGAGATCTTTCCATTTTCTGATATCTTCTTCAGTTTCTTTCTTTAATGTTGTAGGGCACCACTCTGTAATATGGAGTGAGCGGTGGGCTGCCTCCCCAGCACCCGGCTGCCCACATGGCTAGATTTACACCCCAAATAATTACACGGAAATTGTATTCTTTTAAATACTGCTTGGCCCATTAGCTCTAGGCTCTTATTGGCTAACTCTCACATCTAGATTAATCCATTTCTAATAATCTGTGTACCACCACAAGGTGGTACCTTACCGGTAAGATCTTAACCTGCATCCATGTTGGAGAGCACAGCTATGGCAACTGCCTGACTTGGCTTCTTTCTCCCAGCATTCTGTTCTGTTACTCCGCCTACCTAATTTCCTGTCCTATTAAAGGGCCAGGGCAGTTTCTTTCTTTAACCAATGAAATCAAGACAAAACAGAAGACTCTCCCACATCACTTTAGAGACTTAAAGTTCTTCTCATACAGGTGTTTCAATTGTTTAGTTATAGTTACCCCAAGAGAATTTATATTTGTGGCTTTTGCAAAAAGTGATGTCTCTGATTTCTTTTTTTTTAATTAATTAATTTATTTATTAAAGATTTCTGCCTCCTCCCCGCCACAGCTTCCCATTTCTCTCCCCCTCAACCAATCAAGTCACTTGTATATAGGATGGCTACTGATTGTTTTGAGTTGATCTTGCATCCTGCCACATTACTGAAGATGTGTATCACCTGTAGGAGTTCTCTGGTAGAGTTTTTGTGATCACTTATATTTCATCTCCAAATAATAAAAGTTTAACTTTTCTCCCTTTCCAATTTGTATCCCTTGAACTCCTTTTGTTGTCTTATTGCTCTAGCTAGGTCTTCAAATCCTATATTGAAAAGATATGGAGAGAGTGGACATCCTTGTCTTCTTCCTAATTTTAGTGGAATCACTTTGAGCTTCTCTCCGTGTAATTTGATGCTGGCTGTTGGCTTGCTGTAAATTGTTTTTATTGTGTTTAGATAGGTTCCTTGTATCCTGATCTCTTCAATACTTGTACTACAGATGGGACTCAAACTACCTCATATTCCACATATAGCACTTGGGGCATATACCCCAAGGACACTTCAACCTACCAGAAGGATAATAGCTATTCCATGTTCATTGCCACTCTATTCCCAATAGCCCAAAATTAGAAACAACCTAGATGTCTCACAATAGTATAAGGGATAAAGAAAATGCTGTACACTTATATAATAAAGTATTATTCTTATTTTAGAAAAACGACATCATGAAATTAGCAGGTTATTGGATGGTACTGGAAAAAAAATTCTGAGTGAGGTAACCTCGATTCAGAAAGACAAACATGGTATGTACTCACTTCTAAGTGGATATTAGATGTAAATCAAAGGGTAACCAGGCTGAGATCCAGAGCTCCAGAGAAGCTAGGTAACAAGGAAGCCCCAAGGAGGGATGCATGGATCGCCTTGGGAAGGGGAATTAGATGAAATCCCCTGGGTAAACTGGGGGTGAGGAGGTGGTGAAGGAGAGGCAATGGGGAAGGAGAACATGAGGGAACAGGATGGTCATAGAGAATGGAGTGGGAAAGCAATGAAAGAGGGAACTTGATAGAGAGAGTCACTATGGTTTTAGGGAGAAACCTGGTGCTAGGGAAATTCCCATGAATCCACAAGGATGAGCCCAGCTAAGATTCCTAGCAGTAGTGGAGAGGGTTCCTGAACCGGCCTTCCCCTATTATCAGATTGGTGACTACCCCAACTATCATTATAGAGGCTTCTCCAGTAATTGATGGACTCAGATGGGCCTTCTGTATGTGGAGAGATAGTTGTGAAGTTTGGACTATCTGAGGTAATACTGGCAGTGGGATCAGGATCTATCCTTGGTGCTCACCCTTGTTTGTTGGTGCCCATTCTCTGTGTTGAGATGTGATGCTATCCTTAATGCAGGGAAGAGGGACTTGGTCCCGTCCCAAATTAATGTGCCCTTACCCTTAGGAGGAGTAGAAGAGATGTGCGCTGCTGTGGGGAGGCATGGGGAGTGTGAGCAGAGGTGGGAGGGGGAACTGTGGTTGGAATGTAAAATGAAATTTTAAAAAACAAATTGATCAATTTAAAAAGCAATAGAACCCACCCCCCAAATCCTCTTAGTCAAGGCTGGTGGGCCATGCCTACAATCTCAGCACTTAGCACGTGGAGAAAATAGAATGCAAGACAAAATAATAAACATTATTCTTTTTATATGATAAATGAAATTCAAATATACAAGAATATTCCTTACATAAATATGATAATAATTCACCACTGTTGCAACACTCCATTTTATTGTTTTTATTGAGCTATACATTTTCTCTGCTCCATCTCTTCCTCCTCTCTCCCCTTCTACCTTCTCCTATGAACCCCACATTCCCAATTTACTCAGGAGATCTTATCTCTTTCACCTTCCTGTGTAGATTCATGTATGTTTCTTTAGGGTCGTTTGATTTATGTCTAAAAGCCACATATAAGTGAATACATATTATATTTTACTCACTGAGTCTGGGTGACCTCAATATGTTTTTTCTAGATCCATCCATTTTCCTACAAATTTCAAGATTCCATCATTTTGTACCAGATTTTCTTTATCCATTCTTCAATCTAGGTTGCATCTAGGTTGTTTCCACGTTCTGACTATGACAAATAATGCTTCTATGAACATAGTTGAGCACATGTCCTTGAGGAATGATTGAGCATTCTTTTCGTATATTCCCCAAAGTGGTATTGCTGGGTCTTGTGGTAGGTTGTTTCCTAATTTTCTGAAAAATCACCATACGGATTTCCAAAGCAGCTATATCAGTTTGCACTCCCACCAGCAATGGAGGAGTGTTCATTTTACCCCACATCTTCTCCAGCATAAGTTGTCATCAGTGTTTTTTATCTTGGCCATTCTTACAGGCATAAGATGGAATCTCAGAGTTGTTTTGATTTGCATTTCTATGATGACTAAGGATATTGAACATTTCCTTAAATGTCTTTCAGTCATTTTAGATTCCCCTGTTGACAGTTCTCTGTTTAGGTCTGTACCTTATTTTTTAGTGGATTATTTGTTCTTTTGATGACCAATTTCTTGAGTTCTTTGTATATTTTGGATATCAGCCCTCTGTCTGATGAAATATCAGAAGAATCAGCCACATAATTGTTGGGGGGAGTGAGCTGCTTGTTGTTTAACGGCTGCTTAGCCCCGAAATAATCACTCAGAAACTGTATTATTTAAATCGCTGCTTGGCCCATTAGCTCTAGCTTCTTATTGGCTAACTCTTACATCTTAATTTAACCCATCTTCATTAATCTGTGCATTACCACGAGGTCGTGGCCTACCAGCAAAGTTTCAGCACATCTGTCTCTAGCACCGGCTCCATGGCTTCTCCCTGACTTTCTATTTTCAGCATTCAGTCTAGCTTTCCCTGCCTTCCTAGGTTCTGTCTTGGTATAGCTCCAAAGTACTTTCTTTTTTCATTAATGGTTATCACAGCACACAGAGGGGACTCCCACATCACATAGTCAGACAATGGATAATTTTCTATAGATGCAAAATAGTCTTGCAGCATGTGGCAGAGATTTCACAAATTTCACAAAATCATGACTTCACTAGGTCTTCAAGTACTATATTCAACAGATACAGAGATTGTGGAAACCTTTTCTTATTTCTGATGTCATTGGAATCGCTTTGTGGTTCTCTTAATTTGATGTTGGCTGTTTCCTTGCTGTATATTGTTTTTCTTATGTTTAGATATGGCCCTTGTATCCTTGATCCTGCCATTCCCAGGGTCTCTATCTTCCTTCTGTTTGTGGGCCAAGATGTTAACTGCTTTTAGCTGTTCCTAGTGCCAAGCCTTTTCCCAGATATCATGGACTGTAACCCTCTGAATGTGTGAGTCCAACACATTGTAAAAACTGTCTTTTTTAATTTGCTTTGTTTGTGGTGTTTTATCTCAGCAGAAAAAGAGTAACTAAGACACCCAGGTCCTTCCTGACAGAAAAATGATGCTCGTTCACCAATACTCTCTAGTCTTAAGTCACTCTGCCTTGTCAGGAACTTCCTGACTAGGAGAAGGAACTAGGAGATGCAAAAGGCCTGTCTGACAAAGCTTCCCTTGATTGAGATGAGAGAGGCCTATCCTCATTGAGGTCAGTTTTGTTTTTTATTAAATCACTGTTGGTGTTCATTGAGTTATGATTGTAAAAATACTTACTACTGTTTATTTCCTATAAGCAAAGATGATAAAGCATGTGCTAACTTAATTGGTAACTGTTGAACTCTCCTTGGTGCCCTGCCTGCCTTGAGGACTGTCAATCAAACAGCTAGGCAGACTACTCAAGTCATCACTAACAGTCTTGAACTCTCCACAGATACCTTGAGAAAACTCCCCCAAGTCCACAATTGATTTGTGCTAGTCAGAGGGTATGACCCTAGCCTGGATGATTTGAAACTGTTTGCATCAGATATACTGTTATCACAGGCCTCAGTACAACTGAGAAGGGTCTGGAATAGTTTACCATAAGCCAGAGGGGAGCCCATTTCGTGATGGCCTAAGGTAGTTGCTGTAGTGTCTGTTGCTAAGATACAAGGCTGTGACTGCTTTCAAAGCAAAGTCTCAGTGACTGCGATTGGTTTTAAGAGGCAAGGCTGCCCTGGGACACAGCACAAACCTGAGTGATACTGGTTGATGCTAAGAGGCAAGATTGTGATTGTTTCTGCCAGATGGTTGGAATTGGTCCCCACATCCATTTTATACTGTATAATCAGGTTGTTCAGGCTTGGCTGGAAGAAGCTCTCCTGTGCTGTGTGATCTGGTGTTGCAGCCTTAGACACCAGACAAGGCTTCTCTTGCTTTGTCTTTCCTTACCAGTTTCAGTAGTGTTGCTGATGGGATGGAGAAAACACCAGCAGAACCAAGTAAGGTGAGTCTCACTTGGAATCACAGCTCTCAGCAAGGGAAGCAGCATGGTCGTGTTTAAATGCTCACCTGGGCTATGTGAGGTTGTGTCTCAAAGAAGGAGCATGAGACAGATGTGGGCAAGGGACAGGGAGACAGGGACAGGCAGACAGAGGACACTGGATTGGCAGTGACAGTGGGGAAGGAAGGCCAAGTAGAAGAAGCATCAAATCAACCAGCTGTCTCACAGCTGAAGAGCAACAGCTGAAAAATCTGAAGGAGCCAGGAAAGAAATAAGGGCAGGGGAAGTAGAAAGGAGTCAAGAGAGCAAGGAGGGTCGATACTGAAAGAGAAGAGCTGTGAGGTGACAGGAAAGATAACATGAAAGTCCTAGTGGGTGGAGGGTTCCACTGGGCTATCTATATATTTCAGGGTCAAGGATATTTCTATTATTTATTCATTTATTCATTCATTTATTTTACATCCCAACCACAGTTTCCCCTCCCTCCTCTCCTCTTTTTTCTTCCCACCCTATCTACTCCCCTCACCCATTTTTCCTCCTTGTCTGTTAAGAAAGGGGCAGGCCTCCAAAGGGAGTCAACAAAGCCTGACACATCAACTTGAAGGGGGACCAAGCTCCTCCCCCTGCCTCAAGGCTGGTTAGGGCAACCAGCATGGGGATAGGTTCTGAGTATCAGAGTCTGCACCAGGTATAGGTCCTGATCCCATTGCTAGGGGTCCCGCAAATAGACCAGGCTACACTCTCACACACAAGAGGGGGCCTAGGTCAGTCACATGTGGGCTCCCTAGCTACAGGTCCAGAGTCCTTGAGCTCCCACCAGCTCAGCTGTGCTGTCTCTGTGAGTGACCTTGACCAAAGTGGCTTGAGCAATCCCTCCTCTCTCTCTCTTCAACAGGACTCCTGGGGCTCGGTCCAGTTCTTGGTTGTGGAGAGGGTCAAGAGTCTTAGAAGCTGGGGCTCAGACTTGCAATGCCATCTTGTATTAAGGGTTAAGTAGCACTGAGCCCTGGACCTACAGAAGAGCTGTACCAATGGTTACTATTAGGGATGGAGGAGCCATGGTACTTGGACTGCCCTGAAGCTGTGGTGCAAGTTGGAACAAAGAACTGGGCAATGTGAACGTTCTAGGACCAAAAGTTCCGTACTACTTAAAGGGCCGAGGGACCCTGTTTCCATACTAATGTGCATACAGTCATGGCTGGCAGCTGTCAAGTGCAGTGGGAAGGAAAATCTGACATCTATCAGAACTTGAAGGCCTTCCCATCTACCCACAGGGATTTCTATGCAGGTGAAGCAAATGGCATCCAGCCAGCTGATTGGTAGCATCACCACTGTTTGATCAGTGCGCAATCTCTGAACACAAACACTACAAGGGATTTACTTACATGTGAAAATGCATAAGAATAAAAGGTTTACAACTGTGTTCTTTAACGGGGATAGTAACCCAAAAGAAAAGAGTGACATGTGTGTGTATTTGTGGGGAATATAAATGAGAGAAATTAAACCCACACACATTCATAAAGAGACTTAAGAACTAAGAAGAGAAGAGAGATTGACCTCATTACTGATACTCAGATCCCATTACTAAATTACCAGACTTCCTTAACTTTTCTGTGTCAGACAATTATAGATTTTTTAAAAAAATAACCAAACGTTTTTATACTATGAGGAGAAACACCCCAAAGAAACAAATAGTTCATCTCATCTTTATTATATATTTTAAGACATATTGACATCTGCCCTGGCGATCGCCTCTAATCCCAGCACTGAGGAGGCAGAGGTAGGAAGATCTGTATGAGTTTTAAGCCAGCCTGGTCTACGAAGTGAGTTCCAGGACAGACAAGGCTATTCCTCAGAGAAAGCCTGCCTCAAGAAACAAAACCATAAACAATTATTTTAATAATCTATATTGATTCCAGAAAAATGAGCACATCCTCTTGAGGTTCTGGGTCTCATTAATAATGTGATTTTAAAATACTAAATGAATATTTGATGACAATAACAGTTTAGATTTATTTATGCTCTTCTATGTGTATGGGTATTTTGCCTGCATGCACACATGTACAGCCCTTGGGTGGATGGTGCTGGAAGAGGAGAGAAGGGAGTGTTTGATTCCCAGAAACTGCATTTAACAGATGTTTATGATCCTATATTTGGATGCTGAGAACTGACCAAGGGTCTTCTGGAAGATCAAGGGCTCATCAGAAAAAGGCTAATAAAACCAACTCTGAGATTCCTTCTTATACATGTCTGAAGGGCCAAGATCAAAAACAGTGATGACATTTTATGCTGGAGAGGATGTGGGGTAAGGGGAATGGTCCTCCATTGCTGGTGGGAGTGCACACCTTCTACAGCAGCTTTGAAAATCAATATGGGAATTTCTCAGAAAATTAGTAAGCAATTTACCTCAAGACACAACAATATCACTTTTGGGTATATACCCAAAGGATGCTCAATCATACCACAAGGACATGTGCTCTATTATGTTCACAGCAGCATTATTTGTCATAGCCAGAACCTGGAAACAACCTAGATGCTCCTCTACCAAAGAATGGAAAACGAGAATGTGGTACATTTTAAAAATGGAGTACTATTTAGGTGTTAAAAAGAATGACATCTTGAAATTTGCAGACAAATGGATGGATCTAGAAAGAAACCATAGTGAGTGAGGTAACCCAGATCCAGAAAGAGAAATATAGTATGTACACATTCATAAATGGGTTTTAGACATAAAGGAAAGAAAAACCAGTCTACAACTCACAATCCCAGAGAACCTAGAGAAAAAAAGAGGACCCTAAGAGAGACATACATAAACCTTCATAGGAAGGTGAAAAAGATAAGATCTTTAAAAAAAAAAAAACTGGGAGCATGCGGGTCAAAGCACAGGATAGAAGGGGAGAGAGGAGGAAGAATACACGGGAACAGAGAAAATGTAGAGGTCAATAAAAACAATAAAAAAGAGAAAAAAGATAAAGTGCTCTTAATCACTGAGCGTTCTCTCTAGTTGTTGGATGACGATGTCCTTAGAGTTTAAGAGAGAAACCCTGACGCCTTTACAGCCCTTGTTTTTGCAGAGAACTTGGGTGAGTTTCCCAGCATCCAGCAGGGTGCTCACAACCATTCCAATTCCAGGGTATCAGATGTCTTTTCTAGTCTGCTTGGATAGCAGGCACCTGCATGGTACACAGACATCAATGCAGGCAAAATATTTCAGTGCATAAAAAAAAAACACCTAGAAAAGAAGTAAAGTGGCCAGAGTCAAGAGGGTGAGAGACTGCAGCTCTGTGGGAGACTGCTGGAGGGGCAGGGGTATGGTAAGGGAAAGCAGATTACCTCCTGGAAGATGAATCAGTATGGCCCCTTTCTCTTTCTAGTGTGGCTTAAGTGGAAGGAGCCCCATTTTGGAGAAGGGATCCTTTGGTCTTCTGGTTGGCTGACCCAACTGAACCAACTCTTCACCAGGGAGAGAGTGGAATGTCTCCATTCAGAGGGACATTTCGTTCTTTTGGAAGAGAGGCAACAACATCCCATTATTGAGGCTTCAAGGCTACTGATAACAGAACCATCCAAGGCTTAGGTGAAGGGACAGAGGGGCTACCCATGGAAGAACAAATAGAGGCTGCTTGTTTGCAACTTGTTAAATCAACAGAGTCAGACATTTGTGTTCTCCAGAGATTAAAGTGAGAAAGCTTTGTGTTGGAGATATCTTTTAAAGCACCCAAGACTTTGGGAATTTCTTGAGAAGATGAAGTAGGATCCCAGGCAGCTGGAAGCCTGGCATGGAGTGCCATGGACTAGCGGGCATATTAGATGTATTCAAAGGCAAATTGGTTTGTCCTTCAATCTTGAAGATGATGCGAAGAAGTGTTTTGTTCACTCAATCTGTGCGGTGAAAGAATGACCGATCACAGCGCTATTTTCATCCAGGGTCTGGTCATTGCCTCTTGCATACGCAGTTTCCCATTTAAAATAAATTAATGTTCTGTCTCTTAGCCCCAAAACTCAAAAGATCTAATCTCCAAAATATATAAAGAACTCAAGAAACTAGACTGTAAAATGCTAATAAACCCAATTATAAAATGGAACACTGAGCTGAAGAGAGAATTCTCGAGAGCGGAATTTCAAATGGCCAAAAGACCCTTAAGGTCATGTTCAACTTCCTTAACGATCAGCTAAATGCAAATCAAGACAACTTTAAGATATCATCTTACACCTGTCAGAATGGCTAAAATCAAAAACACCAATGATAGCCTTTGCTGGAGAGGTTGTGGAGAAAGGGGTACACTCATCCATTGCTGGTGGGAATGCAAACTTGTGCAATCACTTTGGAAAGCAGTGTGGCGGTTTCTCAGAAAATTCAGGATCAAATTCCTGGACCCAGCAATACCACTCTTGGGAATATACCCAAGACATACCCTATCAAACAACAAAAGTATATGCTCAACTATGTTCATAGCAGCATTGTTTGTAATAGCCAGAACCTGGAAACAACCTAGATGTCCTTCAATGGAAGAATGGATGAAGAAAGTATAGAATATATACATATTAGAGTACTACTCAGCAGTAAAAAACAAGGGCTTCTTGAATTTTGCATGCAAATGGACAGAAATAAATATTAAACGTGTAGAAAAAGTAATAGAATAAGAAAAACAAGCCATGTAAAGATGTATGAGGCTGCTTGTTTGTCCCAGCCAACCAGAACCAAAATAAGCACATAGAAACTGTATTAATTAAATCACTGCTTGGCCCAGTAGCTCTGGCTTCTTATCGGTTAACTCCTATATCTTAATTTAAACCATTTCTAGTATTCTGTGTTGCCATGTGGCTCTGGCTTACTGAAAAAGTTTCAGCATGCCTTTCCCTGGTGGCGGCTCCATGGCTTCTCTCTTACTCAGCCTCCTTTTCCCCAGCATTCAGTTTAGTTTTCCCTGCCTACCTGTTCTCTAATCTATCACAGGCCCAAAACAACTTCTTTATTAACCAATGATATTCATAGCCTACAGAGGGGAATCCCACACCATATTTGACGACAACTTATGCTGGAGAGATTGTAGGATAAAGGGAACATTCCTGCATTGCTGGTGGAAGTGCAAGCTGGTACAGCCCCTTTGAATATCAGTATGGAAATTTCTCAGAAAATTAGGAAACAACTTTCCTCAAGACCCAGCAATACCATTTTTGGGTATATATCCAAAGGATGCTCAATCGTGCCACGAGGACATGTGCTCCAAGATGTTCATAGCAGTATTTTTTTTGTCATAGCCAGAACCTGGGAACAACCTAAATGCCCCTCAAACAAAGAATGGATAAGGAAAATGTGGTACATTTAAACAATGGAGTACTACACAGCAGAGAAAAATAATGACACCTTGAAATTTGTGGGCAAATGGACGGATCTAGAGACATCATATTGAGTGGGGCAACACAGATCCAGAAAGACAATTATCATATGTACTCACTCATAAGTGGTTTTTAAACATAAAGCAAAGAAAACCAACCTACAAATCACAATCCCAGAGAACCTAGACAACAATGAGGACCCAAAGAGAGACTTACATAGATCTAATCTACATGGGTAGTAGTAAAAGACAAGATTTCCTGAGTAAATTGGGAGCAGAATAGGGTTGAACATGAGGAAAGAGAAAGGGAGGGGAGTGGAAAAAATGTATAGCTCAATAAAATCGGTAAAAAAGGAAAAAAATTTGTTTGAGGCTACATTCTTAACCCAATTAAGATTGTTTACAAGATCACATATGGCAACAATACATTGTCCTTATTCTAAAATGGTTTGAGATATTGCCAAGTTTTTTAAAAGTAGTTATTGTTTTCACAGGATGTAAGCAATAATGTGAAAGATAAGAAGAGATTGTAAAATGACCATCTGTGACTCAGAAATTGGGGATTGTTAAGACTAAAATCTAAAAGCTTTTCTACTCACATGATGAGATTTATATGATACTCTAGACTGGGATATACCTTTGCATTTGGTGACATTAAAGCCTTCTTGGTCTGAAATATTCATGAGTCAATGAATAATGAACTTTTGAGTAATTTTTCTGTATAGAAGATCATCCCAAGGTTCATCATTGTGATAGCCCCTGATGGGTTCAGAATATAAAAACAACATATGCTTGTTGTTTGACTTTGGATACTTTCTTCTGTTTTGTGACAGGATCATTTGTCGCCATATAATAGGCTGGCCCAGAACTCATGATCCTCTTGCCTCAGTTCCCTCACAGCTTTTGCTAGCATTATATATTATAGACACTTTTCACCACACCCAGAGGAAAATATAGGTCCTTAGTCAAATAATGATCTGAATTTTATTCCAACCTTAGACCTTACTTACTTTTTACATTATAGTAGCCTATTTCTTTAAAATTTATTAATTCTGTAATTTAGTTTCTTCGTCTTTGTCCATATTCTGCTACCTTACTTCTACTTTTTACTTCTTAATATTGAGAATTGGACCCAGGACCTTGGACAGCATGAGCCCACAATCTTTCACTGAGACACAACCCTTTCCTGTCTTTCCAGTTTTTCATCTGATGCACTTGCTCCCAAGCACAGGTATATGACTTTCAGAAAAATCAACTAGAAAAGTCAGTAATTTTTAGTTTACTGTCATTTATGATCTTCTAAAACTGTGCCCACTAATAAATAAATTCTAAAACTTATATTAGAATCCTATTTTAGTATGGTAAAGACAGGTTACATTATGATCAAGAATTATGTTTTTGGTTCCAAGTTTTATTTTTTGTTAAGAATCACAAAAAATAAAAGGAAGAAAGAAAAACATAAGTCAAAAATAACAAAAAAAAGAAAGAAAATGTCTAAGTAAGAGAGTGGCCTGTGTTGTTAGATACCTTAGACATACAGGGCCCACCTCTGCCCCCATTTCCTGACTACCTTGAGGTCCCGATGGCTGATGTAGTTAGTGCACTTGACTTTTCCTCTTCATGATAGATTGCTTTGGGTACTTTGTTGAATCTCAGAAGTCCATAGTTGGTAAAGTAATGACTTCTGGCTACATTCGAGCCTTACCCACACACCTTATCTCTTCTTCCAGGTTAGACGACTTTATAACACCCCAGGCTGACTTGAGATCATGTCTGGATTTCTTTATGTTCAGAGCTTCCTGAGACTTTAAATGTCTAACTCCTGATGTGGCTGTTATTTCTGCTACTAGCCTCTTCCCTCTCTTTTTATCCATAGCAGAGCCACTGACAGTTCTTCAGCATTTCCCAGAAATGTTCAACAACTTGCATCTGTCTTGGCCTCAGGGCAAATGAGGTGACAATTTTCTGGGCAAAGAGGTGAGTGATGAGGTGTTAGAATAACCCTCAGAGCTCATAACCCTTGAGCCTTCAAGGGCAAGGGGAAACGGGGAGGTGGGCCACGTCCTTCCTTACCTGACAGCCACCAAGAAGAAAAGAGTATTCTCACAAGCATGAGCTCCAACCAGGTGCCATAACATGGGTTCCAATCCAGTTTCCACACCATCTAAGCCCACATACAGTTGGATCTACTCCCTGTGATACTTTCAGGTCCATCTTGCACAGCAGTGGGACTAGGCTAAGTACAAATCCCTGAGCACAGTGCTTTGCTGATGTCATGCTAAGTCTTTTATGCATTGCATCCATTTCTTTTTGTCAAACAAGTATAGTAATACCTTCCTGCCATGTGAAGGTGAGGACAGCACATAGCTTGTCTGTTTGTGAGTGGTTCCTTGCCCCTTTTAGGTTAACTGTGGCCCAAATTCATAACTCTCTTCGTGACTCAGATAGCTGATATACTGCCCCTATCACTTCTGTTCCATCCTGTGGTAGATTGCTTCAGATCAGATGTGATCTATAATCTCAATAGCCCCCTGCCAGGGACCCACTGTCTCCTCCTAAGGAGTATTAACTCAAATTGTAATCATCTTACTACATGTTCTGGGAAGTTAGGTCCCCTAGAAGCTTTCCTGACCAATACCAGGAGAGGTTAACTCCTTTCCTAGGTCAGGAATAGGATTCTTACAGCAGCTACCCCCAACATAGGAGCTATGCCCAGAAGCTTGTACCTCTCAAGGATCCTTTGTCCTATGGCAAGCACTGAGCAACTCCCACTGCAGGGTCACCTGTACAGGAATGGAGGTTGAACCGAAGCCTCCTCTTTTCCTGGAGGTAAGGTATCCCTTGTCCTCCCAGCAAGCTCATACTCTTGGGTTTACCCAGAGGTTCTAGACTCCACCAAGGAAATCCCATATTCCCCATCCTAAATCTTTCTTATAGGTTTAAATGGGAGCCTTTCTCACCTAGTTTTCTGGAATCTTTCATGTTCCAAGGTTTATTCTTGGAAAAGTTGGGAGAGTCGGGGAAGAGATCCCTGGTGGAGATCAACAGGAACTGGCACAAAGAGGGAGAAACCCAGGAGTCCTCCATCCTACTGCCTGTATATTGGGATGGGACCAAGCTCCAAGACAAGGGATTAGTCTCCTTGAAATTCAGAAAGTGGGGGTTGTGGCTTCAAGAGAAAGATACAAAGGAAGATTCTGTCAAGTCTCTCCATGGAATCGGACGTCCAGGTCTACAACAGGGCTACTTTCACAGTAACTCAGAAGAAGCTCAGGCTCCTTCCTCACATGAGAGCTCTTAACAAAGAGCTTGGACCACCTTCAGACTCAATGAAGCGAGGAACAGAAGTGGGTGTCACTTTCAGACATGGGTTCCTTGAGAACAGAATATCTCAAGGCTTTTCATAGGCAGATCCTGCATCTTCCTTGCTCTCAGAACACGGATTCATACACTCCCATCACTATCCTCTCCAAATCCATACCCTTTTCTAATTCAAGGGACTGATAAATTCACTGGAAAGAAATAGAGACTGACAGCTATGAACTGTTTTAAACTCTTCTTGGGCAGGACTGTAAGGATGTAGGCCTTACTCTTCTTAGAAATAAGTCTGGATGTTACACAGAGATACCCTGTCTCAAACAACAACAACTACAACAACAAACCCTCACACAAACAAATAAATAAAAACAAAAAGAGAAAGAAAGAAAAGAAAAGAAATAGAACTAGGTCTGGAGTCTCAAGAAAATAATCACAAAGCCATTTTAGCAAGGCAAGAAGTTTGACTTGCGCAGAATGGCACATAGCCGTGCCCAATCAAAGTCAAGAACACTGAGCAGAATCCCATTTGGTTTTTGGTTTGGTTTTTATCTCTACCACAAAAGGGAGCCTGTGCCTTAGCCTGAGGGGTCAGAGCTGGGCCTGACATGCTTATCCACTTGGGTAACTTAAATGGCTTAGCTGGTAAGTGAAGCACAAATTCTGAGAATACCATGCATCGTGGAACACACATTTTGATTTGAAGAAGTGCTGGCCCGGGGGAAATTTCAATTTTTTTCAAGTGCATTCTCTATTATTAAAAAAAAAAAGACTTTGTCTTATTTAACCCTTTAATAAAGACAATTTGCCTTATTCGCATTTCCCACAATCCCACCAAGCTGTGGTTCCAGTTGCAGAAATGATGGTACTACTCAGAGCTGGAAACCTCAGGCTAGGCAATTCTGAGACCTGAGTCCTGAGCTTCTCTTCAAGAAAAAGGAAGCATTTGTGTAACTAACAAGATTTAACATCCTTACGCATTTTTTATTTATTTATTTATTTATTTATTTATTTATTTATTTATTTATTTATTTTGGGTTTTTTGAGACAGGGTTTCTCTGTGGCTTTGGAGCCTGTTCCTGGAACTAGCTCTGTAGACCAGGCTGGTCTCGAACTCACAGAGATCCGCCTGCCTCTGCCTCCCGAGTGCTGGGATTAAAGGCATGCGCCACCATCGCCCGGCTCGCATTTTTTTATTTTGACGCAGGCTTTCACGCTGCAGCCCAGATATGCCTTGAACTCGTGCAATCTTTCTGCCTCATCCTCCCATAGTCTGATATTACAAACATGAGCCACCACACTTGGTTTAAGGTCAGGGACCATCTTAAATGCAGAATGCCTAGCATACCCAGTCTTTAATGGGGGGTTCAATAAATTCTAGCAAGAAAAATTAACAGAATAATAGTTATAAGAAATCCTTGATATGATATTCAATGTTAACAACTTGGGCCTTTGGTGTTATATATAGTCAGTCATCACAATGTTTCTTAAATTGTTAGCATAATTACTACCATTTTAGAAGTAAGAACACGGAGATTCAGAGAGGTTGAGTAACTTGCTCACAGTCACACTGCTGTGAAGTGGAAGGGCTGAGATTCAAATTCATGAAATCTGGCTTTAAAACCTGCCCTCTTAAGCTTGCTACCATAACCAGAGCAATGCAAAACTAAAATTATACCTCCACTGCTTTAGGTCTCAGTTACTATGTTCATCATATGTGAATAACAATGCTACATGCTTGCACAGCATTATGAGACATAGTAGCTAGCATGTAAGAAAGTATCTGTCACATAGTGGGCATTAATGTCATCTGCCTTTCCTTTCACACCAATCAGAACAGGGAGGAATGAGGGGACGTGGAATGAAGGCATAGTGGTAGAGGAGCTAAACACCAAAGTTTCAGGGGCAGATGCTTCTGTTCCAGAAACTAGCCACGAACAGCCTGCAGATAGGTGGTCAGCATTGGGAAGACTCGAGTCATGGCCTCAGCCACCATATTCCGTAGTCTAAGGTCGGGGAGGTCCATAGGTAATGACCAGGACTGTTGAGTCAAATCAGAGGATCCAACCCTTTATTCAATTTCTATATCGCTTGGAGCTGATCATCTGACTCTGGATACAATTCCTATAGCTGAGGGGGTGGGTGCCTTGCCTGGTGTCCATGAGCTTTCTTTAGCTGACTACGTATGACTCCCGGTCTCAGAGATGGACTTCAGCTCCTTTCAAGGAAGGATTTCCCAATAGAAGGGAAGGAGTCTGAATCTGATGGTGAGCTCTCCATTTTTTTTTTTTTTAAAAAGTGTGTTCAGGTACTGTTAAACACAGGCAGAGGCCCACTGCCTCGGCAACCTCCTAAATCCACCGCAGCTATTTATTCAGGATCCATTGGCTGAGGCAGAGTGGAGGGCAGTGGAAAGCACGGAGTATTGTCCTAGTCTCCAGAAAGGGCAGGAAAGGTTTGGAAGGGAAAGCCTCACTACAGGCCTAAGTCTGCATGGTACCAAGAGGAGGTATGTCTCCCATGTTCTGGAAATGATGCAGACTTGAATGTTGACGTCAGAGACCTAGTTACAGACAATTGAGAAGGGGATTAGCAGCACATTGCTCTGTTGAGGTTAGGTAGAGGAGAAAGAACACCAAGAGAAAGGTACCACTCCTGCCACAGAAAACTCGGTGGAGAAGGGGCATTTAATCCAAGCAGATCTATAACAAGTGCGGCCAAGAGGAGTTGGTAACATGGAAGACAGCACCTGGCATACAACAGGCACTTAGTAAGAATAAAGACTTAGCAGGGACTCCCCTCCCCAGTCTAAGGAGCGCAAATGGAGGGCCTCACAAAAGAACCATAGGGCAGAGTCCAGGAGCAGATACAACATGGCCCATATCTAGCGTGAGCAGACAGATCGGGGTAGAAGAATAACCTACTCATAAACAAAAGCATAGCCTGCTGAAAAGGGCACTGAGAGCCAAGATTAGAAGGCAGAGTCCCAGTATACAGATGGGCAAACTGAGTTCAGCTAATGGAAAAGGACTGGCCCTGGAAATCTCTGCACATGAAGCTAGAGGAAAATGTAGGCTTGGCTACAATGGAGCTAAAATCAAGAGTGAATACACTCAAAATATGCACCAACAACCCAGATAACCTCTTAGTCCCAAAGGGTTCCCAGGCTGTTTGGTGTGGTAAATTGACTCTAGCTGGAAGCCTGACTCTTCCCATTGTCTCCCTCTCCACACCCCTTCTCTCTCTTTCTCCCTCCCTTCTCCCTTCTCCTCTTTCCCCTCCTTTGCTATCTTCCCAGAACCCTGCCCTGCTAAAGGGAGGAAAGCATCAAAAGTAAATGCCTTATTACAAAGCAGCCTCTGTTCATTGCCTTGGCTGTTGTTAGAGGGGCAGGGAAAGGTTCTGCCTCTGTGCATGCTTGTATGGGCTCAGGAAGGTATGGATGAGGCAGTTTGGGACTCAGCTATACATATCGGTCTTCTCTTTGTCTCTTCACATTCAGCATGAAACCTAGAAATTAGAAGTGCACAGTGAGATGCACCATGTTCACCAGCACTGTCAGATAAATAGCAACCATATTTTCAGGTATGATATATTCCACATGTTGCATGAGATATAGATATATATTTATATGCACTTTATCATTTGGCACAGAAACTTAAATAAGTTTCCTCTAATTTGAAGTCCTACAATGATCTTCTCTTTTTAAAACTTTTCTCCACCCCCTTTATTGAAAAGAGATTCTTTTCAAGTTCACTATAATCTGAATACAATTTCTCCTGACTCCCTTTCTCTACTCCTCCCAGCTCCACCCAGTCTCTTTCATCCAGGTCCACTTCCTTTCTGTCTCTCATTTTAAAAAACAGGCTTCTAAGATATAACAACAAACCACAACAAAATAAAATATAATAAAACAAAAATAAAGAATAATGTTTATTATTGTATCTTGCATTCTATTTTTTCCACGTGCTAAGTGCTGAGATTGTAGGCATGAACCACCAGTCTTGGCTAAGAGGATTTGGGGGGTGGGTTCTATTGTTTTTTAAATTGATCAATTTGTTTTTTAAATTTCATTTTACATTCCAACCACAGTTCTCCCTCTGCTCACACTCCCCATGCCTCCCCACAGCAGCCCACACCTTCTCTACTCCTCCCGAGGGGTAAGGACACATTAATTTGGGGCAGTACCAAGTCCCTCTTTCCTGCATTAAGGATAGCATCACATCTCAACACAGAGAAAGGGCACCAACAAACAAGGCTGAGCACCAAGGATAGATCCTGATCCCACTGCTGGGGGCCCCCTCAGATAGTCCAAACTTCACAACTATCTCTCCACATACAGAAGGCCCATCTGAGTCCATCAATTACTGGAGAAGCCTCTATAATGATAGTTGGGGTAGTCACCAATCTGATAATAGGGGAAGGCCAGTTCAGGAACCCTTTCCACTACTGCTAGGAATCTTAGCTGGGATCATCCTTGTGGATTCTTGGGAATTTCCCTAGCACCAGGTTTCTCCCTAAAACCATAGTGACTCTCTCTATCAAGTTCCCTCTTACATTGCTTTCCCACTCCATTCTCTATGACCATCCTGTTCCCTCATGTTCTCCTTCCCCATTGCCTCTCCTTCACCACGGCCTCACCCCCAGTTTACCCAGGGGATTTCATCTAATTCCCCTTCCCAGGGCGATCCATGCATCCCTCCTTGGGGCTTCCTTGTTACCTAGCTTCTCTGGAGCTCTGGATCGCAGCCTGGTTACCCTTTGATTTACATCTAATATACACTTAGAAGTGAGTACATACCATGTTTGTCTTTCTGAGTCTGGGTTACCTCACTCAGAATTTTTTTTTCTAGTTCCATCATTTAACCTGCAAATATCATGATGTCTTTTTTTTCTGAAATAAGAATAATACTCTATTATATAAGTGTACAGCATTTTCTTTATCCCTTATTCTATTGTGAGACATCTAGGTTGTTTCTAATTTTGGGCTATTGGGAATAGAGTGGAAATAAACATGGAATAGCTAGTGACCTTCTGGTAGGTTGAAGTGTCCTTGGGGTATATGCCCCAAGTGCTATATGTGGAATATGAGGTAGTTTGAGTCCCATCTGGAGTACAAGTATTGAAGAGATCAGGATACAAGGAACCTATCTAAACACAATAAAAACAATTTACAGCAAGCCAACAGCCAGCATCAAATTACACGGAGAGAAACTCAAAGTGATTCCACTAAAATTACGAAGAATACAAGGATGTCCACTCTCTCCGTATCTTTTCAATATAGTATTAGTTGACCTAGCTAGAGCAATAAGACAACAAAAGGAGATCAAGGGATACAAATTGGAAAGGAAGAAAAGTCAAACTTTCATTATTTGCAGATGATATGATAGTACATATAAGTGACCACAATAACTCTACCAGAGAACTCCTACAGCAGATAAACACCTTCAGTAATGTGGCAGGATACAAGATCAACACAAAACAATCAGTAGCCCTCCTATATAGAAATGATAAAATAAAGAGAAAGAACTCAGAGAAACATCCCTTTTTGCAAGAGCCACAAATATAAATTATCTTGGGGTAGCTATAACTAAGCAACTGAAACACCTATATGACAAGAACTTTAAGTCTCTAAAGAAAGAATCTGAAGAAGATATCAGAAAATGGAAAGATCTCCCACGCTCATGGATGCTCTTGCATAGGTAGGACCAACATAATATAAATGGCAATCTTACCAAAAACATTCTAGAGATTCAAAGAAATGCCCATCAAAATCCAAACACAATTGCTCACAGACTAATAGAACAATATTCAACTTCATGTGAAAAAAAATTACAATAGTTAAAACAATCCTGTACAATAAAGGAACTTCCAGAGGCATCACCATCCCTGAATTAAAACTTCACCATAGCGCTGTAGTGATAAAAACAGTTTGGTATTGGCATAAAAGCAGAAACATGGACCAATGAATTAAATTAAAGCCCCAGGTATAAATTCCTCTGGGCAATGTGCCTTGCCTTCTCTGAGGAGTAGATGAAGGTTGGGGGGACGGGTAAGAAGAGGGAATGGGCTGAGGAGAGGGAATAGAAACTTGGATGGTATGTAAATGAAAAAAAAATGATTGTTTTCTTTTTAAAAAATACTCACTTTTCTAACTCATCTGAACATACATGAAATATTTATTTAATGATTTTGTATATTGAGACATATACTAGGTGATGTATGAAAAGAGGACATATTTCAGAAAACCTCTCATTTTTGAAACTTACAAAGCATGCGGTGAGATACATAAACATGCAGAAAGTGACAGCACCTTAGGGTTTTGTGAACCAATAGCTACCGCACATTTAGTTATTGCCATAAATGGAGTGATGGACAGTATTGGCAACGTTAAGAAACAAAATGAGCAGCCTGACCAAGATTATAAAAACTGCCTTTCAAGCCCGGAAACTAAGGCGTCTTTTAAAAGAGAAAGGAGGTATGCTAGAGAGGGTTTCAGGAAGCTACTCATACTCTCAAACATGACCGCATATCAGCAACATATTATTATTAATTCCCCATGATACTGGCATGTTGAACCACCTGCAGGTAAAGTTGAAGTAAAATTGATGGGACTGAGTACTTCAAAGTATCATTCATTGTTAGCTTACCATGCTTCAAAGAATATAAGGTTTGTTCTTATAATTGTTGTTGTTATTATTTTTATTGTTATTATTTTTCCTTTGATTGAAAATAGATTGTTTTCTCATGCAACAAATGTCCCAAGAATCCTATCAAAGCACTAAACTCAACCTGGAATCCAGTATGCTCAAAGGACCTGATGCAGACCCTTGCAGAGACTCTGAACGTTGGCTCGGTTCCTCTGACTTCACAAGGGCTTTGATGAAACTGTTACCAGGTGTGGGGATGTAGCTCAGAGGTAGAGCACATGTTTCGCATATATGAGGCCCCGGGTTCGAGCCCAGGCATCTCCAAAACAATACTTTTAACCTTTGATTTTCTTTTTTCAGGATGTTTCTGTGCAAGGTGTCCCAGAATTTAAAGTCCCGTGATGAGGTTATATATGCATAGCTAATTATTGGATAAAATTGCTCATTTGTCACCGTGACAGCAATGTTCATCTTTGTGACGACATTTCCATAGATACCACCATGGTCTGGTGAGTACAATGTGGTCGGGCTTTTAGGGATATGCTTTGTTCACAGAGCGGAAAAAAAAGAAAAGCTCTGCATTCGTAGTGGGGACAGTTTCTCTAATGGGTATGCTTTCTTGGGTGAAAACAAGGGTGAAGAGTTCTTCCTTTGAGAGGAAGTAAGGGAGGGCTGGGCGGAGCCATTCCTGGTTACTAAGGGGGAGGCAGCATTGCGGTTGTCATAGAAACCGGGGTCATTATGGCGACTCTTTTCAAATGGCAACCGGACGATGTCCTGGAAAGGAGCATTCAGTTCCTGGTGTTTGGACTGAGTTGAGCTTATGGATTCCCGGAGGGGAGCACCAGAATCTTTCTGAGGGTTGGGAGGCAGATGCGGGGATTCCAGACCCAAGTAGGACCACTCCTACCTCGGGGCTTGCAGCCTGTGTTTCTCCGGAAGGAGAGAGACTTGGGACCATTCTGCCTCCTCCTGTGCTGTTCTGTACAGGGCTGTGCTGGAGCCATTGTCCAGGAGGGGAGTTGTCGGAGAGTGAGCAGGAGGGAAATGAGGCCAAATGAGCACTCTGTGATCCCGACTTCCCACTCTGTGCGTGAGATTGCTCGCTGACATTTGAGGTTTTCCGTATGTTTCATAGAAATGTTAGAAATGTTTTATCAGATATATGTATTTCTAACTTTTCTCCTAGCCTCAGACTTATCATCTCAATTCTCATCCATGTCTTTGGAAGAGCAGGAGATTTTAAATTGTAAGATCCCACCTTCTCTAGTTCTTCAATTACGGTTTTTATTCGGTGTCTTGTCTGCGAAATCTTTGCCTGGCACTCAGTGACAGGGATTTTCTTCTTGTGTTCTGTTTGACATTTATAGGCTGATTTTTATATTTTTACATCTGTAATTTATTTTGAATGGTCTTCACATATGATACGATGTAGGTCCTAGTTTATATTTGTGGGTTTGGATATACACTTGCCTCAGTATTGCTTCCTGAAAGGCCATCTTTATGCATCAAATTGCCTTGTTTATTTGTGAAACATCAGTTCTCCAATTATCCAATCATGGTACATATGCCAGTAATCCCAGTGCCTGGGAGGCTGCAGCAGGAGTATGGTCAGTTCTTCTCAGCACACACTACACGCACTACACACAAGCTTGATGCCAGCATCAGACACAGGAAAAATGTTGACTCGATATAGGCAGTGGTCTGTAAATGTGTGGATGTGAGCGTGGAATGTTGGTTTTGGACTTTTTCTTGCCAACTTTGATTCAAAAGCATGCTGGTCCAATTACTGTAGGTTCAAACAGAGGTCTCCTATCAGGCAATGCTGTTCTCTAACATTTGTCTGTTTCTAAGGTTTACACAAGCTATATATTTAGTCTACAATGTTTAGAATTATCCACTCAATTTTTATATTTATTCATTTATTTATTTATATTTTTTTGGTTTTTCGAGACAGGGTTTCTCTGTGGTTTTGGAGCCTGTCCTGGAACTAGCTCTTGTAGACCAGGCTGGTCTCGAACTCACAGAGATCCGCCTGCCTCTGCCTCCCGAGTGCTGGGATTAAAGGCTTGCGCCACCACCGCCCGGCTTCCACTCAATTTTTTTTTTTTTTGGTTTTTCGAGAATTTTTAAAAAGAGTAAGTGCTATTTTATTGTTAGTGCATCGAATCTGTAGCTCAGTTTTGAATCAACAGACATCTTACTAATAATGTATTGTTTGAGCCGTGAACATAGTTGTCCTTCATTAAGACAGGTTGTCTCCAATTCAGCAATGTTTGGAAATCTCTCGGCCTATCAGCACTATGGATCTATCTGTCGCGATAATGCACAAATATTTGTACTTTTTGATTCATCTATAACTGCTATTATTTTTTAAACAAATAGATACGTATTGTTTTTTCTGTGAACAAATTATTAAATCTTCTGTAAACTGTCAGGAAACAAGTGTCAATGAAACTTACAAAGGATATATTTTGTTGAAAGCATGGATTATCCCATGATGAAAACGTTATTTGATGTGTAATGCAGTTTGTCGCTATTTTCTTATCGGCATTTACAGGTTATTATTGACAGTCTGAAACAAATGAGAGAAATGTCCCAGAGACAAGTCCATGGCCATCGTCACAGGAATCTCATTCAGACCACATAATTTAGGAGCTCTCACCATCCTGTGTGTGGTCAGAGACGAATCTGTTGTAACGTGATTGTACCCCTTGAGCTCTCAGTAAACACCAGGGAGCTAGGAGAGTGAGAATGAGAGGTGTCGTGTGTGTGTGTCGTGTGTGTGTGTCGTGTGTGTGTGTGTGTGTGTGTGTGTGTGTGTGTGTGTGTGTGTGTGTGTGTGTTTGTACAGGAATTCCTTGGCAGAGGCTGGTCTGCAAAGCCTGATTGATTGACTCTTAGACCTGCAGTGATATGGAGATGGTGGAAGTCGCAGTCCCAGGGCCTAATTACAATTTCCTTTGTGTTCTCTTGAGCCCATGAGTAGCCAATCCTTGGGCCCCCTGTGTTGGACTTACCTAATACCTTGTCACTAACAGATGACGTTGGACCTGACATTTAAAATATCAGAATATGTCTCCTTAACAAAGCTCTAAGTTTCTGCGAGTCAAAGTACTGTGTGTCATCACATAGCAGCTAGTAGCTGAGGTTTCTCTGCTTTACCATAATAGTCTACTTAATATTATCTCCAATGCACTGAAGGAGAGTCTACAGTTTCTTCATTCTGTTATTATAAAAACTTCATGAAACTGTTTCCACATTGTGACATGCAATTTGTACTAACATAAACCTGTCTCACTCATGTTTACTCACATATATTTGACTCCAGAATGAACTCTCTTCTTCCTTCGAGGTGAGAGCTGTGTGTTTACATTGACAATTGTTAGTGTGTGTTGTGTATATACTCATGCTTGTGCAGATATGTCCCTGGTTATATGTTGTGAAAGTTAGTTAATCACTTACTGCTGTGATAGGTTATGTGTTATAATTCTCCTGGTCCTCTTCAATGATGACCTGGTGTGTAGTACACTGCTTACTTATCTCCATAGTTCTTTACTCATGTGCTGACTTTTATCAGTATGGCTCAACACCCATTTTCCTAAACTGTTTTCCTCTCTATTGCCGTTCTCTATTTCCATGCTCCATTTGTCCCAGTATTGGCTAGAGGAATCCTTTTAAGATGGCATCAATGAATATCACAAATTCACCTTAAGCTTAGGAGCTCACAGCCCTGCTTCAGGGAAAGTTTGCCCCAAATTAACAGCTCTGCTCTGGTAGGGGAGGGTTACCCCAGCCAGGTTGTTACAGCTCTCCTTAGATCCTCAGAAGAGTAACAACTCTGCTCTGCTAGGAGAAGCTTTTCCAGTTCTGCTCCCCTCACCTCTGCCTTGCTCCAGTTGAAGTCATTGCTTCTCTGTTCTTCTTAGGCAAAGAAGGTCTCACCCAAGCCTCATTTAAGAGATTCACTGGGAGGGAAGAGTCCAGGAGGTGGCTGACCCTGCAAGAGTGGGAAAGGCAGCTCCCAACTGAACAGGTACAGGGTGGTTTCATGCTCAGTGATTAGCTTGTTTTCCTGCTCTGGGATTGGTTCCTTTTATGCTGAGAGATTGGTTAGTTTGTTTCGCTGATTTGGTAAGTGGAAGAGTGTGTTTCTGTGGCTTTGGTTTCAGGGGCAAAGTGTGTTTATTTCACTGGCCTTTTTAAAACGTTGGGCTCTGGTTTCAGGGCCAGTGAATTGATTCTAGTCTCAGGGTCAGTGTATGTTTCTTTTGCTCTGGTTTCAGGATCAGGGTGTGCTGCTTTGGACAGAAAGGGGTGTTGTTTCCCCTAGAAACAGATATGCAGTCCATTGTGGGCCAGCAAGTGAGTGCTGAGAACCCAGCCCAGGTCTTCTGTAAGAGCAGCAAGTCCTGTTAACCATGGGGCAATCTCTGAAGTCCAAGTCACCAAATATAAAACGTAATTTGTATTTTTCCACTTTTCCCCATAATGACAATAGACATCTTCTTATACTCAGGTAGGTATAAGTTTCATTATTATTTACCAATCCATAAAGTTTCTTTATGTTACTTAGGTTCTCATACCCAACCACTGCCCAACTCTGTCTGCAGAAAAATACAACAATCTGATATTATAGACAAATTTATATATGCTGGAATGTATTAGGATAAAACCAGAGTTTAGAGACATCTGGCCTTCATTCATCTTGAATATATGTTTAAATTTATCTCTTTTGTTGCCCATGATAATTGTTCATTCTTAATATGAAATAGTGTAGCAATGTATAGCTACACGGCAAGTTTTATAATTTAGTTTATTTCATGTGTATATATGCTTGCCTACATATAGGTATGAAGAGCTCATGCATGCCTGTTGCTCATGGAAGCCAAGAGTGGACATTGAATCCCTTGGCACTGGAGTTAACAGTTGAAAACTGCCGTGCTGGTTTTGGGAAATGAGTCTTTGCCTGTTGCCTGTTGCTGAGGTTGTTTTCAATTTCAGTGTCTTGTATATAAAGCTGTTGTGAACTGAAATAAATAAGTCTTTAAAAGAAAATATGTCCTCTTTCTCCAGGTTATATATTTGGGTTGTGATGGCCAGATGACAATTAACATATGAAGAAACAGAAAAAGATTTTTCCAAGTTATCATCCTGTTTTCCATGGCCACCAGCAGTGGGTATTTGAGAGTCATCCTCCACAAACTTGCCAGGTCTTTGTATGACAAGTCTTTATTTCTGAGTATTTTATATGGGTGTCGAGAGTCCCATCAGAATCACCTGTCTCTCTTCCCTAAGTGTTAAGCATGTTGCTGCTGTATGTTTCTCTTAGTGGAGCATCTACTCACCCTTCTGGTCAAGTTTTATTTCCTGAATTGTTTATTTTCTTAGTGTCTCCTTTAGAAGCTTTCTGTATTCTGGATACAGGAAGACTGTCATCTGATATACAATTTCCCACATTCATTTTCCCAGGTAAGAAAAATATGTTTCTATCATATATTTGGAAGAATAGACATTTTCTCACTTTATGGAATTCTTAACACTCCTGTTCTTCATTTAATGAATGGGGGTTTGCCGTATCTAAGAAGTTTGTTTGTAATTCATGAACCTGAACATCCAATTGTATTCTGCTACAAGATTCATGTTTAGGTTGTAATTTGGACTTCTTTTAGGTTTATTTTCCCTATTTACTGAGGGTCTGCCTGTATGTCTGTGTGTGCCAAATACACGTTTGAGTGCAGATGCCCACTGAGACCAGAAGAGACTGTCAGTTCCCCTGGATCTGGAGTTACAGACATCTGTCACCCATCATATGGGTGCTGGAAACTGAAGTCAGGTCCTCTGCAATAGCAAAAGGCACTCTTAACTTCTGAGATGTCTCTCTAGTCCTGTGTAGATCATTTGTTCATTCTCGATTGACTTTTGTATCCTGCGATATACGTTTGTCTATATTTATATTTGTGCATAGGGAGGTCTGCTTGTCCCAAAATAAGACAGAAAGACAGGGCATTGAAGGGGATATGAGAGGGAACACACAGCCCCTCACCCTGTAATCATTTTTACATTTTTCTGACATTCAAGAAACCTCAAGCCAACTGATAGAGCCAAAATTACCTGCAGATATGATGCAACTATTCCTAAAGACATCCCAAATAATGTTTAAAAATAACAACAAATAAACTAGAGTCTGAAGATAGGGTGTCAGGAGCTGTTTCCTCCTGAAGTCATTACAGGAACCATCACCCTGGGGAGTCTGCAGAGAACCCCACACCCCTAATTGTGTTAGGAATCGTTCTATTGACAGAGCCTACCCCATACCCAAATTGGCTGTTAATGGAGAGCTATCTGTTAGTGGAACCCGCCCCACATTCCAAACTATCTAGAGAACTAGGTGTGTCAACTCCTAGTTGTGAGTTCCCCGCCTATGTGACCTATGTAACCTCCTGGCCTAGTGACCAACGTGAACTACGTGAACCATGCGACAAGAGTCCAGGCCCCTGTGCCCCCCCCCCCCAATTCCTTACCCTATATAAACTGTAAACCTGTCTCTAATAAGCACAGGCTTCGACAAATCTACCTAGCCTTCTTCCTCTTTCCCCCCATATCTTCCAGATAGTGCCTCTCCGGGACCCTGGAATAGCTGAACTGCCAGGTGGGTTACAGACCCTAGACTGAGTAACCCACCCAAAGCGGTTTACAGTGGCGCCCGAACCAGTGACTCGGAGCATGGCCAACTATTGGATGAAGATGCGCGGTCCCGGGACAACAACAAGAAGAAAAAAGAAGATTCTATGGCTGTAGAACTCAGACACATCTGCAGAATGAGGTAGGCGCAGGATCACTGTCGTCCAAAAAGATATGGGACTTTCAAAGGAAGAGAAATTCATACAGGAATTGGCGCACGCCTTTAATCCCAGCACTCGGGAGGCAGAGGCAGGCGGATCTCTGTGAGTTCGAGACCAGCCTGGTCTACAGAGCGAGTTCCAGGACAGGCTCCAAAGCCAGAGAGAAACCCTGTCTCAAAAAAAAAAAAAATCAATCAATCAGGGAGAGAGGAGTAAGAGTCAAAAAGAGAGATTTATGTGTTTGCTTTATGTGTTTGCTTGCGGACTCAAAAGGGAGTCCCTCGAGATGCGAGAAGTTAGGGTACAATCCACACAGCTATGCCTGCCAAGCAGGCTGGCTGCTAGGGCTAGAGAGCCTATGTCTTTAACCCCCTGCCATATGGAGCAAAAGCTGACAGGCAGGTTTGCTATAAAGGAATCTAGACTCAAAAAGCTGCAGCTTCATTTAGGACAGTAAATATGCTTCTTTTCCATTTTTAAAAATCTTGCTTCTTGGTCAAAAATCTTTAGTTTGTAGGTGTCTAAGTTTATATCTAAGGTAGATTAATTTCAGTACTGTGTTTCTGTAAAAAAGTTTTAAAATCAAAGATTGTAATACATTCAGAAAATTTTTAAAATTGTTTAGGCTATCCTGAGTTTTCATTTCTTTCTCATAAAGTTGAGGTTTGTTCTTTCGAGTTCCGTGAAAAGTTTTGCTATAATTTTAATGAACATTTACATTAAAATCTGTATGTGAGTTCTGTGAAAAATGTTGCTATAATTTTTTTTAATTTATTTATTTATTGTGTATACAACATTCTGCCTCCATGTATGCCCACACACTAGAAGAGGGCACCAGATCTCATTACAGATGGTTGTGAGCCACCATGTGGTTGCTGGGAATTGAACTCATGACCTCTGGGAGAGCAGCCGGTGCTCTTAACCACTGAGCCATCTCTCCAGCCCGTTGCTATAATTTTTAATGGACATTTACACTGAATCTGTAGATTGCTTTCAGTAAAATTGTCATTTTTGCTGTGTTTCTTCTGCTTTCCCAAGAAAGTAGGGGATCTCTCAAGATTTAAAATTCTCATACAAGTTTTTCCATTTGTACGGCCTGCTCTTGGGTGGGAGTCGTATTGTTTCAGCTTGAGGTTCTTTCCTGCTGACAGGTGTTGCTCCAGGCTAAACTGCTGAGACTCCAGCCTCTCACTAAATTTATCAAGGGCAGGAGTTATACTCTACCAAGTGATAATGGTTAAAAATAAAAAACATTTCTGCCTTCACACGCAGAGATTACGGGACTCAAACTTCTGTCCTGCTTGCTTAAAGTTATTCCAAGATATTTTGTGGTGTTCATGGTTACTTAAAAGGATGATGTCTCATTTATCCTAGGTGTAAAAGAGGTACATTTGGGTTATTTTCAGATTCTGGCTATGATAAGTAACTCTGCTGTAAGCAAGTCTGAGCCCATGGTCTTATGGTTAAACAACTTTGTATTTAGGCCCAAAAGGGTTATTGCTAAGTTTTGAGGTAAATATTTGCCTAATTTTAAAAAAATAGACATAATGGGGGTCCCCCAGTGCTGGGGAGACTCTCACTCAGGTCTCCCCATGGCTCGCTGGAGGCCATCCTTGCTGAGGTAGTGCACGTGGCTTTAGTTGGGGGGGTGGGGGGAGGAGTTCAGCCTCTAGTGACCTAAAGAGAAAATTTTTGAAAAGGGGCCACAGCCCAGTGGTCCAGGAGGGTCATAAATTCCAAAAATACAGTGGTGGTCGCAGGAGGACAGCTGCCTGCCTTGGGACCACTCCCAGGGTCATAATCCGCTAGTTCCTAAAACAGTACTGTGATAATTGCAGCTGGAAAACCCGTTTTTCGAGGTAAAGGTCTGGCTTTGTCTTCAGACAGTTCCTGGTACAGGGTCGCTGAACAGGCTAGTCCTGGATTTTTGATCCTTCTCTTCCTGATGAGGGAGTCTGGTTTATCCAGGTTTTTCAATACTATGTGTGATCCAAAGGTGACTGTCAGTTTGCACTTCCAGCAATGGAGTTTTTTCCCTACCCACATTTTCTTAAGCATAAATTGTTAGCAGTAATTTTTAATCTTGGTCATTTTTGCAAGGATAAAATAAAATCTCAGAGTTTTGGTTTGCATTTCTCTGAGGGCTAAAGGATGTTCTGCTTAAACATTTTTTAGGTGTCTCTCATTTTTAAGTTCGTCTGAGAGTTTTCAGATTAGGTCTGTAACAAATATTCTTATTGGATTAATTTTTAATAACTAATTTCCTGAGTTCTTCATATATTTTTGAAAGGGATTTATGGTAAGTAAAGATCTTTTCCCACTCTATAGCCTTGTTATACAAAAGTTTCTCAATTCAAGAGATCTAGTTTATGGTTTCTCACAATGTTTGTGCCACTGAGGCTGTGTTTGAGATGTGGCAAAGTGTACTTCAAAAAATTTTTTCTCTGTGAGGTTCAACATAATTTTTATATGCTGAGGCCTTTGGCTCATTTAAACTTAAGTTTTGTACATGGAGATGAATATGGATCTATTTTCATTCTTCTACATGTTGGTGTCTAATGAGGCCAGCATTATTAGTTAAAATGCTTCCTTTTTCCATTTTCCTATCTGTAAGGCAGACTTAAAACTTAAGAGGAGGATAGCTTGCAAACTTTTGGTTGGATGTCCAATGGTTAAAGCTCTAGTTATAATAGTCTTATGAGGGACCTTGAGCCAATAGATAAAATTCTTACAAAAAAAACAGTTTTCAATAGAAAGCTTAAGCAAGCTGCCTAACAGATACTCAAGCAGGTAAAATATAAATCAAAAGGTAAAGTATGCAATAATCAACAAATACAGTATATTAATTATAATTCAGCTATGGCAAGTGTGTATATTAAGTACAAACTTATTCTACAACAGTTTTATAAAAAAATGCTGTTTGTGGCTAAACCTTCCCAGTTTTGCCAGTTAAGATATTAAACTCTTAATTTAAAACAGTAGCCTGTCTGATACAAAAGGACAGGATAAAAGCTGAAAAATTGTTTGACAGAATATTGACTATGATCAGTGTTTCTTATACTAAACAATAGATTCATTGATAATTTTAAGACTGATTCCTGGACAATTGTCTTTGCTCAATTCAAAGGCAAAAACAATAATCTTTTCCCAGATCATTGCTACAATTCACACAACTGTATTTTGCTAATGTTATAGCAAAAAATCCCTTAAAGGATTTTATGCTAATTTTTAGCACATTTCCCCAAATTTATTTTTGTTTTTATGCTTATATCAAATACAAAAACATTCATAATATTATAGAATATTATACACTCACTAGGAATGTTGATAAAGATATTTGTTTATTCATTCACTTGGAGTTCTTAAGTAAAACAGTATAATAGAAAATAAGTTAGAAAAGACTGTATATTCCAAAATCCTAAAAGTGATCACTTAGGGGCAGTATAAAAATACACAGAGCATTGCTATCATGAAAGTTAACTAAACCGAGGCGCTTGTGTGAGCCCCCATGCTCACATTCTCACTCAGGCTTCCCCCAACGCCTCAGCCACACCCCCTCCCACTACTCCTGCCCCACTCCAGGCCATGTGGGCTAGAAGTTACTTTCTCATACAATCCATTGGGTGTCCACAGTATTGGGGTGGTAGTCCGAGGCCAGCCTGAGACCCTTCCTGTGTACACACAGGACTCACAGACTCCCACTGTCCCACACAGGTCATCTGACTGTGACCTTGTCCAGCTCTTCCCTCTCAATAAGAGAACCAACTACAGAAGCCTGAAAGGTCTGTCAGCTATGAGGAATAGGTTCACAGCAGAGGTCTAAGTGTCACGGTTAGGCCACAGGAGATATCCATTTCAGGACCCTAAGAATATTTTATTAACAATTAACAAGTTTTCCTCTTTTTATGTGTGGTATTAGGGCAAGAACAGGTCTACGGGACTTCCTTCTAAGGGGCAAAAACCCCAGTCAAGAACAGCGAAGCTCACGGTCTCTGCCACCAGGTGGCGTCATAGAGCAGTCCACAAGAACCTGGATGGGTGGTGGCAGCCACTCTACCTATCTCCTCCCTCCTCCTGGCTCCACAGCTGTCAACAGCTGACCCAGAAGAGATGAGGTAGGGCAGGAGGGAGTTTTCTTAGCCCTGGCAAGACAGAATGAAGACCCAAACGCCTTTCTTCTCCTTCTCTTTTAATCTCTTTTAATACCTAGATATAAAGATCCCAGAACCGACCACAGTAACAACAGCTGCATGTTGGCAGGTCCCTTCCAGGGCTGTCCTGAGCACCTGCCACGTGCCCAGCTCGCAGGCCCCGTTCTAGGAGGAGCTGGGGCTAGGGACTGCCTTCAGCCCACAGCCTCTCAGACCTCTGTTGGAAATGTGTGGTCCCAGTGGAGGAGGTCTTCCCTTGAACCAAGATGAGGGTTATTACTTGTGGAGAAACTTCATTTTATTGCCCAGACCCTTTAGGAACTTATTGACTCCGCTGTGTTCTCCGCTGGGCAAGGTTTCGAGGTATTCCTGGGCTCGGACCTCAAACAGACCTTTGGCATCCTGCCTGCGTAGTTCCCGCTCCTGGATGAAGCCACGGAAAGTCTGGGTCTCCATGAAGACCTGCAGGAAGCGGCGCAGGCTCTTGGAGGAGACAGCTTTTCTGAAGGCCTCTCGCTGCAGGCTCCTCTCCTCGTCCGAGGTCAGGAACGAGGAATAGTGGCCCACAATCTCCACGAAGAATCGGACAAAGGCTTCAGACGCCACCGCATTCAAGGGGCTGAACTCAGGGCCATGCACGCAGTCCAGTGGGCCTCCATCCTAGTCACAGGCCAGGTCATTCCTCTGCTCCAGAATGTGTTCCAGGGCTACCTGAAGCTTCCGGGGCAGAATGGAATCCTCGTCCTCCATCTGTCTGAGGAACCGATCATTGATGAGATCGACCACAAGGACCTCTTCCAGTGGCAGCTCCCTGAGCAGCGGCAGTGAGCTGGAGAGCAGCCCGATGAGGAAGGGCGTGGGTGAGCACACTATGTCAATCGTGGCGGGTGGCAGCACTGGGATGTAGGTGTGCTGCCAGCTGAAGGGGTAGATGAGCGCCACCACGGCATGGCAGCACTTGGACAGCGTGCTGAGTTTGTCCGCAATGAAGATGACCCTCCTTTCCAGGAGCAGGGAGGCAAAATCACTGATGAGGTGCCAGACGCTGAGGGAGGAGAACAGAGACTCAAAATCCACGTGCTCCAGCCGGGAGTCCAGGGGCCAACACAGCTCAATCACAACAGTCCCCGAGCTTGGCAGGAAGTTCTTGACAACGATGATTTTGCCCAGGACTGGGAAAGGGGCTTCCATGATGCTCCTCATGAGGGGCTGCACCAGAGCAGGGGAAATGCCTCTTCTCTTTTCCACCTCATCCAAGAACTTTGAAAAGAGGCTGAAACATCCCAGATGGCTCACAATGCAATAAACTTCAGGAAGCCTCTTCCCTTTGCCTCCAGGCAGCAATCTTTGGCAATAACCGAACCTTCTGCTCCCGTCTTCTCCAGTTAAGACAAATGAGAATGTTTCACTGGTAAACTCCTGGATGGAAGCCCAGTCCTTGGCGTCAGGAAAGCAGAACTGGGGCATTGCCTTCAGCTGGTCCTCAGCCTCCCTTATGAACTTGAATGACTTTTCTAACTTCAGAGGAAACTGCTGGGTGAGTTCTGGCACATAGGCAGCCCCTGCCTGCTTCTTGTGCAAAGACACGACCACAAAGTACTCGAAGAGTTGCCTCTACTGGTACTCGCTGAGATCCCGGTCAAGCGTGGAGTAGCGAGGGGCCTGCTTCAGGCGGGACTTCACATTGACCAGGCGCTGGCTGTGGGCTTTCAGCTTCTCCTCGGTGTCGCTGTCAGACTCGCTGTTCTTGTCTGTCACTTTTCCTGAGTTGCTCTCCGTGGACTGGGATAGCCTCTTCACCCGTTTCTTTCCTCTCCGGGCCTCATAAAAGGCATTGATCCGCAATACCAGCCTGGGGATCTTTTTCTTCTTCCTGCCATTCTGTAGGTCTCCGAGGTTAAAGAAAGTGTCATCCGGGTTGCTAGCTGTTTAGGGGGGGGCTGGCTCTCACTGGGGACCCAGCTCCCTCCCGACTCAGCTTCTGGGTGTCCAGCAGTTTGAAGTTTCTTCTCTCTGAATTTTGCCTGAAAAATGCAGACTTGGACAAGGATTGCTTGGTGAAAGTGTCCGGGATGGAAGAGGTGGGAGATCCAGGGAAAGTCAAGACACACTTCTTGCCCAGGCAGCGGCCATGTAGCTCGATGTCCTCATACGGATTTTCCTTCATAGGTGGATCTAGAATGTCTTCGTAGACGTTCTCCGATAAAGTGCATGTGAGTCCCAGCTTGGTCTGTGCGTACCAGTCCACCCTGCTGCTCTCAGAGGAGGACTGCAGTAGGTCTTCAAACTCATAGGACTTCCTGTGGTCAGCACTGGGTCTCTGCTTCCCAGTCCACAGTCTTCTATTCACGGAAGTAGGAGGCGGGGAGGAGGGTAGCGGTGGGGGAGGGGGAGGTAAAGTGGGCAGGGGAGGCAGGTTTCTCTTCTCTTTCCTGAAGCCAATGCCTGAGCTCCCAGGACTGCTGTCCTTGTCCCCTTCTCCTGCATGTTTGAACGTTCTGCGGGGCTTGGGAAGGGGGTTGATGAAAGGCTTCGGGGACACTGCCTGGAGCCCGGGTATACACTCTCCTGGCCTTTACACTTCTCTGAAGCCTCAGCCCCTGGCTCCTTGTCCTCCAAGGGGTGGGCCCTGCGGCCAGCTGCAAAAGCACCCCCACTTCCAGGACTCTCGGGAATGTGCTGGTCCTCTTCTGCTTTGTCAGGCAGACAGTGTGGGGAATAACAAGTCCCCAGCAACTGGGGGTTCAAACCAGCAGAGCCATCTTTCAAGGCCTTCTCCAGTCTCCTGACCTGTTTGAGCGCGGAGAGGTGGTCACTCTGAAAACGCAAGTCACTGGGCTTCAGCTCGACACCTCGGCGCTGGCTGGGCTCCGGCTGCCCATCACTCTGCCTCAGGCCTGGCCACCGGTCTGTGTCCTGACACGTGGTCTTTGCTGTCCTTCTGCTGTCATTTTCCAAGCTCTCTGTTTCAAGCCTCAACCCATTCTTTGTTCTGGTGACCTCGCTGCCTCTCCGCTCTACCCCGCAGGGTGGCAAGTAGTTCTCTTGGCCCTCCGTTGGCCTGGCAGGCTCAGGAGTAGGTGGCTCCTTCTTGCCTTCCCACTTGGATATCTTGTCCTTTATGCTGAGGGGCTCGGTCTCGGGTGGATGGCCCAGGCTTCTGGACGCTGCCAGGCTGCTTCTTCGAGGGCCTGCTGGCCTCTTTAGCACCGAGGTCTGCAGCCGGGCCATTGATGATCATACTGGAGCCGAGCATGTCCACTCTTGCCTCCAGCATGAGGTTGTGGGGGTTCCTTGGGGAGCTCCTTCCCAAGGGCAGTGCTGGATTAGACTCTCGAGAAGGAACAGATCTCCCAAGTGGCCGCCTTCCAAGAACTTCCCCAGCCTTTGAACCCTCTGCCTTGATCCTCCCCGCAGGCGGGTTCCTGGGCGCATATTGCTGATGCCCATGGCGGCGGCAGGGGGGGGGGCCTGGGGGGCCAAGGCCTGCTGCCCTCAGCGCCTTGGTCCACATGGCCTCCCCCGCTGCCACTAGCTCCTTGGGTCCCTTGCGGGCGTGCCTTTTATGCTAAATTTTACAAATGGCTCTTCCAATGGAAGAACTGCATATAGGGCTAATAAAAAAAATTGTGGAGCATAACAAGGGTCCTTCAAAGCAAATCATAAAAGTTGTAAGCAGATCCTGATGCAAACGGATCTGACATGATAACACCAAGCTGACCTTTGCTAGGGCAAGGTGGAAAAAGCCCTTACAATGCATTATGAAAAAACCCGACCTATATATATTTGGGGTCGATGATATGTTTATGCTTTTTTCACAGAAAGAAAATAAAATCTGGACCTGGATGATGTTGAGGCTGCAGACGCCCCACAGAGGTCTTCCAGAGGCAACTGAGGAGAGGTCCTTGGTCTGGCCTTTCCTGCCCCCAAGGAGAGGAGTGCCTGATAACAGAACCTGCTGCTCCACTCTGCAGGGTGTCATACTGCCTCTAGAGAGTCAGGGAGACCCGGCTGAGATAAGTGCCAGGATATGCTCCAGATAGCTGAATCCAGCTCACCTCACTCAGAAATCCCACCTGCCCTGGAGCACAAATGCTAAACTGCTTCTGCAGCTTGAATTCTGGTTTGCTTTGGAGCTAAGGTGCAGACTAAACAATTGTTTTAATCTTTGGGACACAAAACTCATTTTAATTTAAAATATTAACCCTTCTTCACTAAAGAAGGGTGAAGATTGGGGTTCCTGTCACTGTTGCTCAGAGACTGGAACTGGGTGCTGGAAACTGAAGTCAGGTCCTCTGCAATAGCAAAAGGCACTCTTAACTTCTGAGATGTCTCCCTAGTCCTGTGTAGATCATTTGTTCACTCTAGATTGACTTTTGTATCCTGCGATATACGTTTGTCTATATTCATATTTGTGCATGGGGAGGTCTGTTTGTCCCAAAATAAGACAGAAAGACAGGGCATTGAAGGGGATATGAGAGGGAACACACAGCCCCTCACCCTGTAATCATTTTTACATTTTTTTTTTGACATTCAAGAAACCTCAACTCAACTGATAGAGCCAAAATTACCTGCAGATATGATGCAGTTATTCATAAAGACATCCCAAATAATGTTTAAAAATAACAACAAATAAACTAGAGTCTGAAGATAGGGTTCATTCTTTTATATCACTGGATGTCTTCCAGAGGATTCAGGGTTGATACCCAACACCTACCCGATGGTTCGCAACTGTCTGTAACTCCAGTTCCGAGAGATCTCATAAAGTCTGGTACCCTCTGTGGGCTTTAGGTACTCACGTGGTGCACAGACTTCCCTGTGGAAAAGCATTCAAAAGCAGAAAATAAAAAACACAGTTATGCTTACTTAGGGGCAGAGTACTTATAGCCTTGAGATGGATGATGATAGCACTACATTCTCTCGCCTAAGTCACATAATCACCTTACAATTTAATTTACTGAAAGAAATTTTAAAAGGAATAAGCACATTTAAAAGCATTGCTTTTTATTTTCATTTTTTACTTTTTAATAAGCTATTGAATATTTTTTCCTAATGGAAAAATAGAACCCATTTAAAGAGTAAAAATATTCTTATAGTTAATTTAAAAACCTGTATATAGGCTTTAATGTAATTTAATCTTGAAATTTTTTGAATTACATTCTTTCAGCAATGTAACTTTAGAGCCATAAAAATCCTCCCATTTCTCCCTCTCCCACTGTACCTCCCTCCCTGCCCACCTCACATACCCTTTGCAATGACACCTAATCTCAAGTCTCTCTCCAGTCCACTCTCAGGCCATCATGCAGGAGCCATCCTTATTCTGTGTGAGCTTCTATCCACAGGATTAATAAGCTCACAACCTTTGCTTCATCCTGGCTGTTTCTGAAATTCTTTACTGCATCCTAGATTCATCTTTACCAGGGTCAAGGTCATCAAAGGGACAGGGTTATCCTCAGGCTGCTGGTCACTGTGCTGGGCTGTACCTCCCTACCACCACCAAGAGTCCCAGAAAACCTCGTGAAGAGCATATGTTTTGTTCACTGAAGTGTCTTTGTGTCTTTGCTAAAGGTGTCCCCTACACATGTGTGACTCTTCTGTCCCCTTCATATTCTTTTCTGTCTTATTGTCATTTCCAATCAGGCACACTGTCTACATTTCTCTATGTTTATAAGGAGTCTGGAAATCATGTGTTCATCCTCCAAGTTTGTTCCTTTATAAGGTTGTTTCAAGCTGGGGTTTTTCATATTCACTGTGAGTTTCAGATTAAGCCCATTAGTTTATGAAAAGTCTGTTAGAGTTCTGTTGGTATTGCACTGGATCTATAGGACTGTATGAGGAGAACAGACACCTGTATCTTCCATTGCATGAAGGTGATTGTAGCGTGAGTTCTAATTGGTCTTAATAATAAAATCTGGAGTCAGATATTAAGTGGTTGGAGCTATAAGATCAGAACAGCAGAGCAGCCAGACACTAGTTCTTTCCTCGACAAAATCCTCAGACCAAATGGAGCATCCTGTCTCTACAAGACCTCAGACTGACTGCCTGGATCTCCTATCTCCTCCCACCTTATATTCCTCTCTTTTCCCAGCCACATTCCTTTCATTCTCCATCTCCCTCGTGCTGGGATTAAAGGTGTGTGACACCAAAGCACTTTGATGAAAGATGTGAGTCACCACTGCCTGACTCTGTTTCTCTTTTAGACTGGATCAATCTAATGTAGCCCAGGATGGCCTTGAACTCACAGAGTTCTGTTTCTTAAGTGTTGGGAAAGGTGAGTGACAACACTGCCTGTCTTCTGTGGCTAACTAGTGGCTATCTGCACACACTGATTCTCAGGCAAGCTTTATTGTCATGGAAGAAACAAAATATCGCCACAGTCGATGAATCTATACATCTTTACTCTCAGCAATGAGTTGTCCCATTCAGTGTCTAGGCACTACAGAGAAGTGGGCAGAGTTTTCCTAATTATTTCATATTTCCTGATGCTATCTCCAGTGACAGGGATTTTAAATTACAGCTTCCACACATTCATTTCACTGTGGTCAGCTGTCTGTGTTAAATTTAGACAGAGTTATTGATGAATCTTTTAGGTTAAAATATTTAATTACATTCTCTATGATGAAAATGTCTTTGATGCTAACATATATTTGCTGTGTTTAAAATTCAGTACTTTGAAGTTGCAAGTGAATTATGAGAACAGAAACAAATGTCCAACACCCAGTTTGGGGGAAAATTTCTAAGGCAGCCACAGGTCAAAGGTTTGCCCCAATGGCATCTTTGGAATCATAGAGATAGTCCTTTACCTCCCAGCTAGCTCCATCAGGGAGGTGCTGAGATCACGGTGGAGAGAAAGAAGGGGATACATGTGAAGAGTTAGGTATGTATGTGTAACTCCAGAAAGGTTTGTATTATGAAGAATACTTAGGTAATTATTTTCAAAATATCTAATATTATTTTCCCCAACACAAAAAGGAAAAGGTTAGTACTCGTGTGTTTTCCCTCTTGTTTTCCCATCCAGTCATGCAGATTTTAGCAGTGTTGCTGTGGACTTGTACAGAGGGGGTGTTTTATGTATGGTTCTTTCCATGTTTATTATAACCATGACGCCTGCTAAGTGTTGCTCTGATACCTACTTCCCTGTGCAGTTACTAGTATACAAGCATTGCTTGTCTTTGAGTGAAGTTTCCCTTTTATCTTTTGTTTATTAATGGATTTACTCATGCGTTTGTGTCTACTCAGAAACACCCATTTCTTAAAGGAGTACTCCTTTGTCATCATTATATACTGTGATGCTTAAATTATCCCATAACATGCCCGTGGGAGTACATTCAAGTGGACCTGCTCTTCATTTGTTATCTGTCTAGAATTCTGGATTATCTGACCACCCCTGGGAAGAAAGCCAAAAGCAAATGCTTCTTGTCAGTGATACTTTGTGTCCTCTGTCTATCAATGTCAGGTCTCTTCTATGAGAAGAACAGCAGACCTGCAGAGAGAACACGCAGAATGTTGACAAGAAGCTGACATGAGCCCTTGTTTCCAGTATGTGAGTCATCATTGCCACCAATGTGAGTGTGTGTGTGTGTGTGTGTGTGTGTGTGTGTGTGTGTGTGTGTGTGTGTGATGTGTACATGGCTGTGTATAAAGGGTCTGTGAAATGAACAAAGAAGAGGAAGATGTCACTGCACATCTTTGACTTGACTGGATGCAGACAGACTACTCCATCCTTATATTCAGTACAGTAGAGTGACAAGATCATGTGGGACTCACCAGGTCAGTCATTTCCTTTTCTCTTCCCATCTGTGTGACCAGCAGCTGGTCTGTGATGCCTTGTAGGAACACATCCTGTTGAGCAGGTCGCAGCAAAGAGCAGCACACTGTGAAACACTGGCATTCATAGACTCCCCAGATGACTGAACCCTGTAGGGGTCCCTTTAAATGACCAGGACTGAAATGGAAGCAATCCCCATCAGACCATTTCCCCGAATGGGCCATGCATGACTGCATCACATTTGGAGGGATTGCTTATTAAGATGGTAGAAATCTGGATCCACAACAGACACTGAATCATGCTTATTAAAATGGTAGATATCTGGGTCCACAGCAGACACTGATTCAAACCCTAGGAAGTGAGTGTGGCATAGCCACTTCTTTCTGATGGCTGTCCATGTTAAAACGTATTGCTAGTGTGTTTGATATTCTGTCTTCCAGGATATGAAGTCACAGACTGCTTAAGTCCATGCCATGTTCTCTTGTTACTGCCTTAAATACCACTGTGTTGCATGGCATATCAAATAGACAAATCAATTCCTTCGTGTACGTTTATCCAGATATTCACATAGTGGCCTCTTTAGTGAACACCTTGTTCCTGCACTGTGTAGACTAGCACGGGTCCTTGTATATCGTGTTAGATAGGCAAACTGTCAGTAAGCAGAAGAAATCAGTAATCACAGCAATTCCGTGTATTATTGGCGCTTTAAAGATCATAAAGGGGACAGGAAATAGTTGTGATGGGGATTGTCGTATGTGATGTTACCCCCAAAGGTTTCAGAAGTTAGCATGTGATCTGAGTCCTGAATGGCAAATAGAAGCAAGACCGTGCACAAACCAAGTTGTGGGCGTGCTTGCTTCCATGGAGAACAGTGGATCTAAGAGCAGAGAACAAGGCTAGTTGCCAGAACCTTGAAGACAACGTGGACACTGCTTGGGGATAGGACAGAAAGGAAAATGTTGTCATTGTCAGCTGTGTATGACATTTGGATTATATGATCTGTGTGGAAGGTGAGTTATGGAATTGTCATGATATGTTTCCTTTTGGTAGAAGGTGACTTGGCACTGCACAGAGAAAGGCCTGGGGAGGGCGGGATGAGGTAGTGTGTGGAGACAGTGGAGATGGTTCCGAAGACAGGGGAGGGATGGAGGTATGAAAGAGGGATGAAGCCATGCTGCAGTGATCAGCAGGAGAGCTGCCCTGTGCAGCCTTGTCTGGGAGAGGGCAGATAGCACCTGGATGCGCTGTGCATTTTCCTTGTGGAGACGTTGCTCTAACATCTCTGGATTTGTCTGACCACATGGAGACACGGTGCTTCCATTTACTGACATCAGTTATTCCACGTGTATTGACACAGGATAGTTTGAATACCCAAACTAGTCATTGTAAAACTTAACAATTTGATAACGAGTTGCTGATGAATAATTTTCAGATGTAAAGTTTTCTAAGTACAGCTAACTGTAGCATAATTTCCAACAGAATAAGAATCTAACATTTGTCTCTTAAAAAGTGAACCCAAAATTCAGTGTATTTTTGAAAATGGCTGTTCTACAGCATGTACTGCTCTTGGCAGGTTTACAGATGAAGGAAGTGAGTAGGTTTTAGGCAGAGTTGAAGTGAAATCAGTCTCTAAATTCTGCAGCAACTGTTTGTCCCTATTTCTCCAGAAGAAGACTGCCTTTAGAAATGCTTATTTTTGACAGCAGGGAATGGAGCAAACATTCACAAGACAGAGGCAGTTGGATGTCTGAGTTCAAGGCCAGCCTGTAATTCCAATTGCATATATCAACATTAGTCTGTCACATATGCAGGAACTTGTGACTGGTATTTAAAGCAGGTATTATCACTAAAGACCCCCAAATTAGCACATGAGCAGTGTGATGCTCTCAATTCACAGAGTGGGAAGCACAGCTCAGAGCAGAGGGTCTCACTCTGTTTTCTCCTCACAGAAATTCCCAACCTGTGTTTGGAGAATGGGTCCAGGACATCCTGGCTCAGGGAACCAAAGTTGCTGGGGCTAGGAAGGTCCCACATCTCTCTGACTCTAGAAAAGTGGTTCAACCTGTGACTTGACCCCTTCAGCAAACGTCTATCTCCAAAACTATTTCCATTGTGATTCTTACCTGTAACAACTTTACAGCGATGATGAAGCAACAGAAATAATTTTCTGGTTGGGATCACCACGCATGAGGGACTGTATTAAGAGTCACGTCACAGCATAGGAAGGCTGAGAACCATTGCTGTACAGACATCCAAACGCAGAATCCGGCTTCTCAGATATGTCTGGGATCCCTTCATCATTGTCCCCATACTCCTAGGGAGGCACAGCCCCACATCAGGACACATACACTCACATCTCCGTGCAAGGGAAATCCTGTTCTTCTTTCTCCGTCATTTCTATTTCCACACACTATGCTATATTTCCAAATTTTCTTTTTTTATGTCTTCAGCACTGAGCTTAACTATGTGTCTGATTCTTTGACCAACCTTTTTCCTGTTTTGTGATTCTTCTGCAGGGTCTGGGTCATTGGCTGTGCACACACATCCACAGACAGTACAACAACAGCCTCTAGTCCCTTGTTGCTGACCTTTGGGAAGCTGGGCATGTAAGGTAGGTTTGCTGGCAGGAGACATGCTCTCAGGAACAGGATGTCCTTGCCAGAGGCTGGACTCGAGGATGCTACAGCACTTAGATCTGCCCAGCATCTGACGGCCCTGTCCCAAGCTCTTCACAAATGTGGTGGGAGCACATTTGGGGATTTTTAAAAGTGGTCCCTAGACACTGCTATTGCTCCCCTGGCTGTGCACACATTCCCAGCTATATTCTTGATTTCTCTGGTAGCTGTTCAATGAGAATGCTATACCATGAAAAGAAATCACTGGTGAATTTAAAAAGCCACAGTCTGGGGACTGGCGACATAGCTCTCGTGGCAGAATGATTGCCTAGAATGGAAATTGCTCTGTGTTCTTTGACCCTCTGGGCATGTTCACCCTCACCTGTAATACCAGCACTCAAGGCGTAGAGGGAGGAGGAAAGAGACAAGAGAGTCATTACTGTTTATGAGAGTATGGCTCCCAGCCCCCATGGCAGATAGCTCACAACTGCCTTTAACTCTAGCCCCATCAGGAGTCAATGCCTCTGCCAATCATGTGCATACCACAGACAGACAGACAGACAGACATAATTAAAAGTATAACTAAAATCTAAACAAGAAAAAAAAAGAAGCATCAACTCCAGGTCATTGACCAAGGGGAAAACACAGTGGAATTTAAAATATGAACATTATAAAGGCTAACGGAATCTAACAGTCTACAGTCTGGCAGGGGAGATGACTCAGTGGTTCAGAGTGCATTCTATTGTTGCTGAGGATCCAAGGTAGTTTCCAGCATCCATTTCCAACATCCTTGAAGGACCATACCTCAGCTCCAGGAAGGTATGACCTCTCCTGACATTTGGAGGCGCCGGAATTCATGTGTACATACACATAGGAATATACACAACGTAATTATTATTAAGTTATGTATATTTTAAAATTATGTACAAATTAAAATAATTGTTGTGAAACAATGAAGAAAAATGGTCAAATGCCAGGCAGTAATGCGAACAGTTTTCATCAGCGTTAGGTGGCAAATGCGTGCACTTTCAGCTATTTGAACACTGGGGTTACACGATCATTACTGCTAAGAAGTTTCAGAACAGCCTTAATAGCACAGAGAGGCCCTGCCTCAAAATGAAAACCAAACAAAAACCAGAAATATCTCAGAAAATGTGAAATTTCTTAGAAAAACAATCTTAGAGTACATGGTTTTTCAAGAGATGTGGATCATTATAAAATAAATTTTTGCAGGGAAATCAATGATAAAATTACTTATTTCGTGGGAATTCAACAATATACATGTAGAAATGGAATGAAAATGTTACTGGGCCGAGAAGAAAACAGTAGCATTAAGAATGTGTTTACATTAAAATGAATACTTGAGCTGGGGCAGTGTGGTAAGCTGGGAGGACCAGCAGCACTCTGAAGGCTGAGGGAGGAAGGGGAAGAGTCCCAGGCTGGGCTGGGCTGCTCTGAAACTCTGCACTAAACACACAAAATAGTTAGCAGGACTATTATCATTCCATTCACTGTGGGAAAGTTTCAGCTTAGTTCTGTCATGGGAAACCATCCTCTTTTCACTGGATGTTAGGCAGAGCCCTGTGTGTCCCTGGCAGACACATTAAAGATTACCATCCCCTAAATGGGGAAGTGACTTCCTCACCACCACATACAGCAAGGCGCACAGAAAATGGCGGCTGGCACTCTACTCAGATAGCTCACTCTCTGGAGATTTCCCTGCAGACAGCCCTGTGCCTTAGGGGTAGGAATAAGCCCGGCGACAGACACAGATTTCCTTATGGTACTACATGTGCTTTCCTGTGGTGTTTGAAATTTCGTATCCAGGAAGGAAAGTACTTTAAAGTGTAAACTGAGAAAAATGCTTGTGCTCGGGTGGTAAAAGTGGGGCTGGGGAGACAGCTAAATCAATAAATTGCTGGCCTTGTGGGCATGAGGCCCTGAGTGTCATTCACAGAGAGCATCATCAAGAAAATGAAGTTAAACTACAGCAGGAAAAGTAGTAGGTGTGGTGGGACATGCTTGTGTGTGAAGGTGGAGGCAAGCCTATCCCTGGAGTGTGCTGCCCAGCCAACCCAGCCTGCCTTGCGTGTTCCAGGCCAGTGAGAAACCTTGTCTAAGAAAAACTTCAGGGGGATGGCGCCTGAGGTACAACACCGGAGGCTGCCTTCTGTCCCCTGACCACATGCATGTATGCATACAATTGCAGAAGCACACACATATGCACACGGGCACACAACCACACACTGGATAAACGATGTTTATACCTTCTGTACTTTAGAAGTAGTCATTGTGTTCCGTTTCTGGGCAATGAAGTAGAAGGACAAATGGAATCTACTCTCATGCTCTGTGCATGCCTGTGTGCATATGTGTGTGTGTGTTTGCACACAGAGCTCCACCATCTCTATCTAATGAGGCTGCTTTATGTTAGCCTTAGACTGGGATTGGTCTCCAATCTCGGGTTTACATTTGATATACCTAAGATGTCAAGGTTTATGTACCAGGAAAATATACTGAAGTGAAAAAACACTGCTTTATCTCCAGAGGTAAGGTCCCTTCAAGTCCAGGTCACAGCCAATGTTCCCTCCCACCCAAACATAGACGCCACTGGGCCCAAGACTCTCACTGATGTAGTCCCCATTATGGCCAGGAGGTGGCATTCAAACTACATGCCTACATTTATTTTCTTTAAAGGGGCTGATGTTTTATGGAATAGCAATGCGTTTTCAGTGTGTTTGGAAACTTGATACAATACTAGAGCAGTTCCATTTATGGATTGCAGCAACTGTAGTGCTCCACAACTCACTTCATCCTCCCTGAGTGTAAAGTGGGCAGTGCACACGGGATACAGAGTGGTGCTCTGTAGAGAATATGAATGTGATGGTCACCTTGAATCCCCTGACACTGGAATGGATGGATTTCCTAGACTTTCCATCTCCTCTCCAGAGGCACCAGATGAACACAGATGCCATCTTAAAAGGATTCCTTTAGCCATACTGGGACAAATGGAGCATGGAAATAGAGAATAGCAATAGAGGAAAACAGTTTGGGAAAATGGGTGTTGAGCCATACTGATATCGGTCAGCACATGAGTAAAGAACTATGGAGATAAGTAAGCAGTGTACTACACACCAGGTCATCATTGAAGAGGACCAGGAGAATTATAACACATAACCTATCACAGCAGTAAGTGATTAACTAACTTTCACACATATATATCCAGGGACATATTTGCACAAGCATGAGTATATACACAACACACACTAACAATTGTCAATGTAAACACACAGCTCTCACCTCGAAGGAAGAAGAGAGTTCATTCTGGAGTCAAATATATGTGAGTAAACATGAGTGAGACAGGTTTATGTTAGTACAAATTGCAAGTTACAATGTGGAAACAGTTTCATGAAGTTTTTATAATCACAGAATGAAGAAACTATAGACTCTCCTTAAGTACATGGGTGATAATATTAAGTAGACTGTTGTGGTAAAGCAGAGAAAGCTCAGCTACAGGCACTAGCTGCTATGTGATGAAAAGCAGTCCTTTGACTGGTAGAAACTTAAAGCTTTGATAAGGAGACATATTCTGATATTTTAAATGTCAGGTCCAACGTCATCTGTTAATGACAAGGTGTTAAGTAAGTCCAGCACAGGGGGCCCAAGGAGTGGCTACTCATGGGCTCAAGAGAACACAAAGGAAATTGTAATTAGGCCCTGGGACTGCGACTTCCACCATCTCCATATCACTGCATGTCTAAGAGTCAATCAACCAGTCTTTGCAGACCAGCCTCTGCCAAGGAATACCTGTACACACACACACACACACACACACACACACACACACACACACACACGACACCTCTCATTCTCACTCTCCTAGCTCCCTGGTGTTTACTGAGAGCTCAAGGGGTACAACCACGTTAAAACACATTCATCTCTGACCACACACAGGATAGTGAGAGCTACAAAATTATGTATGTCTTTTGCGTGTGATATCTGTGACGATGGCCATGGACTTGTCTCTGGGACATTTCTCTCATTTGTTTCTGACTGTCAATAATAACCTGTAAATGCTGATAAGGAAAGGGGGAGAAACTGCATTACACATCAAATGAAGTTCCCATCACGGAATAATCCATGCTTTCAACAAAAAAGATTATATCAGACTTAAGAGTTCCATATGTCTTCCCAGGGCATATGCCTTTGAGGTTAGGTTATGCAGGGCCTCTCATTTAATAAATTATTTTCCTATGATTGTGGTCACATTGAGAAAACTACTTTGCATTCATCTGCAATTATTAATCGGCTTTTATACTTTCTTGTAATTCTCCTTCAATCCATATTTTGCTGTGTGACTGAAATATAAGTATGAAAGATTTGCATTCTCCTAATGAATTTTACACATAACATTACTGCATGTTTTAAAATTGTTTTATTCCACTTTAGTTTTAGTTCTTTCTTAAACGTTAAGATTATAACTCTAGATTTCTAATAATTCGTTCCTGGATGGTATGTGTTTACTTCTTTTTAAGTGTTCAAGTTAACATTTTAATGCCTTTGTTTCAGATATATGTCTTGAAAAAAGCAATCATTTTAGAGTCTATTTCAGTCAGCAATAAGAACATCGGTTATTTTTGGCTTTTGTTTTGTGTTTGGTAAGTTATGTCCATTTACATTTTTTACATTTATTTGTCTGCCTATTTTGTGTGTCTGGCAAGGCCATACATGATCTACAGTGTACTTGTAGAGGTCAGAGGACAACTTGCAGGAGTCATTTCTCTGCTTCCACAATGTGAGTCCTGGGGATCCAACTGAAGTCATCAGAAGCAGTACTCGGGCTTCTATTACACTTTAATACGATCTACATATAAGGTGAGTCACACAGTATACCTTTTTGTCCAACATATTTACTTGTAAACTTTCATTGCAATGAGTCATTGAACTTGTTCATGGCCTCTAGTTTCTGGTACACTATCATCATGGGACCCTCAACAAAACTCCTCTAGGATATCCTGCAGTCACCCCAAGTAACAGAGATTCTGCAGGTATTGTTCCCCAGGACCAGTCAATTCCAGCATTCCAGTAGGCCTTAGATGGTGTAGATGTTAGGATGGGCCAAGCCAAGAACCCCAATATGGACCTGGGTGGTAGCTGAGCTGATCAGCTGCCTGCCTAAGGATAGGGCCGAAGCCAGCTCACCTATGCCCATGGCACCAGGCCCAGTTTTCCAATGCCCATGGTGAGGTGTGGGACTAGCTCTCCTGTGAAAGTCAGGGCCAGCTCTTGACACAATGTCCACCAAAGGGCAGAACCAGCTCACTCTGGCCCTTGGATATCATCATTCATGGCTCTTAAGGCCCCCTGTAGTAACATGGGCCACAAACATCAGCACATACCCTAGCTCTGGTAGGACCATAGACCCAACATGATCCTGGCAACAACTCGTCCTTGATGTCACCATTTCCCGGGTGGTTTCACAGACCACACAGATCAGGATGGCACCAGCTGCAGCAAAGCCTTTGGACACCAACGTGGCCTCAGGTGGTGGCCCACACCTCAGGCATCCGCATGGCCTTCATTGGTAACAGGAGTCAGGAAGACAAAGACCCTGGCTACTGCTGGGTCACAGATATGGCCCTGGTCAGCAGCTCAGGCATGGACAACACCATGGCCCAGGTTGGCAGCTCGGGTCTCTCAGATCATTGTCACTCCAATGGCAACACAGCGCTCAGATCCCAACAAGGCCAGAGGACACAGCCCAGACTCCAGGCTCCTGTGTGCCCTTTGGTGGCAGCGTGGACCATGGATGTTAACATAGACCCAAGCTGCAATAAGAACAGAGACCCAGAAATGACCTTTGGTAGCAACCTCGGTCCTGATGACCCCATGACCATGAATGACAAGAAGACCACCCCCTCAGCCTGTTCCTTACCACCTTCTATTCCCCCTCTTTTCACAGCACATGAACCATCCCGCTACTCTTTCTCTCCTGTTTCTCCACCACACATTTTGCTCATTGTAATGGAAGCCTTGTAGCTCTGGGCAGGCCTCTGGTTGTCTACCAGCCAGACCAGGCTTTGAGGACTCTGGCTGGTCTGTGATTGGCTAGCACCTTCTGGACCTGGATGCCATAAGGCAGAGTGGAGATGTCTTTCTGCCAGACAATGAGTACAATTAAAAACATATATGTGTAGTGTAAACATTTCAGCTCAAATGTAAAGGGATCCTGGCCGTCCAGATGCAAGGAATACCACAAAGTCAGTATAAGCTTAGCAGCTTACAGATCTGCTTCAGGGAAAGCTTTCCTCAAAGTAACAGCTCTGCTCCATCAGGAAAGTTGTTACAGCTTTGGTCAAATGACAATTAACATATCAAGAAACTGAGAAATATTTTTCCAAGTTATTGTCCTATTTCCCATGGCTACCAGCAGTCAGTATGATAGTTTCATCCCCCACAACCTTTCCAGGTCTTCATATTATTATTTCTGAATATTTTGTGGGGGTGTCAAGAGTCCCCTAGAGTCACCTGTCTCTCTTCCCTAAGTGTTAAGGATGTTGATGCTGTATGTTTCTCTTAGTGGAGCATCTACTCACCCTTCTGAACAACTTTTATTTCATGAATTGTGTATTTTCTTAGTGACTCTTTTTTAGGCTTTCTGTATTCTGGAAACAATAAGGCTGTCATCTAATACACAATTTCCTACATTCATTTTTTCCCAGGCAGGGAAAATATCTTTTATATCACAGTGTACATTTTTCACTTTATGGAAGTCCTAACAGTCCAGTTCTTCTTTTCATAAAAGGGGTTTGTTATATCTATGAATTTTGTCTATAATTCTTTCAATTGCTTTCTGTTACAAGATTCATGCTTAGGTTGTATTTTGGATTAATTACCTTTTAGATTTGCTTTCACTATTTACTGGGTATCTGCCTATATGTTTGTGTGTGCCGTATGCACATTTGAATGCAGATGCTTGCTGAGACCAGAAAAGACTGTCAGCTCCCCTGGATCAGGAGTTATAGGTATCTCTGGGCCACCATATGTGGACTGTAAGCTGAAGTCAGGTCCTCTGCAATAGCCAAAGGCACTCTTAACCTCGGAGATGTCTCTCTAGTCCTATGTAGATCATTTGTTAATTTTGGTTGACTTTTGTATCCGGTGATAAACAACTTGTCTATATTTATATTTGTCCATGAGGATGCCCACTTGTCCCATAATAAGACAGAAAAACAGGGCATTGAAGGGGATATGAGAGGGGAATACACAGCCCCTCACCCTGTGATCATTTTTTTTTTTTTTGGATTTTCGAGACAGGGTTTCTTCATAGCTTTTTAGTTCCTGTTCTGGAACTAGCTCTTGTAGACCAGGCTGGCTTCGAACTCACAGAGATCTGCCAGCCTCTGCCTCCCAAGTGTTGGGATTAAAGGCGTGAGCCAACACCACCCGGCCCTGTGATCATTTTTACATTTTTCTAACTGACATTCAAGAAGCCTCCACCCAACTGATAGAGTCGAAATTACCCACAGATATAATGCAAGTAGTACTAAAGACATCCCAAATAGTGTTTAAAAATTACAGCAAATAAACTAGGGTCCGAGGATAGGGTTCATTCTTTAATATCACTGGATGTCTTCCAGAGGATCCAGGGTTGATACCCAGCACCTACCTGATGATTCACAACTGTCTGTACTCCAGTTCTGAGAGATCTCAAACTCTGGTGTCCTCTGTGAGCAATAGGTATTCACTCAGATGGTGCACAGACTTCCTTGTGAAAAACATTAAAAAAATTAATTAATTATGCTTACTTAGGACCAGAATGTTTGCAGAATCACATATTCACCTTACAATTTAATTTACTAAAATTTTTTTAAAAGGGATAAGAACATTTAAAAGCATTTTTATTTTTTACTTTTAATAACCTATTGTATATTTTCTTCAAGTGGAAAAACAGAACCATTTCAAAGACTCAAAGCATGTAATTTTCAAACAATGTAATAATGTAACAATGTAACTCTGAGAACCATAAAAATCTTCACATTTCTCACTCTCCTGCCCTCCTCACACACCCTAATCTCAAGTCTCTCTAGTCCTCACTCAGGCCTTCATTCCTGAGCCATCCCTATACTATGTGAGCTTCTTCCATAGCATGAATAAGCTCACAAGCTTTGCTTCATTCTGGCTTTTCCTGAAATTCTTTTCTGCAGCCTAATCATAGATCCAGCTTTACCAAGGACATGGTCATCAAAGGAACAGGGTTATCCTTAGGCAGCTGATCACGATGCTGGGCTGTACCTCCTATAACCACCAACAGTCCCAGAAAAACTCGGTGACCAGCATATGCCTGCTTCACTGAAGTGTCTTTGTGTCTTTGCTAAAGGTGTCCCCTCACACGTGTGTGACTCTTCTGTCCCTTTCATATTCTTTTCTGTCTTATTGTAATTACCAATGAGGCACACTGTCTTCATTTCTCTATGTTTATAAGGAGTTTGGGAGTCAGGTGTTCATCCTCCAAGTTTGTTCCTTTTCAAGGTTGTCAATGTCAGGTCTCTTCTATGAGAAGTACAACAAGACTGTAGAGAGTACACACAGAAGGTTGACAAGAAGCTGACATGAGCCCTTGTTTCCAGTATGTGAGTCATCAGTGTCACCAGTGTGTGAGTGTGTGTGTGTGTGTGTGTGTGTGTGTGTGTGTGTGTGTGTGTGTCTGTATAGGAAGGGTCTGTGAGATGAACAAAGAAGAGGAAGATGTCACTGCACATCTTTGACTTGACTGGATGCAGACAGACTACTCCATCCCTATATTCAGTACAGTAGAGTGCATGAGCGTTCTCATCTGCCTTCCTCCCCTCTCCATGAGATTTCTCTCCTCCTTCTCTGCCTTCTAGTAGAACAGGGGAGAAAACAGTGAACTTTCCATGCAGAACCAACTCCTGGAGAAGAACCAAGTGTGGTGTGGTCTGGTCAGCCTGTTACCTAAGCAAGAGTGACAAGATCATGTGGGACTCACCAGGTGAGTCATTTCCTTTTCTCTTCCCATCCGTGTGACCAGCAGCTGGTCTGTGATGCCTTGTAGGAACACATCCTGTTGAGCAGGTAGCAGCAAGAGCAGCACACTGTAGAACAATGACATTCATAGACTCCCCAGATGACAGAAGTCTGCATGGGTTCCTTTAAATGACCAGGACTGAAATGGACGCCATCCCCATCAGACCATTTCCCCGAAAGGGCCATGCATTACTGCATCACATTTGCAGGGAGTGCTTATTAAAATGGTAGATATCTGTGTCCACGACAGACACTAAATCATGCTTATTAAAATGTTAGATATCTGGGTCCACAACAGACACTGAATCAATACCTGAGAAGTGGGGTGTGGCATAGCCACTTCTTTCTGATGGCTGTCCAGACTGAGAAGCTTCTGTAAAGCAAAGGACACTGTCGCTAAGACACAAAGGCAACCCACTAACTGGGAGAAGATCTTCACCAACCCCGCAACTGACAAAGGTCTGATCTCCAAAATATATAAAGATCTCAAGAAACTAGACCGTAAAAGGCTAACCAACCCAATTATAAAATGGGGCATTGAGCTGAACAGAGAATTCTCAACAGAAGAACTTCAAATGGCCAAAAGACACTTAAGGTCATGCTCAACTTCCTTAGTGATCAGGGAAATGCAAATCAAGACAACTTTAAGATACCATCTTACACCTGTCAGAATGGCTAAAATAAAAAACACCAATGATAGCCTTTGTTGGAGAGGTTGTGGAGAAAGGGGTACACTCATCCATTGCTGGTGGGAATGCAAACTTGTGCAACCACTATGGAAGTCAGTGTTTCGGTTTCTCAGGAAATTCGGGATCAACTTACCCCTGGACCCAGCAATACCACTCTTGGGAATATACCCAAGAGAGGCCTTATCATACAACAAAAGTATATGCTCTACGATGTTCATAGCAGCATTGTTTGTGATAGCCAGAACCTGGAAACAACCTAGATGCCCTTCAATGGAAGAATGGATGAAGAAAGTATGGAATATATACATATTAGAGTACTACTCAGCAGTAAGAACCAAGGACTTCTTGAATTTTGCATACAAATGGATGGAAATAGAAAACACTATCCTGAGTGGGGTAAGCCAGACCCAAAAAGAGGAACATGGGATGTACTCACTCATATTTGGTTTCTAGCCTTAAACCAAGGACATTGAGCCTATAATGAGTGATACTAGAGAAGCTAAATAAGGAGAACCCAAAGAAAAACATATAGGCATCCTCCTGAATATTAACCTTCAGCAGGCGATGAAAGGAGACAGAGACAGAGACCCACATTGGAGCACCGGGCATAAATCTCAAGGTCCAAATCAGGAGCAGAAGGAGAGAGAGCACGAGCAAGGAACTCAGGACCGCAAGGGGTGCACCCATACACTGAGACAAAGGGGATGTTCTACTGAGAACTCACCAAGGCCAGCTGGCCTGGGTCTGGAAAAGCCTGGGATAAAACCGGACTCTCTGAACATAGCAGACAATGAGGACTACTGAGAACTCAAGAACAATAGCAATGGGTTTCTGATCCTACTGTACACGCTGACTTTGTGGGAGCCTAGGCAGTTTGGATGCTCAACTTACTAGACCTGGATGGAGGTGGGGTTCCTTGGACTTCCCACAGGACAGGGAACCCTGATTGCTTTTCGGGCTGAGGGGGGGACTTAATTGGGGGAGGGGGAGGGAAATGGGAGGCGGTGGCGGGGAAGAGACAGAAATCTTTAATAAATAAATAAATTAAAAAATTAAAAAAAAAAGTATTGCTAGTGGGTTTTACATTCTGTCTTTCAGGATATGGATCACAGACTGCTTAATTCCCTACAATGTCCTCTTGTTAATCCCATAAATACCAGTGTGTTACATGGCATATCAAATAGATAAATCAATTCCTTCATGTATGTTTATTCAGATATTCACATAGTGGCCTCTTTTGTGAGCACCGGGTTCCTGCACTGAGAAGACTAGCAGAGTTAGATGGCTAAATTGTCAGTAAGTAGAGGATAGCAGTAATTGCAGCAACTCCATATGTTATTTGTGCTTTAAAGAACTCAAGGTGGACATAAAATGGCTGTGATGGGGATTGTTGTAGGTGGGGTTTCCCCCAAAGGTCGGTTTCATCAGGTAGCATTTGACTCGAGTCCTGATTGACAAGAAGAAGAAGGGATATACAAGCCTTGTTGGTGGGCTTGTCCACATGGACCTCATTTGGTCTACGAGCAGAGGACAAGCCTAGAGGCTGGCGGACAGTGTAGTCATGTCGGTGTGAGGTGGAAAGGGTAGATGACTCTCATAGTCTTTCAGTTGTATTATGACTATGAAAGGAAGATTTGGAGAGAGTCACAATTTCACTCTTGTTGTTGTTATGTTATTGTGTGTAGAATGAACTGAGTAGAAACTGTTGCAAGAGTGGGTTGGAACAGCCATTATGGTCAACGGGAGCCATGCAGCTGCAGTGTGTAGAGAGTGGAACCTTTGGCCATGGCTGCTGTTGGCAGGGCAGTGACTGTGCATGGGGCTTATGGGGAAGAGGCGGGGCAAAAATTCCTGGGCTTTTCTGGCTCCATGTCCACATAGTGGTGCTGTTTTCTGATATCAGTTGTTTCTTGTGTTTTTGAGACATTCCCTGGATGGTTTGGAAACCCAATGACCCTTATCGTGAAACTTGGTGATTTAATGACACACATCAGTTGATGAAGAAGCTTCTCTCATCTCTGCAGCAATACTTGCTCACCTTAGTGACACCTGGAAGTGTCATACAATGTTCACCTCCCAGAGGAGTAGTAGTAATGGCACTAGTGGTAAAGGTAGTAGTAGTGATAGTGGTGGTGGTATTGGTGGTGGTGGTGATGGTGGTGGTGATGGTGGTGATGGTGGTGGTGGTGGTGGTGGTGGTGGTGGTGGTGGTGGTGATGGTGGTGGTGGTGGTGGTGGTGGTGGTGGTGGTGGTAATCGTGGTGATGATGGTGATGGTGGTGGTGATGGTGGTGATGGTGGTGATGATGGTGGTGGTGGTGGTGATGGTGGTGGTGGTGGTGATGGTGGTGGTAATGGTGGTGGTGGTGGTAATGGTGGTAGTGTTAGTGGTGGTGGTGGTGGTGGTGGTGGTGGTGGTGGTGATGGTGGTGGTGGTGGTGGTGGTGGTGGTGATGGTGGTGATGATGGTGGTGGTGGTGGTGATGGTGGTGGTAATGGTGGTGGTGGTGGTAATGGTGGTAGTGTTAGTGGTGGTGGTGGTGGTGGTGGTGGTGATGGTGGTGGTGGTGCTGGTGGTGATGGTGGTGGTGGTGATGGTGGTGGTGGTGGTGGTGGTGGTGGTGGTGGTGGTGGTGGTGGTGGTGATGGTGGTGATGATGGTGGTGGTGGTGGTGATGGTGGTGATGGTGGTGATGATGGTGGTGGTGGTGGTGATGGTGGTCGTAATGGTGGTGGTGGTGGTAATGGTGGTAGTGTTAGTGGTGGTGGTGGTGGTAATTTTGGTGGTGGTGTTAGTGGTGGTGGTGGTGGTGATTTTGGTGGTGGTGTTAGTGGTGGTGGTGGTGATGATGGTGGTGGTGGTTGTGGTGGTAGTGATGGTGGTGGTAATGGTGGTGGTGGTGATGGTGGTGATGGTGGTGGTGATGGTGATGGTGGTGGTGATGGTGGTGGTGGTGCTGGTGGTGATGGTGGTGGTGGTGATGGTGGTGGTGGTGGTGATGATGGTGGTGGTGGTGGTGGTGGTGGTGGTGATGGTGGTGATGATTGTGGTGGTGGTGGTGATGGTGGTGATGGTGGTGATGATGGTGGTGGTGGTGGTGATGGTGGTGGTGGTGGTGATGGTGGTGGTAATGGTGGTGGTGGTGGTAATGGTGGTAGTGTTAGTGGTGGTGGTGGTGGTAATTTTGGTGGTGGTGTTAGTGGTGGTGGTGGTGGTGATTTTGGTGGTGGTGTTAGTGTTGGTGGTGGTGATGATGGTGGTGGTGGTTGTGGTGGTAGTGATGGTGGTGGTAATGGTGGTGGTGGTGATGGTGGTGGTGGTAATGGTGGTGTTGGTAATGGTGGTGGTGTTAGTGGTAATGGTGGTGGTGGTGATGGTGGTGGTGGTGGTGGTGTTAGTGGTGGTGATGGTGTTAGTTGTGGTGGTGGTGGTGGTAGTGGTGGTGGTGGTGGTGGTGGTGGTTGTAGTTTCACCTCTGGGACCTCTGAACTCGCCAACCATGGGATCATGATGAGATTTATAGTACTAGGCAAGTGTTTCCTCCTGTGGAGTGGGCCTTAAATTGAAACATAAAGTTACTTGGTTACCTCTGTGATATTCATGCCACTGTTGACCCATGGGTATATCTTGCCATGTTGGCCATTATTGTAGTTCACAGAGGAATAAGAACATTGACAACTTTCCTCCACTCAATAGCCTGGTAGTATCTTCTGGTAATAGGAAAACTAGGTAATAGGAAGGAAGGTTTCTGGTCAGTGTCAACTTGATTTCTCCATACCCTGTGGCCAACGTGTGTGGTGTCTTAAGCAATAGGAATCAAGAGCAATGACAATAGGAATCAAGATCAAAACAATACCTGCATTGTTTTGGGGGATCACTGGAACAGCCCTGACCAACAGCTGGAGGGGGTGTTCCACACTTGGCACTGGGCTTTTTAATAATCCATGACTTCTGGGAAAAGCATCATCCCTTTCGTCAGGTAACTCCAATTAAATTCATATATATTATAAAATAGTAGGTTTGGCTACTACTATCACATCTGGTCTTTAATTCAGTCTGTAAGAGAAAATATTCCACATCTCCCTGATAAGTCTGACTTGCTGCACTCAAGTGAAGATCTCCATTTTAACACGGACTTTTTAGTCTTTTCCAAATTCTTCCTGATGCGATAGGTCACTGTGCACTTTTCTGTTGCATTCCTGGCCCCAAATCTGGAATCAGCCATTTTCCCCAGGCATCTTTGAGGGGGCAGTTTTTTTAGTGTACTCAATCTGAACAATGGAGTTGTTGGTGATAAGTAGTTGATTGGAATCAGTGCATGGAATGAGTACTTCTGCATCTTCGAGAGCATAAATGTCAGCCTCTGTCCTGGTTTCTTCCAGGGCACTCTATAGGAGATCATTTTCTTTTCTTGGGGGGCGCTCAACTATCCAGTGTTTCAAAGCACAAGCATACATATTTTATCAATTCTCCCACTCACAATAAAGGTGTGCACTCTCTGTTCCCAATGCACCTTTCTGAATTGATGAAAATGCTCTGCATCTGCACTGCCCAGCCCAGGAAGCACTAGCTGTCTGTGGCTGTTGGCCACTGGAAATCTGAGCAGTGCTGAAGGTGACACTTATAATTATGGTTAAATTTTGTTTGTTAAAGCTGACCTTATTTATTTTAAATAGGGTTATATAATTTATTAACCTCCATGTGCCGCATGTAACTGAGGAAAACATTAGGCAGATAACCCTGGCCTCATTTCTTCACCTTGTGTTGTGTATTCACAATATATCCTGGAGATCACTCTATAATTATAATCATGGACTTCATGTTGCCTTCTTAAAAATTATTTTGTTTGTTTTGAGATAGAATCTCAGTATATAAGTCAGGTAAAACTTGAGCTCACTATGTAGCTCAGGATAGCCTCAAAACGACTATTCTCTTGTCTTTACCATCAGCCTGTTGGCATCACAGATGCATACCATCATACCTGGCTAAGCACATGCGTACCTAGTCATTTGAGTGGTAGATACACCTGAGATCATGCTGTCCCTCTTTCCTTCCCACAGATGTTTTTCATAGTTCTGCTCTTGGAGTTCTACATTGTTGCTCTGTCAGATTCTTTGTGTCCCCTTCCGTGTTCTTTGGGATGGATCCTTAGAAGAAAGACCCCTGGTCCCAGAATGCACGCTTGTGGTTTTCACTAGCATAAGATCCATCCATAGGCTTGGAGAACAGTTGCATTCTCTCCAGCAATGGAGAAGAGTGTCTTTTTGCTATCAGACTACCCACGTGGAGAGCTGAGAGGAGGTGACTGCTATGTGAGAAACCTGTGGTGAGAATTTCCTGAAATCAGGAGAGTGACATGCTCAGACTGGACCCTCTGCCTGTCTTTGTCTTTGAAGACGTGGTTCCTCTTCCTCTCTGAGTCCTGTGGCTCTGGTTCTAGGCCCACAGTGTGGGAAAGGGAAGTCACGTGCTTGGTGTAACCTCAATGTCCTCCTTAAACAAATTGCTTTCTTATAGATCATCCATACATGTTAACTGCACTATCAAATGGAAGCAGAATCAGAAAAAAATCTACTCCGCACCCAGGAAAACTTCCAAGACAGACACCACACAAGGTTTATCCTCCCTCCCCTCTGTAAGGGAGATATAGCCAGGAGAAGAGTGGGGCCTGATAGCGAACACTGTGGGAAGGATGGGCCAAATTTTCCTTGGTTTCCAAGGCAGCATTTGTTTTTCTTTGTGGACCAGACAATTTAAGGCAGTCTCTTTGAATGGTTTCCATGGGAATCCACTTGAGCAGATCAAAAGAGGGAAAAAGGAATTGTGTGAGACATGTAGGTGTGGGGTTAGAATGATGATGCCTGGCACACAATAAACTACTAATTCACAGAAATAAATTGATGACATGGCTGAAGGAAATGTATGTGTGTGTGTATATGTGTGTGTGTGTGTTTGTGTGTGTACCTTCACTCAATATTGTAGAATTCACAATACACAAAGAGAATCATGGCATATTGGTACTTATTATTTTGTTACCTATTTTGAGAAGTATTTTTTCTTTCATTAAAAATATTAATTTATTCAGGGAAAACTAGCCTTTAGAAAATAGAGCCAGGCGCGCCATCTGGTGATCAAAATGTGAGTTGCAGGACTTCAATGCAACTATGGAGTTTCCCTATAGGCAAGGTTGGGGCATCAGAGGGCAGTGTGGGGGACCACTCACTCAGAGAACTCAGGGAGTTCAGTGCCCTTAGGATCCCGACATCTGGGGATGGATAGACAATTATGCAATACATCTGAGTGTTAGCGTGCACGTAGCTGCCAAAGAACCCGTAGATTAATATACAGACTGCAACTTTCCATTCCAGAGAGGATTTCTGAGGTTTCTGGGGTCAGGTCATCTGGGACCACTTGGACATGTGTAGCTTTGCTGTGGGACCATTCTTGTGCATGTTCTCTCGTGTGTACATCATGTCTGAGTCTCTCCCCTTAGTACCTGGGACTGCGGTAGCTGTGGAAGCTTCACATCTGACTGTTGGTCAACACTGCCTAGTTTTTCTACATAGGGAGTACATGGAATTTCTCCTCCAGCAATGTATGGGCTTTTCTTCTGTCACATTTTCCATTTAAATGGGTGTAGCATAGAGACATCTCAGTCATTAAGCTTTCCCTTCTAGAGTATGAAGTCTAGAATTACCCCAAGACATATGTTGGGGCATCAATGTAAACTATTGCACACACATGGAAATTAGAGAAAATAAAAAGCAATTCTACTTTCTAACACTAGAAGAATATAGACAACATCTACTAAAATTGTGTGACTTGCATATTTTGGCCAATTGGAAACATACATGCATTCTTTTATGGCAGGGTTGGTACATGCACACGGAAGAACCAAGACTGTGGAATTCTTGGCCCATCTGTTGGCTCACCAGGCAAAGGTTCTTACAGCCCAGCCCAACGAGTTTGAGGCCTGGAAGCTACTTGGTGGAAGAAAAGAGCCAACTCCTGTAAATTGTCCTCTGATCTTGAACACACTACATCCCAGCACAATAAATATATACAATAAATTCTTGTTAAAGCTATGAATTTTTCTACTGCTTAAGGAAGCAGTCCCTCTTCTCCCGCTGTCCACACTGCTCAGGGCAGAGGTGACCATGTTCCCAGTTTCCCTAGAGCCTTTCCTTCGGGAACCCTGACCCTGAGGCGGTGTTTCACAATGTTCCTTCCATCCCTGCTCTTGCAGGGTGAGGTAAGTGTCCAGGTGGCCGCAGAAATGGGAAGAGTCTGGTCCTCCCAGTTGCTGAGATGAGCAGCCTCTCTTGCCACACAACCTCCACAAGAGGAAGCAGCAGATGAGATTAAGAAAAAACAGGGGGAAAACATGGCAGGAACCTTCAGTATTCCTTCCACACCAGGTGACAGGCGGGCTTGGAGTCCTGCCCTCTAAAAAATGTCAGAAAGCTCTGGAATTCATGGACTTCCCTGAGCTATGTGGTAGCAGGCCTCACTATGTTTACCGTGGAAAATCCCCACCAGTAGTGTGGGAGCGTAATAGAGACAGTGAGTTTGTATGTGCAGGGGCTCTGGATTGGGGTATGTGATAGGAAACAGTCCTGCTGTTCCCACATGGATCAGGAGATGTCTCCTGACTCCATTTTTAACAGATTATTTTATCACCATGAAATGGCATCTTTCAAAATTTTTTAAATGCTTTTTTTGTTGTTGTTGTTAATGAACAGAAACAAAACTTTTCCTCAAAATATAACAGGACAGGGAAAAACTTTTCCCAATTTCCTTGGTTGTCTTTGCCTTTAGATTTACTTTAATCCTGGGGAGGAGGGCTATGTATGTGAATGTCAGTGTCCAGCAGTGTTGGATCCCGGAGGCTGGAGTTGCACATGGTTTGAGCTTCCTGTCATCGGTGCTGGGATTTGAATTCAGGTCCTCTGGGGAAGCAAGTATCGCTCCTAACCAATGAACCATCTACTGCCTCAGCTCCCCAAGGGTTAAGGTTAGGGTTAGGGTAAGGTCCTTCTATGTACCATATAGTATGTGAAGGATTGCAATTCTGTAAAAATCCCTCTGCTCATTTGAGAGATAATCACTGGAAATGTAATTTCTCAAAAGCTTTCCTATTATGTCCAGAAGATGCCACCAACCAGAGCGTACTGATTTTTCTGTTACCCGGAATGCATGGATCCTTGAATCCCCGACAGCCGCCCCAGTTCTCATGGCTATAGACCAACTGTCTAGACGGCTTGTGATCCTGCCATTCTGACATGAATCATCAGATGTTACCTGCCTCCACTGGAGGGTGGGGTTGAGACGGGGTGTCTCTGTAGTTTTGGAGCCCTCCTGGAACTAGCTCTTGTAGACCAGGCTGGCCTTGAGCTCACAGAGATCCACCTGCCTCTACCTCCCGAGTGTTGGGATTAAAGGTGTGCGCCACCACTGCCCAGCCACTTGCCTCCAATTTTAACAGATTATTTTTCTCGCCATGGACCATCTATCTCTCCAGCTCCCCAACGGTGGCGTACATAGTTAACTTACTTCAGTGCATTAGGAATTTATTATGGTGGTAGGTAGCCTGTCTGCATGCGCCACCATCTCATTCTATAGCTGCTTCTTACAAAAGGAAATTCCCCTGTGGATATTTGTGCCCACTCACAAGAAATGACTAAAGGACACTTCCTTTTACCACTGGGCCTGCTTCTTCAAGCATCTTGACAATTCAAATCTCCGAGTTTCCCGTTTTAGTTAGTTGCACGATGTTTTCATTTGCCCCAAGTCAGCTAAGCACCCGAAGAGAACACCTGTCTGTGCATGTCTGAGAAATTGATGAGTTCCACAAAACTCTGGCTATGTGCACATCTGATATCCTGGTATAATGACTCAGACTGTATCTTAGAAGCAACTGCAGAATTGGAAGGGAAACCTTACTGGCCAAGTTGTGTTTATGCTACCCCTATAAGAGCACAAAGTTGGGAGAAGGTCACCTTATGCTAAAAAAGAGAGAAATTTCCCACATCCTCTTTGCAGAAAATTGGGGAAGCATCAATGTGGGATAAAAGGGAAGCTTTACAGCATAGACCATCCCAGGGATATGCGCCTGGCAAACACAGAGCTCAAATCTCTTGGAGTCTGGAGGTGGTGTGGAGGTTTGAATAAGAATGGTCCCCATAGGCTCATGTATCTGAATGCTTAGTCTCCAAGGAGGGGCACTCTTTGAGAAGGCTTAGATGATGTGGTGTCCTTGTTGGAGTAGATGTGCCATCATTGAAGGAAGTGTGCCACTGGGGGTGGGCTTTGAATTTCAAAATCCCATGTCAGGCCCAGTGTCAGCCTCTCTCTCCCTGTGGATCAGGTAATAGAACTCTCAGCTACTTCTCCAACACCATGTCTGCCTGTGTGCCACCATGCTCCCTGCCGTGATGGTAACAGACCAACCTCAGAAACTATAAGCAAGGCACGTGAATGCTTTCTTTGATAAGAGTGGCCTTGCTCATGGTGTCTCTTCACAGCAATAGAACAGTGACCAAGACAGATGGTGTTTCATAAATTCCTGTGTGCTCAAGGTCTTTACAGTTTTAGTATACACAGGTTTGTCCATGAAGAGGGCCAAAAGGGGACTACTGTCTTCTGAAGAGCACATTATTTTAGACAAGTAACTGGAATGGCCTCCTGCTCTGCCCAAATGTCCCACAGTAGTCTCTTGTATTAATGACTGACATCTTGGAACAGATTCTAGTCAATGCACTTATGAGTATTCAACCAGCCCCAATTCTCCCTCTGCAGCTGCTGATGGGGCAGAGGAAATCCCTTACATGACAGTGGTAGTTTGAATGAGGATGGTCCCCGTAAGCTCCTATGGTTAATGTTTCAATGGTGAATAATTTAAGAAAGATTAGGATGTGTGGCCCTATTGGACGAGGCGTGTCACTGGGTGAGTTCTGATGTCTCAAAAGCCCTCTGCCTCCAAGGGGAACCCTCATCCATTGCTGGTGGGAATGCAATCTTGTGCAACCACTTTGGAAATCGGTGTTTCGGTTTCTCAGGAAATTCGGGATCAACTTACCCCTGGACCCAGCAATACCACTCCTGGGAATATACCCAAGAGATGCCCTATCATATGACAAGAGCATTTGTTCAACTATGTTTACAGCAGTATTATTTGTAATAGCCAGAACCTGGAAACAACCTAGATGCCCTTCAATGGAAGAATGGATGAAGTGTGGAATATCTACACATTAGAGTACTATGCTGCGGTAAAAAACAATGACTTCTCTAATTTTGCATGCAAATGGATGGAAATAGAAAACACTATCCTGAGTGAGGTAATCCAGACCCAAAAAGATGAACATGGGATGTACTCACTCATAATTGGTTTCTAGCCATAAATAAGGGTCACGGAGTCTACAATTGGTGATACCAAAGAAGCTAACTAAGAAGGTGAACCAAAGGAAAAGCATATAGATGTCCTCTTGGCTATGGGAAGTAGAAAAAATTGCCGGGGAGAAAATTGAGATCTTGGGGGTGGGGTGGGATGGGGGTAAAGGGAGATGGGGAGAGAGGGGGATAGGGGGAGAATGGGGGAGCTTGGGGAAGGGGGAGGATTGGGATGAAGGAAGGTTGGATGGGGGAGCACGGAAGCACGGTTCTTAGTTAAGGGAGCCACCTTAGGGTTGGCAAGAGACTTGAACCTAGAGTGGCTCCCAGATGCCCAAGCCGAGGTCCCCAGTTAGTTCCTTGGGCAGCTGAGGATGAGGAACCTGAAATGACCCTATCCTATAGCAATACTGACGAATATCTTGCATATCATCATAGAACCTTCATCTGGTGATGGATGGAGACAGAGACAGAGACCCACACTGGAGCACTGGACTGAGCTCCCAAGGTCCCGATGAGGAGCAGAAGGAGGGAGAACATGAGCAAAGAAGTCGGGACCACGAGGGGAGCACCCACCCACTGAGACAGTGGAGCTGATCTACTGGGAGCTCACCAAGACCAGCTGGACTGTGACTGAAAAAGCATGGGATAAAACTGGACTCTCTGAGCATGGCGAACAATGAGGGCTGATGAGAACCCAAGGACAATGGCACGGGGTTTTGAACCTACGTAATGTGCTGGCTTTGTGGGAGCCTAGCCAGTTTGGATGTTCACCTTCCTAGAAATGGACGGAGGGGGGAGGACCTAGGACTTACCACAGGGCAGGGAAATCTGACTGCTCTTTGGGCTTGAGAGGGACGGGGAGAGGAGTGGGAGGAGGGGGAGAAGGGTGGGAGGAGGGGGAGAAGGGTGGGAGGAGGGGTAGGGAAATGGGAGACTGGGAGGAGGAGGAAATTTGTTTTTTTTTCTTTTCTCAATAAAAAAAAAATAAAAAAAAATAAAAGACCTCTGCCTCCTGCCTGTGATCAGGATGTAAACTCTCAGTTACTGCTACGGTGTCCTGCCAGGCTGGCTGCTGCCATGCTGCCCACAGTGATGGTACTGGACTAACCCTCTGACACTGAAAGCAAGCTCCCAATTTAATGCTTTGTTCTGTAAATTCCCTTCAGCACAGCGCCTTTTCCCAGCAATAGAACAGTAGCTCAGTCAATGTCCTGTGGCTGTCAAGGGACTTGCAGTTCCTGCCTCTTTTCTTCTGTGTTATCTCTTCTTGTAGGGCACAGAGGATAATTTCTATTTCAATATCAAATTAGTGGCTCCAAAATGATGGTGAGGTAAAGGAAATACTTTGGAGATCTCCCTGCAATAGAGAAGGGACCCCAAGTTTGTTCTACATCGTAAGGGTGAATACATATTACATCTGAGTCATATGCAGAGCATATTCATAGAAAAATACATGGCGACCACACCACAAACACCATGGAAACATACTTGGCTACCACACCACAAACACCAGGTTGCTCTTGGAAGTCCCCAGCAGGCATGGTGCAACACAATTGCAGTGACTGACCAGGATACAACTTGCCTGGGAGGCAGCGATCTGGGGACTGTAGCACAGCCTCCTGGAGAGGGGATGGAAAGTCTAGGAAATCCATCCATCCCAGAGTCAGGGGATTCAAGGTGCCCACCACATTCATATTCTCTACAGAGCACCACTCTGTATCCCTTGTGCACTGCCCACTTTACACTTAGGGAGGATGAAGTGAGTTGTGGAGCACTACAGTTGCTGCAATCCATAAATGGAACTGCTCTATACGTGTGCCAGCTTTCCAAACACACTAAAAACGCATTGCTATTCCATAAAACATCAGCCCTTTTAAAGAAAATAAATGTAGGCATGTAGTTTGAATGCCACCTCCTGGCCTTAGTGGGAACTACATCAGTGAGAGTCTTGGGCCCAGTGGAGTCTATGTTTGGATGGGAGGGAACATTGACTGTGACCTGGACTTGAAGGGACCATACCTCTGAAGATAAGGCAGTGTTTTTTCACCTCATTATGATTTCCTGTCACATAATACTTGACATCTTAGGTATATCAAATGTAAACCCGAGATTGGAGACCAATCCCAGTCTAAGGCTAAGATAAAGCAGCCTCATTAGATAGAGATGGTGGAGCTCTGTGTGTAAACACACACACACACACACACACACACACACACACACACACACACACACACACACACACACCACACACACACACACACACACAGAGGCATGCACACAGCATCAAAATAGATTACATTCGTCCTTACTGCTCCAGAAACTGAACAAAATGACTACTTCTCCTGAAGTATGGAAGGTGTATAATCCTTTATCCAAAGTGCGATTGTGGGTTCGTGCATGCCTGTGAGTGCGTGAGCAATTGTGTGTGTGTGTGTTTGTGTGTGTGCGCGCGCGTGAGGTCAGGGGACAGAAGACAGCCTCCGGTGTTGTACCTCAGGTGCCATTCCCCTGAAGTTTTTCTTTTCTTTTTTTTTTTAAATTTATTTATTTATTAAGGATTTCTGCCTCATCCCCACAACCGCTTCCCATTTCCCTCCCCCTCCCCCGATCAAGTCCCCCCCCTCATCTGCTCGAAGAGCAATCAGGGTTCCCTGACCTGTGGGAAGCCCAAGGACTGCCCACCTCTATCCAGGTCTCGTAAGGTGAGCATTCAAACTGCCTAGGCTCCCACAAAGCCAGTACGTGCAGTAGGATCAAAAACCCACTGCAATTGTTCTTGAATTCTCAGTATTCCTCATTGTCCTATGAAGTTTTTCTTAGACAAGGTTTCCAACTGGCCTGGAACAAGCAAGGCAGGCTGGGTTGGCTGGGCAGCACACTCCAGAAATAGGCTTGCCTCCACCTTCACACACAAGCATGTCCCACCACATCTACTACTTTTCCTGCTGTAGTTTATCTTCATTTTCTTGATGATGCTCTCTGTGAATGACACTCAGGGCCTCATGCCCACAAGGCCAGCAATTTATTGATTTAGCTGTCTCCCCAGCCCCACTTTTACCACCCGAGCACAAGCATTTTTCTCAGTTTACACTTTAAAGTACTTTCCTTCCTGGATACGAAATTTGAAACACCACAGGAAAGCACATATAGTAGCATAAGGAAATCTGTCTGTCGCTGGGCTGATTCCTACCCCTAAGGCACAGGGCTGTCTGCAGGGAAATCTCCTGAGAGTGAGCAATCTGAGTACAGTCCAAGCCACCATTTTCTATACGCCTTGCTGTATGTGGTGGTGAGGAAGTTGCCTTCCCATTTAGGGGATGGTAATCTTTAAAATGTCTGGGCCAGGGGCGTACATTGCTGTGCCTCATATCCGGGGAAAGAGGATGGCTTCCCATGCCAGAACTAAGCTGAAACTTTACAACAGTGAATGGAATGATAATAGTCCTGCTAACTACTTTGTGTGTTTAGTGCAGAGTCTCAGAGCAGCCCAGCCCAGCCTGGGACTCTTGCCCTTCCTCCCTCAGCCTTCAGAGTGCTGCTGGTCTTCCAAGCTTAGCACACTGCCACAGCTCAAGTATTCATTTTAATGTAAACACATTCTTAATGCTACTGTTTTCTTCTCGGCCCAGTAACATTTTCATTCCATTTCTACATGTATATGGTTGAATTCCCAAGAAATAAGTAATTTTATCATTGATTTCCCTGCAAAAATTTATTTTATAATGATCCACATCTCTTGAAAAACCATGAATTCTAAGATTGCTATTTTAGGAAATTTAGCATTGACGAGATATTTTAGGTTTTTGCTTGGTTTTCATTGTTAATTAGGGCCTCTCTATGCTATTCAGGCTGTTCCGAAACTTTTTAGCACTAATGATCAATCGTGTAACCCCAGTGTTCAAATAGCTGGAAGTGCACGCATTTGCCACCTAACGCTGATGAAAACTGTTCTCATTACTGCCTGGCATTTGACCATTTTTCTTCATTGTTTCACAACAATTATTTTAATTTGTACATAATTTTAAAATGTACATAACTTAATAATAATTACGTTGTGTATATTCCTATGTGTATGTACACATGAATTCCTGTGCCTCCAAAGGTCAGGAGAGGTCATACCTTCCTGGAGCTGAGGTATGGTCCTTCAAGGATGTTGGAAATGGATGCTGGAAACTACCTTGGATCCTCAGCAACAATAGAATGCACTCTGAACCACTGAGTCATCTCCCCTGCCAGACTGTAGACTGTTAGATTCCGTTAGCCTTTATAATGTTCATATTTTAAATTCCACTGTGTTTTCCCCTTGGTCAATGACCTGGAGTTGATGCTTCTTTTTTTTTCTTGTTTAGATTTTAGTTATACTTTTCATTATGTCTGTCTGTCTGTCTGTGGTATGCACATGATTGGCAGAGGCATTGACTCCTGATGGGGCTAGAGTTAAAGGCAGTTGTGAGCTATCTGCCATGGGGGCTGGGAGCCATACTCTCATAAACAGTAATGACTCTCTTGTCTCTTTCCTCCTCCCTCTACGCCTTGAGTGCTGGTATTACAGGTGAGGGTGAACATGCCCAGAGGGTCAAAGAACACAGAGCAATTTCCATTCTAGGCAATCATTCTGCCACGAGAGCTATGTCGCCAGTCCCCATACTGTGGCTTTTTAAATTCACCAGTGATTTCTTTTCATGGTATAGCATTCTCATTGAACAGCTACCAGAGAAATCAAGAATATAGCTGGGAATGTGTGCACAGCCAGGGGAGCAATAGCAGTGTCTAGGGACCACTTTTAAAAATCCCCAAATGTGCTCCCACCACATTTGTGAAGAGCTTGGGACAGGGCCGTCAGATGCTGGGCAGATCTAAGTGCTGTAGCATCCTCGAGTCCAGCCTCTGGCAAGGACATCCTGTTCCCGAGAGCAAGTCTCCTGCCAGCAAACCTACCTTACATGCCCAGCTTCCCAAAGGTCAGCAACAAGGGACTAGAGGCTGTTGTTGTACTGTCTGTGGATGTGTGTGCACAGCCAACGACCCAGACCCTGCAGAAGAATCACAAAACAGGAAAAAGGTTGGTCAAAGAATCAGACACATCCTTAAGCTCAGTGCTGAAGACATAAAAAAAGAAAATTTGGAAATATAGCATAGTGTGTGGAAATAGAAATGACGGAGAAAGAAGAACAGGATTTCCCTTGCACGGAGATGTGAGTGTATGTGTCCTGATGTGGGGCTGTGCCTCCCTAGGAGTATGGGGACAATGATGAAGGGATCCCAGAGATATCTGAGAAGCCGGATTCTGTGTTTGGATGTCTGTACAGCAATGGTTCTCAGCCTTCCTATGCTGTGACGTGACTCTTTTTTTTTTTAAATATTTATTTATTATGTATACAATATTCTGTCTGTGTGTATGCCTGAAGGCCAGAAGAGGGCGCCAGACCTCTTTACAGATGGTTGTGAGCCACCATGTGGTTGCTGGGAATTGAACTCAGGACCTTTGAAAGAGCAGGCAATGCTCTTAACCACTGAGCCATCTCTCCAGCCCCCTGTGACATGACTCTTAATACAGTCCCTCATGCGTGGTGATCCCAACCAGAAAATTATTTCTGTTGCTTCATCATCGCTGTAAAGTTGTTACAGGTAAGAATCACAATGGAAATAGTTTTGGAGATAGACGTTTGCTGAAGGGGTCAAGTCACAGGTTGAACCACTTTTCTAGAGTCAGAGAGATGTGGGACCTTCCTAGCCCCAGCAACTTTGGTTCCCTGAGCCAGGATGTCCTGGACCCATTCTCCAAACACAGGCTGGGAATTTCTGTGAGGAGAAAACAGAGTGAGACCCTCTGCTCTGAGCTGTGCTTCCCACTCTGTGAATTGAGAGCATCACACTGCTCATGTGCTAATTTGGGGGTCTTTAGTGATAATACCTGCTTTAAATACCAGTCACAAGTTCCTGCATATGTGACAGACTAATGTTGATATATGCAATTGGAATTACAGGCTGGCCTTGAACTCAGACATCCAACTGCCTCTGTCTTGTGAATGTTTGCTCCGTGCCCAGCTGTCAAAAATACGCATTTCTAAAGGCAGTCTTCTTCTGGAGAAAGAATAGGGACAAGCAGTTGCTACAGAATTTAGAGACTGATTTCACTTCAACTCTGCCTAAAACCTACTCACTTCCTTCATCTGTAAACCTACCAAGAGCAGTACATGCTGTAGAACAGCCATTTTCAAAAATACACTGAATTTTGTGTTCACTTTTTATGAGACAAATGTTAGATTCTTATTCTTTTGGAAATTATGCTACAGTTAGCTGTACTTAGAAAACTTTACATCTGAAAATTATTCATCAGCAACTCGTTATCAAATTGTTAAGTTTTAATGACTAGATTGGGTATTCAAACTATCCTGTGTCAATACACGTGGAATAACTGATGTCAGTAAATGGAAGCACCGTGTCTCCATGTGGTCAGACAAATCCAGAGATGTTAGAGCAACGTCTCCACAAGGAAAATGCACAGCGCATCCAGGTGCTATCTGCCCTCTCCCAGACAAGGCTGCACAGGGCAGCTCTCCTGCTGATCACTGCAGCATGGCTTCATCCCTCTTTCATACCTCCATCCCTCCCCTGTCTTCGGAACCATCTCCACTGTCTCCACACACTACCTCATCCCGCCCTCCCCAGGCCTTTCTCTGTGCAGTGCCAAGTCACCTTCTACCAAAAGGAAACATATCATGACAATTCCATAACTCACCTTCCACACAGATCATATAATCCAAATGTCATACACAGCTGACAATGACAACATTTTCCTTTCTGTCCTATCCCCAAGCAGTGTCCACGTTGTCTTCAAGGTTCTGGCAACTAGCCTTGTTCTCTGCTCTTAGATCCACTGTTCTCCATGGAAGCAAGCACGCCCACAACTTGGTTTGTGCACGGTCTTGCTTCTATTTGCCATTCAGGACTCAGATCACATGCTAACTTCTGAAACCTTTGGGGGTAACATCACATACGACAATCCCCATCACAACTATTTCCTGTCCCCTTTATGATCTTTAAAGCGCCAATAATACACGGAATTGCTGTGATTACTGATTTCTTCTGCTTACTGACAGTTTGCCTATCTAACACGATATACAAGGACCCGTGCTAGTCTACACAGTGCAGGAACAAGGTGTTCACTAAAGAGGCCACTATGTGAATATCTGGATAAACGTACACGAAGGAATTGATTTGTCTATTTGATATGCCATGCAACACAGTGGTATTTAAGGCAGTAACAAGAGAACATGGCATGGACTTAAGCAGTCTGTGACTTCATATCCTGGAAGACAGAATATCAAACACACTAGCAATACGTTTTAACATGGACAGCCATCAGAAAGAAGTGGCTATGCCACACTCACTTCCTAGGGTTTGAATCAGTGTCTGCTGTGGACCCAGATATCTACCATTTTAATAAGCATGATTCAGTGTCTGTTGTGGATCCAGATTTCTACCATCTTAATAAGCAATCCCTCCAAATGTGATGCAGTCATGCATGGCCCATTCGGGGAAATGGTCTGATGGGGATTGCTTCCATTTCAGTCCTGGTCATTTAAAGGGACCCCTACAGGGTTCAGTCATCTGGGGAGTCTATGAATGCCAGTGTTTCACAGTGTGCTGCTCTTTGCTGCGACCTGCTCAACAGGATGTGTTCCTACAAGGCATCACAGACCAGCTGCTGGTCACACAGATGGGAAGAGAAAAGGAAATGACTGACCTGGTGAGTCCCACATGATCTTGTCACTCTACTGTACTGAATATAAGGATGGAGTAGTCTGTCTGCATCCAGTCAAGTCAAAGATGTGCAGTGACATCTTCCTCTTCTTTGTTCATTTCACAGACCCTTTATACACAGCCATGTACACATCACACACACACACACACACACACACACACACACACACACACACACTCACATTGGTGGCAATGATGACTCACATACTGGAAACAAGGGCTCATGTCAGCTTCTTGTCAACATTCTGCGTGTTCTCTCTGCAGGTCTGCTGTTCTTCTCATAGAAGAGACCTGACATTGATAGACAGAGGACACAAAGTATCACTGACAAGAAGCATTTGCTTTTGGCTTTCTTCCCAGGGGTGGTCAGATAATCCAGAATTCTAGACAGATAACAAATGAAGAGCAGGTCCACTTGAATGTACTCCCACGGGCATGTTATGGGATAATTTAAGCATCACAGTATATAATGATGACAAAGGAGTACTCCTTTAAGAAATGGGTGTTTCTGAGTAGACACAAACGCATGAGTAAATCCATTAATAAACAAAAGATAAAAGGGAAACTTCACTCAAAGACAAGCAATGCTTGTATACTAGTAACTGCACAGGGAAGTAGGTATCAGAGCAACACTTAGCAGGCGTCATGGTTATAATAAACATGGAAAGAACCATACATAAAACACCCCCTCTGTACAAGTCCACAGCAACACTGCTAAAATCTGCATGACTGGATGGGAAAACAAGAGGGAAAACACACGAGTACTAACCTTTTCCTTTTTGTGTTGGGGAAAATAATATTAGATATTTTGAAAATAATTACCTAAGTATTCTTCATAATACAAACCTTTCTGGAGTTACACATACATACCTAACTCTTCACATGTATCCCCTTCTTTCTCTCCACCGTGATCTCAGCACCTCCCTGATGGAGCTAGCTGGGAGGTAAAGGACTATCTCTATGATTCCAAAGATGCCATTGGGGCAAACCTTTGACCTGTGGCTGCCTTAGAAATTTTCCCCCAAACTGGGTGTTGGACATTTGTTTCTGTTCTCATAATTCACTTGCAACTTCAAAGTACTGAATTTTAAACACAGCAAATATATGTTAGCATCAAAGACATTTTCATCATAGAGAATGTAATTAAATATTTTAACCTAAAAGATTCATCAATAACTCTGTCTAAATTTAACACAGACAGCTGACCACAGTGAAATGAATGTGTGGAAGCTGTAATTTAAAATCCCTGTCACTGGAGATAGCATCAGGAAATATGAAATAATTAGGAAAACTCTGCCCACTTCTCTGTAGTGCCTAGACACTGAATGGGACAACTCATTGCTGAGAGTAAAGATGTATAGATTCATCGACTGTGGCGATATTTTGTTTCTTCCATGACAATAAAGCTTGCCTGAGAATCAGTGTGTGCAGATAGCCACTAGTTAGCCACAGAAGACAGGCAGTGTTGTCACTCACCTTTCCCAACACTTAAGAAACAGAACTCTGTGAGTTCAAGGCCATCCTGGGCTACATTAGATTGATCCAGTCTAAAAGAGAAACAGAGTCAGGCAGTGGTGACTCACATCTTTCATCAAAGTGCTTTGGTGTCACACACCTTTAATCCCAGCACGAGGGAGATGGAGAATGAAAGGAATGTGGCTGGGAAAAGAGAGGAATATAAGGTGGGAGGAGATAGGAGATCCAGGCAGTCAGTCTGAGGTCTTGTAGAGACAGGATGCTCCATTTGGTCTGAGGATTTTGTCGAGGAAAGAACTAGTGTCTGGCTGCTCTGCTGTTCTGATCTTATAGCTCCAACCACTTAATATCTGACTCCAGATTTTATTATTAAGACCAATTAGAACTCACGCTACAATCACCTTCATGCAATGGAAGATACAGGTGTCTGTTCTCCTCATACAGTCCTATAGATCCAGTGCAATACCAACAGAACTCTAACAGACTTTTCATAAACTAATGGGCTTAATCTGAAACTCACAGTGAATATGAAAAACCCCAGCTTGAAACAACCTTATAAAGGAACAAACTTGGAGGATGAACACATGATTTCCAGACTCCTTATAAACATAGAGAAATGTAGACAGTGTGCCTGATTGGAAATGACAATAAGACAGAAAAGAATATGAAGGGGACAGAAGAGTCACACATGTGTAGGGGACACCTTTAGCAAAGACACAAAGACACTTCAGTGAACAAAACATATGCTCTTCACGAGGTTTTCTGGGACTCTTGGTGGTGGTAGGGAGGTACAGCCCAGCACAGTGACCAGCAGCCTGAGGATAACCCTGTCCCTTTGATGACCTTGACCCTGGTAAAGATGAATCTAGGATGCAGTAAAGAATTTCAGAAACAGCCAGGATGAAGCAAAGGTTGTGAGCTTATTAATCCTGTGGATAGAAGCTCACACAGAATAAGGATGGCTCCTGCATGATGGCCTGAGAGTGGACTGGAGAGAGACTTGAGATTAGGTGTCATTGCAAAGGGTATGTGAGGTGGGCAGGGAGGGAGGTACAGTGGGAGAGGGAGAAATGGGAGGATTTTTATGGCTCTAAAGTTACATTGCTGAAAGAATGTAATTCAAAAAATTTCAAGATTAAATTACATTAAAGCCTATATACAGGTTTTTAAATTAACTATAAGAATATTTTTACTCTTTAAATGGGTTCTATTTTTCCATTAGGAAAAAATATTCAATAGCTTATTAAAAAGTAAAAAATGAAAATAAAAAGCAATGCTTTTAAATGTGCTTATTCCTTTTAAAATTTCTTTCAGTAAATTAAATTGTAAGGTGATTATGTGACTTAGGCGAGAGAATGTAGTGCTATCATCATCCATCTCAAGGCTATAAGTACTCTGCCCCTAAGTAAGCATAACTGTGTTTTTTATTTTCTGCTTTTGAATGCTTTTCCACAGGGAAGTCTGTGCACCACGTGAGTACCTAAAGCCCACAGAGGGTACCAGACTTTATGAGATCTCTCGGAACTGGAGTTACAGACAGTTGCGAACCATCGGGTAGGTGTTGGGTATCAACCCTGAATCCTCTGGAAGACATCCAGTGATATAAAAGAATGAACCCTATCTTCAGACTCTAGTTTATTTGTTGTTATTTTTAAACATTATTTGGGATGTCTTTATGAATAACTGCATCATATCTGCAGGTAATTTTGGCTCTATCAGTTGAGTTGAGGTTTCTTGAATGTCAAAAAAAAATGTAAAAATGATTACAGGGTGAGGGGCTGTGTGTTCCCTCTCATATCCCCTTCAATGCCCTGTCTTTCTGTCTTATTTTGGGACAAACAGACCTCCCCATGCACAAATATGAATATAGACAAACGTATATCGCAGGATACAAAAGTCAATCTAGAGTGAACAAATGATCTACACAGGACTAGGGAGACATCTCAGAAGTTAAGAGTGCCTTTTGCTATTGCAGAGGACCTGACTTCAGTTTCCAGCACCCAGTTCCAGTCTCTGAGCAACAGTGACAGGAACCCCAATCTTCACCCTTCTTTAGTGAAGAAGGGTTAATATTTTAAATTAAAATGAGTTTTGTGTCCCAAAGATTAAAACAATTGTTTAGTCTGCACCTTAGCTCCAAAGCAAACCAGAATTCAAGCTGCAGAAGCAGTTTAGCATTTGTGCTCCAGGGCAGGTGGGATTTCTGAGTGAGGTGAGCTGGATTCAGCTATCTGGAGCATATCCTGGCACTTATCTCAGCCGGGTCTCCCTGACTCTCTAGAGGCAGTATGACACCCTGCAGAGTGGAGCAGCAGGTTCTGTTATCAGGCACTCCTCTCCTTGGGGGCAGGAAAGGCCGGACCAAGGACCTCTCCTCAGTTGCCTCTGGAAGACCTCTGTGGGGCGTCTGCAGCCTCAACATCATCCAGGTCCAGATTTTATTTTCTTTCTGTGAAAAAAGCATAAACATATCATCGACCCCAAATATATATAGGTCGGGTTTTTTCATAATGCATTGTAAGGGCTTTTTCCACCTTGCCCTAGCAAAGGTCAGCTTGGTGTTATCATGTCAGATCCGTTTGCATCAGGATCTGCTTACAACTTTTATGATTTGCTTTGAAGGACCCTTGTTATGCTCCACAATTTTTTTTATTAGCCCTATATGCAGTTCTTCCATTGGAAGAGCCATTTGTAAAATTTAGCATAAAAGGCACGCCCGCAAGGGACCCAAGGAGCTAGTGGCAGCGGGGGAGGCCATGTGGACCAAGGCGCTGAGGGCAGCAGGCCTTGGCCCCCCAGGCCCCCCCCCCCTGCCGCCGCCATGGGCATCAGCAATATGCGCCCAGGAACCCGCCTGCGGGGAGGATCAAGGCAGAGGGTTCAAAGGCTGGGGAAGTTCTTGGAAGGCGGCCACTTGGGAGATCTGTTCCTTCTCGAGAGTCTAATCCAGCACTGCCCTTGGGAAGGAGCTCCCCAAGGAACCCCCACAACCTCATGCTGGAGGCAAGAGTGGACATGCTCGGCTCCAGTATGATCATCAATGGCCCGGCTGCAGACCTCGGTGCTAAAGAGGCCAGCAGGCCCTCGAAGAAGCAGCCTGGCAGCGTCCAGAAGCCTGGGCCATCCACCCGAGACCGAGCCCCTCAGCATAAAGGACAAGATATCCAAGTGGGAAGGCAAGAAGGAGCCACCTACTCCTGAGCCTGCCAGGCCAACGGAGGGCCAAGAGAACTACTTGCCACCCTGCGGGGTAGAGCGGAGAGGCAGCGAGGTCACCAGAACAAAGAATGGGTTGAGGCTTGAAACAGAGAGCTTGGAAAATGACAGCAGAAGGACAGCAAAGACCACGTGTCAGGACACAGACCGGTGGCCAGGCCTGAGGCAGAGTGATGGGCAGCCGGAGCCCAGCCAGCGCCGAGGTGTCGAGCTGAAGCCCAGTGACTTGCGTTTTCAGAGTGACCACCTCTCCGCGCTCAAACAGGTCAGGAGACTGGAGAAGGCCTTGAAAGATGGCTCTGCTGGTTTGAACCCCCAGTTGCTGGGGACTTGTTATTCCCCACACTGTCTGCCTGACAAAGCAGAAGAGGACCAGCACATTCCCGAGAGTCCTGGAAGTGGGGGTGCTTTTGCAGCTGGCCGCAGGGCCCACCCCTTGGAGGACAAGGAGCCAGGGGCTGAGGCTTCAGAGAAGTGTAAAGGCCAGGAGAGTGTATACCCGGGCTCCAGGCAGTGTCCCCGAAGCCTTTCATCAACCCCCTTCCCAAGCCCCGCAGAACGTTCAAACATGCAGGAGAAGGGGACAAGGACAGCAGTCCTGGGAGCTCAGGCATTGGCTTCAGGAAAGAGAAGAGAAACCTGCCTCCCCTGCCCACTTTACCTCCCCCTCCCCCACCGCTACCCTCCTCCCCGCCTCCTACTTCCGTGAATAGAAGACTGTGGACTGGGAAGCAGAGACCCAGTGCTGACCACAGGAAGTCCTATGAGTTTGAAGACCTACTGCAGTCCTCCTCTGAGAGCAGCAGGGTGGACTGGTACGCACAGACCAAGCTGGGACTCACATGCACTTTATCGGAGAACGTCTACGAAGACATTCTAGATCCACCTATGAAGGAAAATCCGTATGAGGACATCGAGCTACATGGCCGCTGCCTGGGCAAGAAGTGTGTCTTGACTTTCCCTGGATCTCCCACCTCTTCCATCCCGGACACTTTCACCAAGCAATCCTTGTCCAAGTCTGCATTTTTCAGGCAAAATTCAGAGAGAAGAAACTTCAAACTGCTGGACACCCAGAAGCTGAGTCGGGAGGGAGCTGGGTCCCCAGTGAGAGCCAGCCCCCCCCTAAACAGCTAGCAACCCGGATGACACTTTCTTTAACCTCGGAGACCTACAGAATGGCAGGAAGAAGAAAAAGATCCCCAGGCTGGTATTGCGGATCAATGCCTTTTATGAGGCCCGGAGAGGAAAGAAACGGGTGAAGAGGCTATCCCAGTCCACGGAGAGCAACTCAGGAAAAGTGACAGACAAGAACAGCGAGTCTGACAGCGACACCGAGGAGAAGCTGAAAGCCCACAGCCAGCGCCTGGTCAATGTGAAGTCCCGCCTGAAGCAGGCCCCTCGCTACTCCACGCTTGACCGGGATCTCAGCGAGTACCAGTAGAGGCAACTCTTCGAGTACTTTGTGGTCGTGTCTTTGCACAAGAAGCAGGCAGGGGCTGCCTATGTGCCAGAACTCACCCAGCAGTTTCCTCTGAAGTTAGAAAAGTCATTCAAGTTCATAAGGGAGGCTGAGGACCAGCTGAAGGCAATGCCCCAGTTCTGCTTTCCTGACGCCAAGGACTGGGCTTCCATCCAGGAGTTTACCAGTGAAACATTCTCATTTGTCTTAACTGGAGAAGACGGGAGCAGAAGGTTCGGTTATTGCCAAAGATTGCTGCCTGGAGGCAAAGGGAAGAGGCTTCCTGAAGTTTATTGCATTGTGAGCCATCTGGGATGTTTCAGCCTCTTTTCAAAGTTCTTGGATGAGGTGGAAAAGAGAAGAGGCATTTCCCCTGCTCTGGTGCAGCCCCTCATGAGGAGCATCATGGAAGCCCCTTTCCCAGTCCTGGGCAAAATCATCGTTGTCAAGAACTTCCTGCCAAGCTCGGGGACTGTTGTGATTGAGCTGTGTTGGCCCCTGGACTCCCGGCTGGAGCACGTGGATTTTGAGTCTCTGTTCTCCTCCCTCAGCGTCTGGCACCTCATCAGTGATTTTGCCTCCCTGCTCCTGGAAAGGAGGGTCATCTTCATTGCGGACAAACTCAGCACGCTGTCCAAGTGCTGCCATGCCGTGGTGGCGCTCATCTACCCCTTCAGCTGGCAGCACACCTACATCCCAGTGCTGCCACCCGCCACGATTGACATAGTGTGCTCACCCACGCCCTTCCTCATCGGGCTGCTCTCCAGCTCACTGCCGCTGCTCAGGGAGCTGCCACTGGAAGAGGTCCTTGTGGTCGATCTCATCAATGATCGGTTCCTCAGACAGATGGAGGACGAGGATTCCATTCTGCCCCGGAAGCTTCAGGTAGCCCTGGAACACATTCTGGAGCAGAGGAATGACCTGGCCTGTGACTAGGATGGAGGCCCACTGGACTGCGTGCATGGCCCTGAGTTCAGCCCCTTGAATGCGGTGGCGTCTGAAGCCTTTGTCCGATTCTTCGTGGAGATTGTGGGCCACTATTCCTCGTTCCTGACCTCGGACGAGGAGAGGAGCCTGCAGCGAGAGGCCTTCAGAAAAGCTGTCTCCTCCAAGAGCCTGCGCCGCTTCCTGCAGGTCTTCATGGAGACCCAGACTTTCCGTGGCTTCATCCAGGAGCGGGAACTACGCAGGCAGGATGCCAAAGGTCTGTTTGAGGTCCGAGCCCAGGAATACCTCGAAACCTTGCCCAGCGGAGAACACAGCGGAGTCAATAAGTTCCTAAAGGGTCTGGGCAATAAAATGAAGTTTCTCCACAAGTAATAACCCTCATCTTGGTTCAAGGGAAGACCTCCTCCACTGGGACCACACATTTCCAACAGAGGTCTGAGAGGCTGTGGGCTGAAGGCAGTCCCTAGCCCCAGCTCCTCCTAGAACGGGGCCTGCGAGCTGGGCACGTGGCAGGTGCTCAGGACAGCCCTGGAAGGGACCTGCCAACATGCAGCTGTTGTTACTGTGGTCGGTTCTGGGATCTTTATATCTAGGTATTAAAAGAGATTAAAAGAGAAGGAGAAGAAAGGCGTTTGGGTCTTCATTCTGTCTTGCCAGGGCTAAGAAAACTCCCTCCTGCCCTACCTCATCTCTTCTGGGTCAGCTGTTGACAGCTGTGGAGCCAGGAGGAGGGAGGAGATAGGTAGAGTGGCTGCCACCACCCATCCAGGTTCTTGTGGACTGCTCTATGACGCCACCTGGTGGCAGAGACCGTGAGCTTCGCTGTTCTTGACTGGGGTTTTTTGCCCCTTAGAAGGAAGTCCCGTAGACCTGTTCTTGCCCTAATACCACACATAAAAAGAGGAAAACTTGTTAATTGTTAATAAAATATTCTTAGGGTCCTGAAATGGATATCTCCTGTGGCCTAACCGTGACACTTAGACCTCTGCTGTGAACCTATTCCTCATAGCTGACAGACCTTTCAGGCTTCTGTAGTTGGTTCTCTTATTGAGAGGGAAGAGCTGGACAAGGTCACAGTCAGATGACCTGTGTGGGACAGTGGGAGTCTGTGAGTCCTGTGTGTACACAGGAAGGGTCTCAGGCTGGCCTCGGACTACCACCCCAATACTGTGGACACCCAATGGATTGTATGAGAAAGTAACTTCTAGCCCACATGGCCTGGAGTGGGGCGGGAGTAGTGGGAGGGGGTGTGGCTGAGGCGTTGGGGGAAGCCTGAGTGAGAATGTGAGCATGGGGGCTCACACAAGTGCCTCGGTTTAGTTAACTTTCATGATAGCAATGCTCTGTGTATTTTTATACTGCCCCTAAGTGATCACTTTTAGGATTTTGGAATATACAGTCTTTTCTAACTTATTTTCTATTATACTGTTTTACTTAAGAACTCCAAGTGAATGAATAAACAAATATCTTTATCAACATTCCTAGTGAGTGTATAATATTCTATAATATTATGAATGTTTTTGTATTTGATATAAGCATAAAAACAAAAATAAATTTGGGGAAATGTGCTAAAAATTAGCATAAAATCCTTTAAGGGATTTTTTGCTATAACATTAGCAAAATACAGTTGTGTGAATTGTAGCAATGATCTGGGAAAAGATTATTGTTTTTGCCTTTGAATTGAGCAAAGACAATTGTCCAGGAATCAGTCTTAAAATTATCAATGAATCTATTGTTTAGTATAAGAAACACTGATCATAGTCAATATTCTGTCAAACAATTTTTCAGCTTTTATCCTGTCCTTTTGTATCAGACAGGCTACTGTTTTAAATTAAGAGTTTAATATCTTAACTGGCAAAACTGGGAAGGTTTAGCCACAAACAGCATTTTTTTATAAAACTGTTGTAGAATAAGTTTGTACTTAATATACACACTTGCCATAGCTGAATTATAATTAATATACTGTATTTGTTGATTATTGCATACTTTACCTTTTGATTTATATTTTACCTGCTTGAGTATCTGTTAGGCAGCTTGCTTAAGCTTTCTATTGAAAACTGTTTTTTTTTGTAAGAATTTTATCTATTGGCTCAAGGTCCCTCATAAGACTATTATAACTAGAGCTTTAACCATTGGACATCCAACCAAAAGTTTGCAAGCTATCCTCCTCTTAAGTTTTAAGTCTGCCTTACAGATAGGAAAATGGAAAAAGGAAGCATTTTAACTAATAATGCTGGCCTCATTAGACACCAACATGTAGAAGAATGAAAATAGATCCATATTCATCTCCATGTACAAAACTTAAGTTTAAATGAGCCAAAGGCCTCAGCATATAAAAATTATGTTGAACCTCACAGAGAAAAAATTTTTTGAAGTACACTTTGCCACATCTCAAACACAGCCTCAGTGGCACAAACATTGTGAGAAACCATAAACTAGATCTCTTGAATTGAGAAACTTTTGTATAACAAGGCTATAGAGTGGGAAAAGATCTTTACTTACCATAAATCCCTTTCAAAAATATATGAAGAACTCAGGAAATTAGTTATTAAAAATTAATCCAATAAGAATATTTGTTACAGACCTAATCTGAAAACTCTCAGACGAACTTAAAAATGAGAGACACCTAAAAAATGTTTAAGCAGAACATCCTTTAGCCCTCAGAGAAATGCAAACCAAAACTCTGAGATTTTATTTTATCCTTGCAAAAATGACCAAGATTAAAAATTACTGCTAACAATTTATGCTTAAGAAAATGTGGGTAGGGAAAAAACTCCATTGCTGGAAGTGCAAACTGACAGTCACCTTTGGATCACACATAGTATTGAAAAACCTGGATAAACCAGACTCCCTCATCAGGAAGAGAAGGATCAAAAATCCAGGACTAGCCTGTTCAGCGACCCTGTACCAGGAACTGTCTGAAGACAAAGCCAGACCTTTACCTCGAAAAACGGGTTTTCCAGCTGCAATTATCACAGTACTGTTTTAGGAACTAGCGGATTATGACCCTGGGAGTGGTCCCAAGGCAGGCAGCTGTCCTCCTGCGACCACCACTGTATTTTTGGAATTTATGACCCTCCTGGACCACTGGGCTGTGGCCCCTTTTCAAAAATTTTCTCTTTAGGTCACTAGAGGCTGAACTCCTCCCCCCACCCCCCCCCAACTAAAGCCACGTGCACTACCTCAGCAAGGATGGCCTCCAGCGAGCCATGGGGAGACCTGAGTGAGAGTCTCCCCAGCACTGGGGGACCCCCATTATGTCTATTTTTTTAAAATTAGGCAAATATTTACCTCAAAACTTAGCAATAACCCTTTTGGGCCTAAATACAAAGTTGTTTAACCATAAGACCATGGGCTCAGACTTGCTTACAGCAGAGTTACTTATCATAGCCAGAATCTGAAAATAACCCAAATGTACCTCTTTTACACCTAGGATAAATGAGACATCATCCTTTTAAGTATCCATGAATACCACAAAATATCTTGGAATAACTTTAAGCAAGCAAGACAGAAGTTTGAGTCCCGTAATCTCTGCGTGTGAAGGCAGAAATGTTTTTTATTTTTAACCATTATCACTTGGTAGAGTATAACTCCTGCCCTTGATAAATTTAGTGAGAGGCTGGAGTCTCAGCAGTTTAGCCTGGAGCAACACCTGTCAGCAGGAAAGAACCTCAAGCTGAAACAATACGACTCCCACCCAAGAGCGGGCCGTACAAATGGAAAAACTTGTATGAGAATTTTAAATCTTGAGAGATCCCCTACTTTCTTGGGAAAGCAGAAGAAACACAGCAAAAATGACAATTTTACTGAAAGCAATCTACAGATTCAGTGTAAATGTCCATTAAAAATTATAGCAACGGGCTGGAGAGATGGCTCAGTGGTTAAGAGCACCGGCTGCTCTCCCAGAGGTCATGAGTTCAATTCCCAGCAACCACATGGTGGCTCACAACCATCTGTAATGAGATCTGGTGCCCTCTTCTAGTGTGTGGGCATACATGGAGGCAGAATGTTGTATACACAATAAATAAATAAATTAAAAAAAATTATAGCAACATTTTTCACAGAACTCACATACAGATTTTAATGTAAATGTTCATTAAAATTATAGCAAAACTTTTCACGGAACTCGAAAGAACAAACCTCAACTTTATGAGAAAGAAATGAAAACTCAGGATAGCCTAAACAATTTTAAAAATTTTCTTAATGTATTACAATCTTTGATTTTAAAACTTTTTTACAGAAACACAGTACTGAAATTAATCTACCTTAGATATAAACTTAGACACCTACAAACTAAAGATTTTTGACCAAGAAACAAGATTTTTAAAAATGGAAAAGAAGCATATTTACTGTCCTAAATGAAGCTGCAGCTTTTTGAGTCTAGATTCCTTTATAGCAAACCTGCCTGTCAGCTTTTGCTCCATATGGCAGGGGGTTAAAGACATAGGCTCTCTAGCCCTAGCAGCCAGCCTGCTTGGCAGGCATAGCTGTGTGGATTGTACCCTAACTTCTCGCACCTCGAGGGACTCCCTTTTGAGTCTGCAAGCAAACACATAAAGCAAACACATAAATCTCTCTTTTTGACTCTTACTCCTCTCTCCCTGATTGATTGATTTTTTTTTTTTTTTGAGACAGGGTTTCTCTGTGGCTTTGGAGCCTGTCCTGGAACTCGCTCTGTAGACCAGGCTGGTCTCGAACTCACAGAGATCCGCCTGCCTCTGCCTCCCGAGTGCTGGGATTAAAGGCGTGCGCAAATTCCTGTATGAATTTCTCTTCCTTTGAAAGTCCCATATCTTTTTGGACGACAGTGATCCTGCGCCTACCTCATTCTGCAGATGTGTCTGAGTTCTACAGCCACAGAATCTTCTTTTTTCTTCTTGTTGTTGTCCCGGGACCGCCCATCTTCATCCAATAGTTGGCCGTGCTCCGAGTCACTGGTTCGGGCGCCACTGTAAACCGCTTTGGGTGGGTTACTCAGTCTAGGGTCTGTAACCCACCTGGCAGTTCAGCTATTCCAGGGTCCCGGAGAGGCACTATCTGGAAGATATGGGGGGAAAGAGGAAGAAGGCTAGGTAGATTTGTCGAAGCCTGCGCTTATTAGAGACAGGTTTACAGTTTATATAGGGTAAGGAATTGGAGGGGGGGGGCACAGGGGCCTGGACTCTTGTCGCATGGTTCACGTAGTTCACGTTGGTCACTAGGCCAGGAGGTTACATTCGGTCAGATCACATAGGCGGGGAACTCACAACTAGGAGTTGACACACCTAGTTCTCTAGATAGTTTGGAATGTGGGGCGGGTTCCACTAACAGATAGCTCTCCATTAACAGCCAATTTGGGTATGGGGTAGGCTCTGTCAATAGAACGATTCCTAACACAATTAGGGGTGTGGGGTTCTCTGCAGACTCCCCAGGGTGGTGGTTCCTGTAATGACTTCAGGAGGAAACAGCTCCTGACACCCTATCTTCAGACTCTAGTTTATTTGTTGTTATTTTTAAACATTATTTGGGATGTCTTTAGGAATAGTTGCATCATATCTGCAGGTAATTTTGGCTCTATCAGTTGGCTTGAGGTTTCTTGAATGTCAGAAAAATGTAAAAATGATTACAGGGTGAGGGGCTGTGTGTTCCCTCTCATATCCCCTTCAATGCCCTGTCTTTCTGTCTTATTTTGGGACAAGCAGACCTCCCTATGCACAAATATAAATATAGACAAACGTATATCGCAGGATACAAAAGTCAATCGAGAATGAACAAATGATCTACACAGGACTAGAGAGACATCTCAGAAGTTAAGAGTGCCTTTTGCTATTGCAGAGGACCTGACTTCAGTTTCCAGCACCCATATGGTGGGTGACAGATGTCTGTAACTCCAGATCCAGGGGAACTGACAGTCTCTTCTGGTCTCAGTGGGCATCTGCACTCAAACGTGTATATGGCACACACAGACATACAGGCAGACCCTCAGTAAATAGGGAAAATAAACCTAAAAGAAGTCCAAATTACAACCTAAACATGAATCTTGTAGCAGAATACAATTGGATGTTCAGGTTCATGAATTACAAACAAACTTCTTAGATACGGCAAACCCCCATTCATTAAATGAAGAACAGGAGTGTTAAGAATTCCATAAAGTGAGAAAATGTCTATTCTTCCAAATATATGATAGAAACATATTTTTCTTACCTGGGAAAATGAATGTGGGAAATTGTATATCAGATGACAGTCTTCCTGTATCCAGAATACAGAAAGCTTCTAAAGGAGACACTAAGAAAATAAACAATTCAGGAAATAAAACTTGACCAGAAGGGTGAGTAGATGCTCCACTAAGAGAAACATACAGCAGCAACATGCTTAACACTTAGGGAAGAGAGACAGGTGATTCTGATGGGACTCTCGACACCCATATAAAATACTCAGAAATAAAGACTTGTCATACAAAGACCTGGCAAGTTTGTGGAGGATGACTCTCAAATACCCACTGCTGGTGGCCATGGAAAACAGGATGATAACTTGGAAAAATCTTTTTCTGTTTCTTCATATGTTAATTGTCATCTGGCCATCACAACCCAAATATATAACCTGGAGAAAGAGGACATATTTTCTTTTAAAGACTTATTTATTTCAGTTCACAACAGCTTTATATACAAGACACTGAAATTGAAAACAACCTCAGCAACAGGCAACAGGCAAAGACTCATTTCCCAAAACCAGCACGGCAGTTTTCAACTGTTAACTCCAGTGCCAAGGGATTCAATGTCCACTCTTGGCTTCCATGAGCAACAGGCATGCATGAGCTCTTCATACCTATATGTAGGCAAGCATATATACACATGAAATAAACTAAATTATAAAACTTGCCGTGTAGCTATACATTGCTACACTATTTCATATTAAGAATGAACAATTATCATGGGCAACAAAAGAGATAAATTTAAACATATATTCAAGATGAATGAAGGCCAGATGTCTCTAAACTCTGGTTTTATCCTAATACATTCCAGCATATATAAATTTGTCTATAATATCAGATTGTTGTATTTTTCTGCAGACAGAGTTGGGCAGTGGTTGGGTATGAGAACCTAAGTAACATAAAGAAACTTTATGGATTGGTAAATAATAATGAAACTTATACCTACCTGAGTATAAGAAGATGTCTATTGTCATTATGGGGAAAAGTGGAAAAATACAAATTACGTTTTATATTTGGTGACTTGGACTTCAGAGATTGCCCCATGGTTAACAGGACTTGCTGCTCTTACAGAAGACCTGGGCTGGGTTCTCAGCACTCACTTGCTGGCCCACAATGGACTGCATATCTGTTTCTAGGGGAAACAACACCCCTTTCTGTCCAAAGCAGCACACCCTGATCCTGAAACCAGAGCAAAAGAAACATACACTGACCCTGAGACTAGAATCAATTCACTGGCCCTGAAACCAGAGCCCAACGTTTTAAAAAGGCCAGTGAAATAAACACACTTTGCCCCTGAAACCAAAGCCACAGAAACACACTCTTCCACTTACCAATTCAGCGAAACAAACTAACCAAACTCTCAGCATAAAAGGAACCAATCCCAGAGCAGGAAAACAAGCTAATCACTGAGCATGAAACCACCCTGTACCTGTTCAGTTGGGAGCTGCCTTTCCCACTCTTGCAGGGTCAGCCACCTCCTGGACTCTTCCCTCCCAGTGAATCTCTTAAATGAGGCTTGGGTGAGACCTTCTTTGCCTAAGAAGAACAGAGAAGCAATGACTTCAACTGGAGCAAGGCAGAGGTGAGGGGAGCAGAACTGGAAAAGCTTCTCCTAGCAGAGCAGAGTTGTTACTCTTCTGAGGATCTAAGGAGAGCTGTAACAACCTGGCTGGGGTAACCCTCCCCTACCAGAGCAGAGCTGTTAATTTGGGGCAAACTTTCCCTGAAGCAGGGCTGTGAGCTCCTAAGCTTAAGGTGAATTTGTGATATTCATTGATGCCATCTTAAAAGGATTCCTCTAGCCAATACTGGGACAAATGGAGCATGGAAATAGAGAACGGCAATAGAGAGGAAAACAGTTTAGGAAAATGGGTGTTGAGCCATACTGATAAAAGTCAGCACATGAGTAAAGAACTATGGAGATAAGTAAGCAGTGTACTACACACCAGGTCATCATTGAAGAGGACCAGGAGAATTATAACACATAACCTATCACAGCAGTAAGTGATTAACTAACTTTCACACATATATATCCAGGGACATATCTGCACAAGCATGAGTATATACACAACACACACTAACAATTGTCAATGTAAACACACAGCTCTCACCTCGAAGGAAGAAGAGAGTTCATTCTGGAGTCAAATATATGTGAGTAAACATGAGTGAGACAGGTTTATGTTAGTACAAATTGCATGTCACAATGTGGAAACAGTTTCATGAAGTTTTAATTATCACAGAATGAAGAAACTATAGACTCTCCTTAAGTACATGGGTGATAATATTAAGTAGACTGTTGTGGTAAAGCAGAGAAACCTCAGCTACTAGCTGCTATGTGATGACACACAGTACTTTGACTCGCAGAAACTTAGAGCTTTGTTAAGGAGACATATTCTGATATTTTAAATGTCAGGTCCAACGTCATCTGTTAGTGACAAGGTATTAGGTAAGTCCAACACAGGGGGCCCAAGGATTGGCTACTCATGGGCTCAAGAGAACACAAAGGAAATTGTAATTAGGCCCTGGGACTGCGACTTCCACCATCTCCATATCACTGCAGGTCTAAGAGTCAATCAATCAGGCTTTGCAGACCAGCCTCTGCCAAGGAATTCCTGTACAAACACACACACACACACACACACACACACACACACACACACACACACACACACACACACACGACACACACACACGACACCTCTCATTCTCACTCTCCTAGCTCCCTGGTGTTTACTGAGAGCTCAAGGGGTACAATCACGTTACAAAAGATTCGTCTCTGACCACACACAGGATGGTGAGAGCTCCTAAATTATGTGGTCTGAATGAGATTCCTGTGACGATGGCCATGGACTTGTCTCTGGGACATTTCTCTCATTTGTTTCAGACTGTCAATAATAACCTGTAAATGCCGATAAGAAAATAGCGACAAACTGCATTACACATCAAATAACGTTTTCATCATGGGATAATCCATGCTTTCAACAAAATATATCCTTTGTAAGTTTCATTGACACTTGTTTCCTGACAGTTTACAGAAGATTTAATAATTTGTTCACAGAAAAAACAATACGTATCTATTTGTTTAAAAAATAATAGCAGTTATAGATGAATCAAAAAGTACAAATATTTGTGCATTATCCCGACAGATAGATCCATAGTGCTGATAGGCCGAGAGATTTCCAAACATTGCTGAATTGGAGACAACCTGTCTTAATGAAGGACAACTATGTTCACGGCTCAAACAATTCATTATTAGTAAGATGTCTGTTGATTCAAAACTGAGCTACAGATTCGATGCACTAACAATAAAATAGCACTTACTCTTTTTAAAAATTCTCGAAAAACCAAAAAAAAAAAAAAATTGAGTGGAAGCCGGGCGGTGGTGGTGCACGCCTTTAATCCCAGCACTCGGGAGGCAGAGGCAGGCGGATCTCTGTGAGTTCGAGACCAGCCTGGTCTACAAGAGCTAGTTCCAGGACAGGCTCCAAAACCACAGAGAAACCCTGTCTCGAAAAATCAAAAAAATATAAATAAATAAATAAATAAATATAAAAATTGAGTGGATAATTCTAAACATTGTAGACTAAATATATAGCTTGTGTAAACCTTAGAAACAGACAAATGTTAGAGAACAGCATTGCCTGATAGGAGACCTCTGTTTGAACCTACAGTAATTGGACCAGCATGCTTTTGAATCAAAGTTGGCAAGAAAAAGTCCAAAACCAACATTCCACGCTCACATCCACACATTTACAGACCACTGCCTATATCGAGTCAACATTTTTCCTGTGTCTGATGCTGGCATCAAGCTTGTGTGTAGTGCGTGTAGTGTGTGCTGAGAAGAACTGACCATACTCCTGCTGCAGCCTCCCAGGCACTGGGATTACTGGCATATGTACCATGATTGGATAATTGGAGAACTGATGTTTCACAAATAAACAAGGCAATTTGATGCATAAAGATGGCCTTTCAGGAAGCAATACTGAGGCAAGTGTATATCCAAACCCACAAATATAAACTAGGACCTACATCGTATCATATGTGAAGACCATTCAAAATAAATTACAGATGTAAAAATATAAAAATCAGCCTATAAATGTCAAACAGAACACAAGAAGAAAATCCCTGTCACTGAGTGCCAGGCAAAGATTTCGCAGACAAGACACCGAATAAAAACCGTAATTGAAGAACTAGAGAAGGTGGGATCTTACAATTTAAAATCTCCTGCTCTTCCAAAGACATGGATGAGAATTGAGATGATAAGTCTGAGGCTAGGAGAAAAGTTAGAAATACATATATCTGATAAAACATTTCTAACATTTCTATGAAACATACGGAAAACCTCAAATGTCAGCGAGCAATCTCACGCACAGAGTGGGAAGTCGGGATCACAGAGTGCTCATTTGGCCTCATTTCCCTCCTGCTCACTCTACGACAACTCCCCTCCTGGACAATGGCTCCAGCACAGCCCTGTACAGAACAGCACAGGAGGAGGCAGAATGGTCCCAAGTCTCTCTCCTTCCGGAGAAACACAGGCTGCAAGCACGAGGTAGGAGTGGTTCAACTTGGGTCTGGAATCCCTGCATCTGCCTCCCAACCCTCAGAAAGATTCTGGTGCTCACCTCCGGGAATCCATAAGCTCAACTCAGTCCAAACACCAGGAACTGAATGCTCCTTTCCAGGACATCGTCAGGTCGCCATTTGAAAAGAGTCGCCATAATGACCCCGGTTTCTATGAAAACCGTAATGCTGCCTCCCCCTTAGTAACCAGGAATGGCTCCGCCCAGCCCTCCCTTACTTCCTCTCAAAGGAAGAACTCTTCACCCTTGTTTTCACCCAAGAAAGCATACCCATTAGAGAAACTGTCCCCACTACGAATGCAGAGCTTTTCTTTTTTTTCCGCTCTGTGAACAAAGCATATCCCTAAAAGCCCGACCACATTGTACTCACCAGACCATGGTGGTATCTATGGAAATGTCGTCACAAAGATGAACATTGCTGTCACGGTGACAAATGAGCAATTTTATCCAATAATTAGCTATGCATATATAACCTCATCATGGGACTTTAAATTCTGGGACACCTTGTACAGAAACATCCTGAAAAAAGAAAATCAAAGGTTAAAAGTATTGTTTTGGAGATGCCGGGGCTCGAACCCGGGGCCTCATATATGCGAAACATGTGCTCTACCTCTGAGCTACATCCCCACACCTGGTAACAGCTTCATCAAAGCCCTTGTGAAGTCAGAGGAACCGCGCCAACGTTCAGAGTCTCTGCAAGGGTCTGCATCAGGTCCTTTGAGCATACTGGATTCCAGGTTGAGTTTAGTGCTTTGATAGGATTCTTGGGACATTTGTTGCATGAGAAAACAATCTATTTTCAATCAAAGGAAAAATAATAACAATAAAAATAATAACAACAACAATTATAAGAACAAACCTTATATTCTTTGAAGCATGGTAAGCTAACAATGAATGATACTTTGAATTACTCAGTCCCATCAATTTTACTTCAACTTTACCTGCAGGTGGTTCAACATGCCAGTATCATGGGGAATTAATAATAATATGTTGCTGATATGCGGTCATGTTTGAGAGTATGAGTAGCTTCCTGAAACCCTCTCTAGCATACCTCCTTTCTCTTTTAAAACACGCCTTAGTTTCCGGGCTTGAAAGGCAGTTTTTATAATCTTGGTCAGGCTGCTCATTTTGTTTCTTAACGTTGCCAATACTGTCCATCACTCCATTTACGGAAATAACTAAATGTGCGGTAGCTATTGGTTCACAAAACCCTAAGGTGCTGTCACTTTCTGCATGTTTATGTATCTCACCGCATGCTTTGTAAGTTTCAAAAATGAGAGGTTTTCTGAAATATGTCCTCTTTTCATACATCACCTAGTATATGTCTCAATATACAAAATCATTAAATAAATATTTCATGTATGTTCAGATGAGTTAGAAAAGTGAGTATTTTTAAAAAGAAAACAATCATTTTTTTTCATTTACATACCATCCAAGTTTCTATTCCCTCTCCTCAGCCCATTCCCTCTTCTTACCCGTCCCCCCAACCTTCATCTACTCCTCAGAGAAGCCAAGGCACATTGCCCAGAGGAATTAATACCTGGGGCTTTAATTTAATTCATTGGTCCATGTGTCTGCTTTTATGCCAATACCAAACTGTTTTTATCACTACAGCGCTATGGTGAAGTTTTAATTCAGGGATGGTGATGCCTCTGGAAGTTCCTTTATTGTACAGGATTGTTTTAACTATTGTAATTTTTTTTTCACATGAAGTTGAATATTGTTCTATTAGTCTGTGAGCAATTGTGTTTGGATTTTGATGGGCATTTCTTTGAATCTCTAGAATGTTTTTGGTAAGATTGCCATTTATATTATGTTGGTCCTACCTATGCAAGAGCATCCATGAGCGTGGGAGATCTTTCCATTTTCTGATATCTTCTTCAGTTTCTTTCTTTAGAGACTTAAAGTTCTTGTCATATAGGTGTTTCAGTTGTTTAGTTATAGCTAACCCAAGATAATTTATATTTGTGGCTCTTGCAAACAGGGATGTTTCTCTGAGTTCTTTCTCTTTATTTTATCATTTCTATATAGGAGGGCTACTGATTGTTTTGTGTTGATCTTGTATCCTGCCACATTACTGAAGGTGTTTATCTGCTGTAGGAGTTCTCTGGTAGAGTTTTTGTGGTCACTTATATGTACTATCATATCATCTGCAAATAATGAAAGTTTGACTTTTCTTCCTTTCCAATTTGTATCCCTTGATCTCCTTTTGTTGTCTTATTGCTCTAGCTAGGTCAACTAATACTATATTGAAAAGATACGGAGGGAGTGGACATCCTTGTATTCTTCCTAATTTTAGTGGAATCACTTTGAGTTTCTCTCCGTGTAATTTGATGCTGGTTGTTGGCTTGCTGTAAATTGTTTTTATTGTGTTTAGATAGGTTCCTTGTATCCTGATCTCTTCAATACTTGTACTCCAGATGGGACTCAAACTACCTCATATTCCACATATAGCACTTGGGGCATATACCCCAAGGACACTTCAACCTACCAGAAGGTCACTAGCTATTCCATGTTCATTTCCACTCTATTCCCAATAGCCCAAAATTAGAAACAACCTAGATGTCTCACTATATAATAATGGATAAAGAAAATGCTGTACACTTCTATAATAGAGTATTATTCTTATTTCAGAAAAAAGACATCATGATATTTGCAGGTTAAATGATGGAACTAGAAAAAAATTTCTGAGTGAGGTAACCCAGACTCAGAAAGACAAACATAGTATGCACTCACTTCTAAGTGTATATTAGATGTAAAGCAAAGGGTAACCAGGCTGCCATCCTGAGCTCCAGAGAAGCTAGGTAACAAGGAAGCCCCAAGGAGGGATGCATGGATCGCCCTGGGAAGGGGAATTAGATGAAATCCCCTGGGTAAACTGGGGGTGAGGCCGTGGTGAAGGAGAGGCAATGGTGAAGGAGAACATGAGGGAACAGGATGGTCATAGAGAATGGAGTGGGAAAGCAATGTAAGAGGGAACTTGATAGAGAGAGTCACTATGGTTTTAGGGAGAAACCTGGTGCTAGGGAAATTCCCAAGAATCCACAAGGATGATCCCGGCTAAGATTCCTAGCAGTAGTGGAAAGGGTTCCTGAACCAGCCTTCCCCTATTATCAGATTGGTGACTACCCCAACTATCATTATAGAGGCTTCTCCAGTAATTGATGGACTCAGATGGGCCTTCTGTATGTGGAGAGATAGTTGTGAAGTTTGGACTATCTGAGGGGGCCCCCAGCAGTGGGATCAGGATCTATCCTTGGTGCTCAGCCTTGTTTGTTGGTGCCCATTCTCTGTGTTGAGATGTGATGCTATCCTTAATGCAGGAAAGAGGGACTTGGTCCTGCCCCAAATTAATGTGCCCTTACCCCTCGGGAGGAGTAGAGAAGGTGTGGGCTGCTGTGGGGATGCATGGGGAGTGTGAGCAGAGGGAGAACTGTGGTTGGAATGTAAAATGAAATTTAAAAAACAAATTGATGAATTTAAAAAACAATAGAACCCACCCCCCAAATCCTCTTAGCCAAGACTGGTGGTTCATGCCTACAATCTCAGCACTTAGCACGTGGAGAAAATAGAATGCAAGATACAATAATAAACATTATTCTTTATTTTTGTTTTATTATATTTTATTTTGTTGTGGTTTGTTGTTATATCTTAGAAGGCTTTTTTTTTTTTAAATGAGAGACAGAAAGGAAGTGGACCTGGATGAAAGAGACTGGGTGGAGCTGGGAGGAGTAGAGAAAGGGAGTCAGGAGAAATTGTATTCAGATTATAGTGAACTTGAAAAGAATCTGTTTTCAATAAGTGGGGTGGAGAAAAGTTTTAAAAAGAGAAGATCATTGTAGGACTTCAAATTAGAGGAAACTTATTTAAGTTTCTGTGCCAAATGATAAAGTGCATATAAATATATATCTATATCTCATGCAACATGTGGAATATATCCTACCTGAAAATACGGTTGCTATTTATCTGACAGTGCTGGTGAACATGGTGCATCTCACTGTGCACTTCTAATTTCTAGGTTTCATGCTGAATGTGAAGAGACAAAGAGAAGACAGATATGTATAGCTGAGTCCCAAACTTTGCCTCATCCATACCCTCCTGAGCCCATACAAGCATGCACAGAGGCAGAACCTTTCCCTGCCCCTCTAACAACAGCCAAGGCAATGAACAGAGGCTGCTTTGTAATAAGGCATTTACTTTTGATGCTTTCCTCCCTTTAGCAGGGCAGGGTTCTGGGAAGATAGCAAAGGAGGGGAAAGAGGAGAAGGGGGAAGGGAGGGAGAAAGAGAGAGAAGGGGTGTGGAGAGGGAGACAATGGGAAGAGTCAGGCTTCCAGGTAGAGTCAATTTACCACACCAAACAGCCTGGGAACCCTTTGGGACTAAGAGGTTATCTGGGTTGTTGGTGCATATTTTGAGTGTATTCACTCTTGATTTTAGCTCCATTGTAGCCAGGCCTACATTTTCCTCTAGCTTCATGCGCAGAGATTTCCAGGGCCAGTACTTTTCCATTAGCTGAACTCAGTTGGCCCATCTGTATACTGGGACTCTGCCTTCTAATCTTGGCTCTCAGTGCCCTTTTCAGCAGGCTATGCTTTTGTTTATGAGTAGGTTATTCTTCTACCCCGATCTGTCTGCTCACGCTAGATATGGGCCATGTTGTATCTGCTCCTGGACTCTGCCCCATGGTTCTTTTGTGAGGCCCTCCATTTGCGCTCCTTAGACTGGGGAGGGGAGTCCCTGCTAAGTCTTTAGTCTTACTAAGTGCCTGTTGTATGCCAGGTGCTGTCTTCCATGCTACCAACTCCTCTTGGCCGCACTTGTTATAGATCTGCTTGGATTAAATGCCCCTTCTCCACCGAGTTTTCTGTGGCAGGAGTGGCACCTTTCTCTTGGTGTTCTTTCTCCTCTACCTAACCTCAACAGAGCAATGTGCTGCTAATCCCCTTCTCAATTGTCTGTAACTAGGTCTCTGACGTCAACATTCAAGTCTGCATCATTTCCAGAACATGGGAGACATACCTCCTCTTGGTACCATGCAGACTTAGGCCTGTAGTGAGGCTTTCCCTTCCAAACCTTTCCTGCCCTTTCTGGAGACTAGGACAATACTCCGTGCTTTCCACTGCCCTCCACTCTGCCTCAGCCAATGGATCCTGAATAAATAGCTGCGGTGGATTTAGGAGGTTGCCGGGGCAGTGGGCCTCTGCCTGTGTTTAACAGTACCTGAACACACTTTTAAAAAAAAAAAAAATGGAGAGCTCACAATCAGATTCAGACTCCTTCCCTTCTATTGGGAAATCCTTCCTTGAAAGGAGCTGAAGTCCATCTCTGAGACCGGGAGTCATACGTAGTCAGCTAAAGAAAGCTCATGGACACCAGGCAAGGCACCCACCCCCTCAGCTATAGGAATTGTATCCAGAGTCAGATGATCAGCTCCAAGCGATATAGAAATTGAATAAAGGGTAGGATCCTCTGATTTGACTCAACAGTCCTGGTCATTACCTATGGACCTCCCCGACCTTAGACTACGGAATATGGTGGCTGAGGCCATGACTCGAGTCTTCCCAATGCTGACCATCTATCTGCAGGCTGTTCGTGGCTAGTTTCTGGAACAGAAGCATCTGACCCTGAAACTTTGGTGTTTAGCTCCTCTACCACTATGCCTTCATTCCACGTCCCCTCATTCCTCCCTGTTCTGATTGGTGTGAAAGGAAAGGCAGATGACATTAATGCCCACTATGTGACAGATACTTTCTTACATGCTAGCTACTATGTCTCATAATGCTGTGCAAGCATGTAGCATTGTTATTCACATATGATGAACATAGTAACTGAGACCTAAAGCAGTGGAGGTATAATTTTAGTTTTGCATTGCTCTGGTTATGGTAGCAAGCTTAAGAGGGCAGGTTTTAAAGCCAGATTTCATGAATTTGAATCTCAGCCCTTCCACTTCACAGCAGTGTGACTGTGAGCAAGTTACTCAACCTCTCTGAATCTCCGTGTTCTTACTTCTAAAATGGTAGTAATTATGCTAACAATTTAAGAAACATTGTGATGACTGACTATATATAACACCAAAGGCCCAAGTTGTTAACATTGAATATCATATCAAGGATTTCTTATAACTATTATTCTGTTAATTTTTCTTGCTAGAATTTATTGAACCCCCCATTAAAGACTGGGTATACTAGGCATTCTGCATTTAAGATGGTCCCTGACCTTAAACCAAGTGTGGTGGCTCATGTTTGTAATATCAGACTATGGGAGGATGAGGCAGAAAGATTGCACGAGTTCAAGGCATATCTGGGCTGCAGCGTGAAAGCCTGCGTCAAAATAAAAAAATGCGAGCCGGGCGATGGTGGCGCATTCCTTTAATCCCAGCACTCGGGAGGCAGAGGCAGGCGGATCTCTGTGAGTTCGAGACCAGCCTGGTCTACAGAGCTAGTTCCAGGAACAGGCTCCAAAGCCACAGAGAAACCCTGTCTCAAAAAAACCAAAATAAATAAATAAATAAATAATGCGTAAGGATCTTAAATCTTGTTAGTTACACAAATGCTTCCTTTTTCTTGAAGAGAAGCTCAGGACTCAGGTCTCAGAATTGCCTAGCCTGAGGTTTCCAGCTGTGAGTAGTACAATCATTTCTGCAACTGGAACCACAGCTTGGTGGGATTGTGGGAAATGTGAATAAGGCAAATTGTCTTTATTAAAGGGTTAAATAAGACAAAGTCTTTTTTTTTTTTTAATAATAGAGAATCCACTTGAAAAAAATTGAAATTTCCCCCGGGCCAGCACTTCTTCAAATCAAAATGTGTGTTCCACGATGCATGGTATTCTCAGAATTTGTGCTTCACTTACCAGCTAAGCCATTTAAGTTACCCAAGTGGATAAGCATGTCAGGCCCAGCTCTGACCCCTCAGGCTAAGGCACAGGCTCCCTTTTGTGGTAGAGATAAAAACCAAACCAAAAACCAAATGGGATTCTGCTCAGTGTTCTTGACTTTGATTGGGCACGGCTATGTGCCATTCTGCGCAAGTCAAACTTCTTGCCTTGCTAAAATGGCTTTGTGATTATTTTCTTGAGACTCCAGACCTAGTTCTATTTCTTTTCTTTTCTTTCTTTCTCTTTTTGTTTTTATTTATTTGTTTGTGTGAAGGTTTGTTGTTGTAGTTGTTGTTGTTTGAGACAGGGTATCTCTGTGTAACATCCAGACTTATTTCTAAGAAGAGTAAGGCCTACATCCTTACAGTCCTGCCCAAGAAGAGTTTAAAACAGTTCATAGCTTTCAGTCTCTATTCCTTTCCAGTGAATTTATCAGTCCCTTGAATTAGAAAAGGGTATGGATTTGGAGAGGATAGTGATGGGAGTGTATGAATCCGTGTTCTGAGAGCAAGGAAGATGCAGGATCTGCCTATGAAAAGCCATGAGATATTCTGTTCTCAGGGAACCCATGTCTGAAAGTGACACCCACTTCTGTTCCTCGCTTCATTAAGTCTGAAGGTGGTCCAAGCTCTTTGTTAAGAGCTCTCATGTGAGGAAGGAGCCTGAGCTTCTTCTGAGTTACTGTGAAAGTAGCCCTGTTGTAGACCTGGACGTCCCATTCCGTGGAGAGACTTGACAGAATCTTCCTTTGTATCTTTCTCTTGAAGCCACAACCCCCACTTTCTGAATTTCAAGGAGACTAATCCCTTGTCTTGGAGCTTGGTCCCATCCCAATATACAGGCAGTAGGATGGAGGACTCCTGGGTTTCTCCCTCTTTGTGCCAGTTCCTGTTGATCTCCACCAGGGATCTCTTCCCCGACTCTCCCAACTTTTCCAAGAATAAACCTTGGAACATGAAAGATTCCAGAAAACTAGGTGAGAAAGGCTCCCATTTAAACCTATAAGAAAGATTTAGGATGGGGAATATGGGATTTCCTTGGTAGAGTCTAGAACCTCTGGGTAAACCCAAGAGTATGAGCTTGGTGGGAGGACAAGGGATACCTTACCTCCAGGAAAAGAGGAGGCTTAGGTTCAACCTCCATTCCTGTACAGGTGACCCTGCAGTGGGAGTTGCTCAGTGCTTGCCATAGGACAAAGGATCCTTGAGAGGTACAAGCTTCTGGGCATAGCTCCTATGTTGGGGGTAGCTGCTGTAAGAATCCTATTCCTGGCCTAGGAAAGGAGTTAACCTCTCCTGGTATTGGTCAGGAAAGCTTCTAGGGGACCTAACTTCCCAGAACATGTAGTAAGATGATTACAATTTGAGTTAATACTCCTTAGGAGGAGACAGTGGGTCCCTGGCAGGGGGCTCTTGAGATTATAGATCACATCTGATCTGAAGCAATGTACCACAGGATGGAATAGAAGAGATAGGGGCAGTATATCAGCTATCTGAGTCACGAAGAGAGTTATGAATTTGGGCCACAGTTAACCTAAAAGGGGCAAGGAACCACTCACAACCAGACAAGCTATGTGCTGTCCTCACCTTCACATGGCAGGAAGGTATTACTATACTTGTGTGACAAAAAGAAATGGATGCAATGCATAAAAGACTTAGCATGACATCAGCAAAGCACTGTGCTCAGGGATTTGTACTTAGCCTAGTCCCACTGCTGTGCAAGATGGACCTGAAAGTATCACAGGGAGTAGATCCAACTGTATGTGGGCTTAGATGGTGTGGAAACTGGATTGGAACCCATGTTATGGCACCTGGTTGGAGCTCATGCTTGTGAGAATACTCTTTTCTTCTTGGTGGTTGTCAGGTAAGGAAGGACGTGTGGCCCACCTCCCCGTTCCCCTTGCCCTTGAAGCCTCAAGGGTTATGAGCTCTGAGGGTTATTCTAACACCTCATCACTCACCTCTTTGCCCAGAAAATTGTCACCTCATTTGCCCTGAGGCCAAGACAGATGCAAGTTGTTGAACATTTCTGGGAAATGCTGAAGAACTGTCAGTGGCTCTGCTATGGATAAAAAGAGAGGGAAGAGGCTAGTAGCAGAAATAACAGCCACATCAGGAGTTAGACATTTAAAGTCTCAGGAAGCTCTGAACATAAAGAAATCCAGACATGATCTCAAGTCAGCCTGGGGTGTTATAAAGTCGTCTAACCTGGAAGAAGAGATAAGGTGTGTGGGTAAGGCTCGAATGTAGCCAGAAGTCATTACTTTACCAACTATGGACTTCTGAGATTCAACAAAGTACCCAAAGCAATCTATCATGAAGAGGAAAAGTCAAGTGCACTAACTACATCAGCCATCGGGACCTCAAGGTAGTCAGGAAATGGGGGTAGAGGTGGGCCCTGTATGTCTAAGGTATCTAACAACACAGGCCACTCTCTTTCTTAGACATTTTCTTTCTTTTTTTGTTATTTTTGACTTATGTTTTTCTTTCTTCCTTTTATTTTTTGTGATTCTTAACAAAAAATAAAACTTGGAACCAAAAACATAATTCTTGATCATAATGTAAACTGTCTTTACCATACTAAAATAGGATTCTAATATAAGTTTTAGAATTTATTTATTAGTGGGCACAGTTTTAGAAGATCATAAATGACAGTAAACTAAAAATTACTGACTTTTCTAGTTGATTTTTCTGAAAGTCATATATCTATGCTTGGGAGCAAGTGAGTCAGATGAAAAACTGGAAAGAAAGGAAAGGGTTGTGTCTCAGTGAAAGATTGTGGGCTCATGCTGTCCAAGGTCCTGGGTCCAATTCTCAATATTAAGAAGTAAAAAGTAGAAGTAAGGTAGCAGAATATGGACAAAGACGAAGAAACTAAATTACAGAATTAATAAATTTTAAAGAAATAGGTTACTATACTGTATGAAGTAAGTAAGATCTAAGGATGGAATAAAATTCAGATCATTATTTGACTAAGGACCTATATTTTCCTCTGGGTGTGTTGAAAAGTGTCTATAATATATAATGCTAGCAAAAGCTGTGAGGGAACTGAGGCAAGAGGATCATGAGTTCTGGGCCAGCCTATTATATGGTGACAAATGATCCTGTCACAAAACAGAAGAAAGTATCCAAAGTCAAACAACAAGCATATGTTGTTTTATATTCTGAACCCATCAGGGGCTATCACAATGATGAACCTTGGGATGATCTTCTATACAGAAAAATTACTCAAAAGTTCATTATTCATTGACTCATGAATATTTCAGACCAAGAAGGCTTTAATGTCACCAAATAAAAAGGTATATCCCAGTCTAGAGTATCATATAAATGTCATCATCTGAGTAGAAAACCTTTTAGATTTTAGTCTTAACAACCCCCAATTTCTGAGTCACAGATGGTCATTTTACAATCTCTTCTTATCTTTCACATTATTGCTTACATCCTGTGAAAACAATAACTACTTTTAGAAAACTTGGCAATATCTCAAACCATTTTAGAATAAGGACAATGTATTGTTGCCATATGTGATCTTGTAAACAATCTTAATTGGGTTAAGAATGTAGCCCCAAACAAATTTTTTTCCTTTTTTACCCATTTTATTGAGCTATACATTTTTTCCACTCCCCTCCCTTTCTCTTTCCTCACGTTCAACCCTATTCTGCTCCCAATTTACTCAGGAAATCTTGTCTTTTACTACTACCCATGTAGATTAGATCTATGTAAGTCTCTCTTTGGGTCCTCATTGTTGTCTAAATTCTCTGGGATTGTGGTTTGTAGGTTGGTTTTCTTTGCTTTATGTTTAAAAACCACTTATAAGTGAGTACATATGATAATTGTCTTTCTGGATCTGTGTTGCCCCACTCAATATGATGTCTCTAGATCCATCCATTTGCCCACAAATTTCAAGGTGTCATTATTTTTCTCTGCTGTGTAGTACTCCATTGTTTAAATGTACCACATTTTCCTTATCCATTCTTTGGTTGAGGGGCATTTAGGCTGTTCCCAGGATCTGGCTATGACAAAAAAATACTGCTATGAACATAGTTGAGCACATGTCCTCGTGGCACGATTGAGCATCCTTTGGATATATACCCAAAAATGGTATTGCTGAGTCTTGAGCAGAGTTAGGAAGGGAAAACTAAACTGAATGCTGGGGAAAAGAAGGCTGATTAAGAAAGAAGTCATAGAGCCACCACCAGAAACAGCCATGCTGAAACTAATTCCTAGACTGTATCTGTCCCATAAAATCGATTCAATGAATCCTTGAATGGATTAAATAATAAATGGGTGGTCAGAGGAATGAATGAACCATTCACATTCTGAGCTTTACCTAGTCTCTAATCTCAGCTTTTCCACTTACCAACAGTGTGACCTTGAGAAACCTCCCCTTAGCCTCAATTTGTTGTATGTCTCACAGGGCTGATTTAAGAATTTTAATGAGATAATCTGTGTAAAGTGTTCAGCACAGTTCTTGGCATATAGGAAGAATAAGTGACATGTAAGATGATAATTACAAAGCTCTTTGTAAAAGTGCATACTTGAAAATATAAAAGATGGGTTCCTCAGCTATATCCTGACTGGGGTGACTGAACATGTCCTGCAAATCTTATACTTACTTTACAACTGAATAAAATCTCTCTCTCAACCCGCCCCCCCCCCGTATATGTGTATACATACATACATACACACACATACATATATATCTCAGTTTGATTATTCATCTAACTATTGATGAACATCTAATCTAGTTTGATTCCATTTAACTTTTGTGAGTATAGTCACGGTGAACATGGATGTGCAAGTTCAGTGGAAAGCCCCAAAAGTGAATGGGTCACCCTGGGTACCCTACCAGCATAAGCAAAAAGGGGAACTCACCGAGAGGAAGTCATTGATCCAGTCTGGCAGAGAAGGTGCACAGGAAGGGTGTTTTCCAGCACGTGGGCCTGGGCCCTGTGCCTGCTGGAAAAACAGAACCTTTTGATAGGAAACTTCCATCTGTTAAGAAAAATCTTAAAACGATCCTCTCCACCCACGCAAAATAACTCCAATTAGACCAGATCACACCAAACCCAAGATGCTCACGTTTAATGACTGCAATGTTCTTGAGAGTTCCAGGGAGCCGAATTAAAGAATCCAACTTAAACAGGTCAGGTACATCCCCCTCAATTCCCTCGTCCTAATTTTTTTTTCCTTAATTTAACTTTGTTCTTTGTTCTGACAATACCTTAAACAGGATAAGAGATACCAGATATTTCCATGCCATAGACACCGGCCAGAAGCAAACAGACCAACTATGCCAGGATGTGGCCAGCACATAGCTTTCTCAGATTCCTGCACACAGCCTTCTCAGGTTCCCTGCCCCCCAAGGATAATGCCCACAAATCAGCAGGAAGCAGTTTTGAGAATTCGCCACCCCAATTCCTTCTAACTGTGGTGTCTAATCTGCTGCTTTTTAATATAAGAAAGACCTTGGGAATGGTTTTTTGTCTCTTTAAGAGTCAAGCCATGCCCACTCCCTCCCCCATCCATGGAGGCAATCTGATCTTCAGCTTCCTGCTTGAGTGCATTCTCTTTTCCATCTTTCTCTCAGAGAGACAGCTTTGCTTCTGCCTCACTCCCCACTTCTCGGCTCCCCCTTCTCTCTCTCTCTCTCTCTCTCTCTCTCTCTCTCTCTCTCTCTCTCTCTCTCTCTCTCTCCCCCCTTCACCCTTTCCCCTACACAACCCCCTAAATAAACATTCAACCTCACTCTGCATGTCGTGTCTATCCATGTTTCTGTCTTCTGCCTGCCCGCCATGTGTCTCCCTGAATGGGACCAGCCATTGCTCAGGTACCAGCATCCTGCTCTGCCTGGGGTCCACTGCCTGCTGACACATGGCCCGCCACCACCGCTCTGAGACCAGCAGCTGTCTCTGCCTGGGAGGAGGGTGGGGAGACAGAGAGAGACCATGCAAAACCTGTGACCATATGTTAACTAGCTTGTGAGAGTGGTTCTGACCCTTCCTGGAGAGGGGTCAGGACTTGGCAGGCTTCCCTGAGGTGGAGTCTGAACCAAGGCAACTCCAGGGGAAAGGGGCTTAGGATGGATGCCAGGGACTGGGATGATGCTTCCAATCTTCCCAGAATAATTGGATATAGGGGTGTTAGAGGCCTGGGGTCTCACTTTTGACCAAATATCCCACAACAGCCATCTGTAATTTGTTCATCAATGAGGAAGTTTAAAAACAAAGGGAATGCCTGTTCCTGATTACTGATTAACTCCGTACCTATTAACACTTAACTATCAGGTACAGACAAGAGCCCATCAGCAATTGTCATACATCTCTAGAAACACATAGGCGTACAAAAAAAAAAACAAAAAACAAAAAAAACCCCCACTAAAACCAAGATCGTTGGGCAATGTCGACGTTTATTCTTCAAAGGTTTTCCTAATTTTATGTTTTTTTTTTCTCCAACTCCTTTTCTTGTTGGGTGGCTAGGGAAAGAAAAATAGAAAAAAAATCCTTAAAAGGGATTTTCCTCTTTCTTTTATTTTTTCTTTCTTTTTTTGATTTTCTTAAAATTAAGTTAGGTTTCTTCTACAAGATAGATTTACTAAGTCACAGAAGGTGCTAAACATGCAAAAGCCTTAATCACTTATCCTCATAGTGGAGATATGTATGTGTTAGAACACCTGAAGACTTTACAATAATCCATATATTCTTACATATAAAGTTTATATTTAAGAAATAGATTTAAAATATTGTTAAAATATTGTTAGTGTCCACAGAGTGTTCTACGAATGAGGAGTAAGTAAGAATGGCATTCGGTTTTATCCTTATAGAACAAGGAAGTTTCATGTTTTCAGATGATTTTTTGAATTCTTGAGTTTTCAATTAAAGCTGACAAGATGAAAATACCACTCAGCTTTTAAAAGTTCAGTTTATGTTTTTCCAGGAGGTTGTTATTCTGAAGAGCAAACTGATCCTTTGAAGCTGGGAAGCCGGGATACACACAAACTCTAAACTTAGTCTTCCACCTTATTTTATAGCTATTTCTAGAAGACTTAAACTACAGGCTGCACAGTTTTTATGTGTGAAAGCATAGACTCAAACTGTTGCATCCTGAAAAATGTGTAATACTCACATTAACATAAAACCTGGGTAAAATCGAGATTGATATAGTGCCACATCCAATATTCTAGAATTAGCTTTAATGTAATTTTAGTAATTTTGTAAGAAGAAAATAATCTAGATACTATTATTACTACAACCTAGCATACAAACCATGTACATTATCTAAATAAAAGACAACTATTTGATATTTTAACTGCTGCATTAATTATCATAATTCTCTTACTAATACTTAGGTTTATTAACTGACTATGCTAACTTTCACCACTGTTCCTCTCAACTAGAAACCTCCGTGACTTACTTTCCTTCGATGGAAACATATTTTGTTCTGCGGTAGTAATTTTTTCCAGTTTTGATCTCTCAAACTTTTCAATTTCCGATATGTCAAGTTTTGTCAGCCATTTGAGTGAAAGAAGAACAACAAAAAATGTTACCTGCTAGAACTATGATCAGATTAGGAATAACAAAACTTCATACAAATTCAAAATATCAATGAATACATTGTATGTTGGTTTTCAACAAGGAAACAGCCGGTCTTAGAAAGTCATGCTTTCGTAGGGTACTCTGATTGCAAAGATTTAGTCCTTTTCTGGTGGCAGCAAATGACAGCAGATGAAGATGCTCCAGAAACTAAGATACTCTAGAAACCCAGGGGAAAATAAAAGCCTGACTTTTAAAATCCCAGCAAAGGTAAAATGAGACTATGAGCATATTCACTTTCCAGTCAGCTACTTTTAGGGGATTTGGGAATGATGGTGAGCATCACACGCTAAAAGAGAGGCACACAACACTGTACTAATTTCTATTGAATGTCCAAAGTCAGTGTATTAGAACACTGCAATAAGACAGGGAAGGGTTTAACCTAGTCATTGCCAATTACATGTCTCAAAGTACCTTCTTGTAACCTTGGAGAGTGTATAAAAGAAAAAAGAAAAGTCACTATTTATGATCAAGACTCAAAAGCTTTAGTAGAATGAGGAATACCAAATACAGCTGAGTCCTAGTTCCAAAATAAGAAGGCAGAGCTCTTCAGCCAGGGCCTGGCTTTATCTTAACAGGGCTAGGACACAATCTACTGACCAGGGTAGACTACAGAGCCCTCTACCCCACCCCAGCCCCAGCTTCCATGTCTCAAATCCTTTCAGTCATGGGTATCCTAAGGCCTCCTTTGCCAGGTGAACATTGCAGATCTCAAAGCTGGGGTAATTGTCCCATCCACAGTGAGGACAGACCTTCACATACATCAATCATCAATCAAGAAAATGTAGGTTGGGTGTAGTGCTGCATGCTTTTAAGCCTAGCACTTGGGAGGCAAAAACAAGTGGATCTGAGTTCAAAGTCAGTCGTGTCTATATAGGGAGTTCTAGGCCCAACAGGACTACAAAGTGAGACTGTGTCTCAAAAAAAAAATGAATAAATAGTCAGATAGACCTCACCTTTGAAATGTATGTATAGAATTGCAGTGCTTGGTAAGCAGAGACAGGAGGGACAGGAGCTTAACACGGTCATTGTAGTCTACATAGTGAGTTCAAGAACAGCCTGGGATACATGAGACTGTCTCGAATAAGAAGACAGACCCACTGAAGCAGATTAGTGGTTACTATAGCATCTAGAAATCGAAATACAGGAGTGACTGCTGAAAGATAAGGAGTTATGTTTGTTCTTCATTTTCTCTTTAAGATGTGGGAAATGTTCTGGACTTTGATAACTCTGACAGTTGTATAATATTTTGAATATAATGATGCCCTGCTCCTGTATGGAGGAGATCCATTCATAGGGGTATGTGTGTGCCCGCTCGACTGGCCGGTCTAATCTCCAAAATATATAAAGGACTCAATAAACTAGACATTAAAATTCTAATTAATCCAATTAAAAATGGGGTACTGAACTGAACAGAGAATTCTCAACAGAAGAAGTTCAAATGGCCAAAAGACACTTAAGGTCATGTTCAACTTCCTTAGCAATCAGGGAAATTCAAATCAAAACAACTTTGAGATACCATGTTACACCTGTCAGAATGGCTAATATCAAAAACACCAATGATAGCCTATGCTGGTGAGGATGTGGAGTAAGGCAAACACTGATCCATTTCTGGAGGGAATGCAAACTTATGTAACCACTTTGGAAATCAGTGTGGCAGTTTCTCGGGATATTGGGAATCACCCTACCTCAGGATCCAGCAATACCACTCTTAGGAATATACCCAAGAGATGCCCAATCATACTACAAAAGCATTTGTTCAACTATGTTCTTAGCAGCATTATTTGTAATAGCCAGAACCTGGAAACAACCCTGATGCCCTTCAATGGAAGAATGGATGAAGAAAGTATGGAATATATACACATTAGAGTGCTACTCAGCGGTAAAAAACAAAGACATCTTGAATTTTGCATGCAAATGGAGGGAAATAGAAAACATTATCTAAGTGAGATAACCCAGATTCAAAAAGATGAATATGCTATGTAGTCACTCAGTAGTGGACTTTAGCCATAAACCAAAGACATTGAGTCTAGAGTTCACAAGCCTAGAGAAGCCAAATAACAAGGTGAACCCAAAGAAATATATATAGAGAGATTCTCCTGGAAATTGAATGCAAACAAGATTGCCATGTTGGGAACATGGGGGTAAATGTAGGGGTGGGGGATGGATGGGGGAAGGGGAGAAGGAGAGAGAGAAGGGAGAAGGTAAAACTGGGGAGAGTTTGGAAGAGTGGGGAGGTGAAGATGGAGGAAGGGCTGATATAGGAGCAGGGAAGAAGATATCTACATTAAGGGGCCCATTTTAGGGTTGGCAAGAGGCTTGCCTCTAGAGATGATCCAAGGTGTCCACGAGATGTCCCCAGCTAGGTCCTTGGGCAGCAGAGGAGAGAGTGCCTGAACTGGCCTTGCCCCACTATCACACTAACGATTATCTCGAGTATCACCATAGAATCTTCATTAGACGAAGGATGGAGATGGAGACAGAGACCCTCATCAGAGCAACGGACTGAGCTCCCAAGGTCTAGTTGAAGAACAGAAGGAGGGAAAAGATGAGCAAGGAAGTCAGGACTGTGAGGGGTTGGTCCAGCCACTGAGACAGTGTGCCTGATCTATTGGGAGCTCGCCAAAGCCAGATGGACCAGACCTGAATGAGCCTGTGATCAAATTAGACTCTCTGAATGTGGCTGACAATGGGGGCTGACTGAGAAATAGCACTGGGACCTATTTCTACTGCATGTGCTAGCTTTTTGGTACTCTCGGCTACTTGGATGCACACCTTCCTAGGCCAGGATGGAAAGGGGAGGGCCTTGGACTTTCCACAGGTCAGGGTACCCTGCCCTCTCTTAAGGAGGGAGGAGAGGGAGGAAGGTGTGGGGGAGGCGGGAGGAAGGTGTGGGGGAGGCGGGAGGGGAATGGGAGGTGCGGAAGAAGTGTAATTTTAGAATGGAAATTTAAATTAAAAAAACACAAAAAAATAACAAAAGAAATTTCTTAATTGGGAGCTGGAGAGAGTACTCGTTGGTTAAGTGTCCTTGCCATTCAGACACAAAAGACACTGGAATCCTTGTAAGAAGTTGATTGTGGCCATGCAGGTTCCTGTAACCCCTGGACTGTTGAATCTGAAGAGAGTGGAGACCCCAAAATCTCTGGGGCCTGCAGATGGCCAGCCTAGCTCCAGGTTCAGTGAAAGATGCTGTCTCAGCGGAATCAGGTGTAGAGTGATAGATCAGAGCACCCCGCCTCCTCTTCCGGTCTCTGTGCATGAAGGGTACACCACATGTATGCACACAACACACACACATGTATTCACAGAACACACATACAAACACGTGTATTCACAGAACACACAACACACACGTGTATTCACAGAACACACATACAAACACGTGTATTCACAGAATACACATACACACACGTGTATGCACAGAACACACACATACAGACACGTGTATGCCCAGAACACACATACAAACACGTGTATGCACAGAACACACACATACAGACACGTGTATGCCCAGAACACACATACAAACACGTGTATTCACAGAGCACACATACACACGTGTATGCACAGAACACACAATACACACACGTGTCTTCACAGAACACACATACACACGTGTATGCACAGAACACACACATACAGACACGTGTATGCCCAGAACACACACACATATACACCCTCGTGTACAGACATAAAGAGGGAGAGGGAAACCGAGATTTTACCTGGACACTAATATTTTGCCTTTTTAAAGTTTTTTTTTTTCCTTAGGGTTTCTCTGTGTAGCTTTGGAGCCTGTACTGAAACCTGCTCTGTGGTCCAGGCTGGTCTCGAACTCACAGAGATCCGACTACCTCTGCCTCCCAAGTGCTGGGATTAAATGCGTGTGCCGCCACCACTACTCCAATTAAAAAAAAAAATTGAGCCAGTATTTCACTATGTCACTTTGTCAGTACTGAAAGTCATCACATAGAAGCTGGCCTCTAATTTCCCCAAATCCACTTACCTATTTCCTAAGTCCTGGGATTAATATAAACCACCATGCCTGGCTGGGTTTTGTTTGATTGTTTTCGTTTTTAAGACAGTATCATGAAGTTCAGACTAGTCTCAAAATTACAATCCTCTGCCCTCACTCTGTGTGTCCTCATGCCATAACTCAAGAATGTTACCACAAAATTGCCTCATTTTATTTATACTGCTTTGGTCTGCTGATACTAATTTCTATTGTTGATGAGAACTGTTGATTATATTCTCTGACAAGTGATACATTGGGATTCACCTGCCTCTGTCCCCTGCAACACTGTGGTTATCGACATATACCAGATCTGACTTTTAACTGGGTGCTGGGTAATAAAATCTAGGTCCTCATTCTTAGGCAACAAGCCCTTTAGCCAAGGAACCCTCTCCTCAACTCAATATTAAAACATGTTATTTTATTTTTTAAGGTTTTGTTCTATTTGTAATTCTCTCTCTCTCTCTCTCTCTCTCTCTCTCTCTCTCTCTCTCTCTCTCTCTGTGTGTGTGTGTGTGTGTGTGTGTGTGTGTATGAGTGTAACTCCTACTAAAGTCCAGAAATTGGTATCAGATCCTTGCAGCTAGAGTTACAAGTGGTTGGAAGCTATGGGTTTTGGTTGGTGAGAATCAAATTTGTGTCCTCTACAAGAGAAGATGAGCTTTTAACCACTAAGCAAATTCTTCACCCCAAACCCTGTGTTTCTTAAGTCGCTATTATAACAAGGTTTGCAAAGCCTGAAATATTCGGGTTAGAGTAAAACTGTAACACTAATCTATGCTCCAAAAAAATCAATAAAATCTACCCAATACTGTTCCTTATATATTAAGAAATAATACAACTGAATAAATTAAACCGTGGATATGTGTGTGTTCTGTGCATACATGTGTGTGTATGTGTGTGTTCTGAGCATACACGTGTATGTGTGTGTTCTGTGAATACACGTGTGTATTGTGTGTTCTGTGCATACATGTGTGTGTATGTGTGTGTTCTGAGCATACACGTGTATGTGTGTGTTCTGTGAATACACGTGTGTATTGTGTGTTCTGTGCATACATGTGTGTGTATTTTGTGTTCTGTGAATACACATGTATATGTGTGTTCTGTGCATACACGTGTATTTGTATGTTCTGTGCATACATGAGTGTGTGTGTTCTGTGCATACACGTGTGTGTGTTCTATGCATACATGTGTGCATACATGTGGTGTACCCTTCTTGCACAGAGACCGGAAAAGGAGGCTGGGTGCTCTGATCTATCACTCTACACCTGATTCCGCTGAGACAGTGGCAATCTTTCTGCCTCATCCTCCCATAGGCTGATATTACAAACATGAGCCACCACACTTGGTTTAAGGTCAGGGACCATCTTCAATGCAGAATGCCTAGCATACCCAGTCTTTAATGGGGGTTCAATAAATTCTAGCAAGAAAAATTAACACAATAATAGTTATAAGAAATCCTTGATATGATATTCAATGTTAACAACTTGGGCCTTTGGTGTTATATATAGTCAGTCATCACAATGTTTCTTAAATTGTTAGCATAATTACTACCATTTTAGAAGTAAGAACACGGAGATTCAGAGAGGTTGAGTAACTTGCTCACAGTCACACTGCTGTGAAGTGGAAGGGCTGAGATTCAAATTCATGAAATCTGGCTTTAAAACCTGCCCTTTTAAACTTGCTACTATAACCAGAGCAATGCAAAACTAAAATTATACCTCCACTGCTTCAGGTCTCAGTTACTGTGTTCATCATATGTGAATAACAATGCTACATGCTTGCACAGCATTATGAGACATAGTAGCTAGCATGTAAGAAAGTATCTGTCACATAGTGGGCATTAATGTCATCTGCCTTTCCTTTCACACCAATCAGAACAGGGAGGAATGAGGGGACGTGGAATGAAGGCATAGTGGTAGTGGAGCTAAACACCAAAGTTTCAGGGTCAGATATTTCTGTTCCAGAAACTAGCCATGAACAGTCTGCAGATAGGTGGTCAGCATAGGGAAGACTTGGGTCATGGCCTCAGCCACCACATTCCTGAGTCTAAGGTCGGGAAGGTCCATAGGCAATGACCAGGACTGTTGAGTCAAATCAGAGGCTCCAACCCTCTATTTAATTTCTATATCGCTTGGAGCTGATCTTCTGACTCTGGATACAATTTCTATAGCTGAGGGGGTGGGTGCCTTGCCTGGTGTCCAGGAGCTTTCTTTAGCTGACTACATATGGCTCCCGGTCTCAGAGATAGACTTCAGCTCCTTTCAAAGAAGGATTTCCCAATAGAAGGGAAGGAGTCTGAATCTGATGGTGAGCTCTCCATTTTTTTTTTTTTTAAAGTGTGTTCAGGTACTGTTAAACACAGGCAGAGGCCCACTGCCCCGGCAACCTCCTAAATCCACCGCAGCTATTTATTCAGGATCCATTGGCTGAGGCAGAGTGGAGGGCAGTGGAAAGCACGGAGTATTGTCCTAGTCTCCAGAAAGGGCAGGAAAGGTTTGGAAGGGAAAGCCTCACTACAGGCCTAAGTCTGCATGGTACCAAGAGGAGGTATGTCTCCCATGCTCTGGAAATGATGCAGACTTGAATGTTGACGTCAGAGACCTAGTTACAGACAATTGAGAAGGGGATTAGCAGCACATTGCTCTGTTGAGGTTAGGTAGAGGAGAAAGAACACCAAGAGAAAGGTGCCACTCCTGCCACAGAAAACTCGGTGGAGAAGGGGCATTTAATCCAAGCAGATCTATAACAAGTGCGGCCAAGAGGAGTTGGTAACATGGAAGACAGCACCTGGCATACAACAGGCACTTAGTAAGAATAAAGACTTAGCAGGGACTCCCCTCCCCAGTCTAAGGAGCGTAAATGGAGGGCCTCACAAAAGAACCATGAGGCTGAGTACAGGAGCAGATACAACATGGCCCATATCTAGCATGAGCAGACATATCGGGGTAGAAGAATAACCTACTCATAAACAAAAGCATAGCCTGCTGAAAAGGGCACTGAGAGCTAAGATTAGAAGGCAGAGTCCCAGTATACAGATGGGCAAACTGAGTTCAGCTAATGGAAAAGGACTGGCCCTGGAAATCTCTGCGCATGAAGCTAGAGGAAAATGTAGGCCTGGCTACAATGGAGCTAAAATCAAGAGTGAATACACTCAAAATATGCACCAACAACCCAGATAACCTCTTAGTCCCAAAGGGTTCCCAGGCTGTTTGGTGTGGTAAATTGACTCTAGCTGGAAGCCTGACTCTTCCCACTGTCTCCCTCTCCACACCCCCTTCTCTCTCTTTCTCCCTCCCTTCCCCCTTCTCCTCTTTCCCTCCTTTGCTATCTTCCCAGAACCCTGCCCTGCTAAAGGGAGGAAAGCATCAAAAGTAAATGCCTTATTACAAAGCAGCCTCTGTTAATTGCCTTAGCTGTTGTTAGAGGGGCAGGGAAAGGTTCTGCCTCTGTGCATGCTTGTATGGGCTCAGGAGGGTATGGATGAGGCAAAGTTTGGGACTCAGCTATACATATCGGTCTTCTCTTTGTCTCTTCACACTCAGCATGAAACCTAGAAATTAGAAGTGCACAGTGAGATGCACCATGTTCACCAGCACTGTCAGATAAATAGCAACCGTATTTTCAGGTATGATATATTCCACATGTTGCATGAGATATAGATATATATTTATATGCACTTTATCATTTGGCACAGAAACTTAAATAAGTTTCCTCTAATTTGAAGTCCTACAATGATCTTCTCTTTTTAAAACTTTTCTCCACCCCCTGTATTGAAAACAGATTCTTTTCAATTTCACTATAATCTGAATAAAATTTCTCCTGACTCCCTTTCTCTACTCCTCCCAGCTCCACCCAGTCTCTTTCATCCAGGTCCACTTCCTTTCTGTCTCTCATTTTAAAAAAAAAACAGGCTTCTAAGATATAACAACAAACCACAACAAAATAAAATATAATAAAACAAAAATAAAGAAAAATAAAAAATAATGTTTATTATTGTATCTTGCATTCTATTTTCTCCACGTGCTAAGTGCTGAGATTGTAGGCATGAACCACCAGTCTTGGCTAAGAGGATTTGGGGGGTGGGTTCTATTGTTTTTTAAATTGATCAATTTGTTTTTTAAATTTCATTTTACATTCCAACCACAGTTCTCCCTCTGCTCACACTCCCCATGCATCCCCACAGCAGCCCACACCTTCTCTACTCCTCCCGAGGGGTAAGGGCACATTAATTTGGGGCAGTACCAAGTCCCTCTTTCCTGCATTAAGGATAGCATCACACCTCAACACAGAGAATGGGCACCAACAAACAAGGCTGAGCACCAAGGATAGATCCTGATCCCACTGCTGGGGGCCCCCTCAGATAGTCCAAACTTCACAACTATCTCTCCACATACAGAAGGCCCATCTGAGTCCATCAATTACTGGAGAAGCCTCTATAATGATAGTTGGGGTAGTCACCAATCTGATAATAGGGGAAGGCCGGTTCAGGAACCCTTTCCACTACTGCTAGGAATCTTAGCTGGGATCATCCTTGTGGATTCTTGGGAATTTCCCTAGCACCAGGTTTCTCCCTAAAACCATAGTGACTCTCTCTATCAAGTTCCCTCTTTCATTGCTTTCCCACTCCATTCTCTATGACCATCCTGTTCCCTCATGTTCTCCTTCACCATTGCCTCGCCTTCACCACCTCCTCACCCCCAGTTTACCCAGGGGATTTCATCTAATTCCCCTTCCCAGGGCGATCCATGCATCCCTCCTTGGGGCTTCCTTGTTACCTAGCTTCTCTGGAGCTCTGGATGGCAGCCTGGTTACCCTTTGCTTTACATCTAATATACACTTAGAAGTGAGTGCATACTATGTTTGTCTTTCTGAGTCCTGGTTACCTCACTCAGAAATTTTTTTCTAGTTCCATCATTTAACCTGCAAATATCATGATGTCTTTTTTCTGAAATAAGAATAATACTCTATTATATAAGTGGACAGCATTTTCTTTATCCATTATTATATTGTGAGACATCTAGGTTGTTTCTAATTTTGGGCTATTGGGAATAGAGTGGAAATGAACATGGAATAGCTAGTGACCATCTGGGAGGTTGAAGTGTCCTTGGGGTATATGCCCCAAGTGCTATATGTGGAATATGAGGTAGTTTGAGTCCCATCTGGAGTACAAGTATTGAAGAGATCAGGATACAAGGAACCTATCTAAACACAATAAAAACAATTTACAGCAAGCCAACAGCCAGCATCAAATTACACGGAGAGAAACTCAAAGTGATTCCACTAAAATTAGGAAGAATACAAGGATGTCCACTCCCTCCGTATCTTTTCAATATAGTATTAGTTGACCTAGCTAGAGCAATAAGACAACAAAAGGAGATCAAGGGATACAAATTGGAAAGGAAGAAAAGTCAAACTTTCATTATTTGCAGATGATATGATAGTACATATAAGTGACCACAAAAACTCTACCAGAGAACTCCTACAGCAGATAAACACCTTCAGTAATGTCGCCGGATACAAGATCAACACAAAACAATCGGTAGCCCTCCTATATACAAATGATAAAATAAAGAGAAAGAACTCAGAGAAACATCCCTTTTTGCAAGAGCCACAAATATAAATTATACTGGGGTAGCGATAACTAAACAACTGAAACACCTATATGACAAGAACTTTAAGTCTCTAAAGAAAGAAACTGAAGAAGATATCAGAAAATGGAAAGATCTCCCACGCTCATGGATGCTCTTGCATAGGTAGGACCAACATAATATAAATGGCAATCTTACCAAAAACATTCTAGAGATTCAAAGAAATGCCCATCAAAATCCAAACACAATTGCTCACAGACTAATAGAACAATATTCAACTTCATGTGAAAAAAAAATTACAATAGTTAAAACAATCCTGTACAATAAAGGAACTTCCAGAGGCATCACCATCCCTGAATTAAAACTTCACCATAGCGCTGTAGTGATAAAAACAGTTTGGTATTGGCATAAAAGCAGACACATGGACCAATGAATTAAATTAAAGCCCCAGGTATTAATTCCTCTGGGCAATGTGCCTTGGCTTCTCTGAGGAGTAGATGAAGGTTGGGGGGACGGGTAAGAAGAGGGAATGGGCTGAGGAGAGGGAATAGAAACTTGGATGGTATGTAAATGAAAAAAAATGATTGTTTTATTTTTAAAAAGACTCACTTTTCTAACTCATCTGAACATACATGAAATATTTATTTAATGATTTTGTATATTGAGACATATACTAGGTGATGTATGAAAAGAGGACATATTTCAGAAAACCTCTCATTTTTGAAACTTACAAAGCATGCAGTGAGATACATAAACATGCAGAAAGTGACAGCACCTTAGGGTTTTGTGAACCAATAGCTACCGCACATTTAGTTATTGCCGTAAATGGAGTGATGGACAGTATTGGCAACGTTAAGAAACAAAATGAGCAGCCTGACCAAGATTATAAAAACTGCCTTTCAAGCCCGGAAACTAAGGCGTCTTTTAAAAGAGAAAGGAGGTATGCTAGAGAGGGTTTCAGGAAGCTACTCATACTCTCAAATATGACCGCATATCAGCAACATATTATTATTAATTCCCCATGATACTGGCATGTTGAACCACCTGCAGGTAAAGTTGAAGTAAAATTGATGGGACTGAGTAATTCAAAGTATCATTCATTGTTAGCTTACCATGCTTCAAAGAATATAAGGTTTGTTCTTATAATTGTTGTTGTTATTATTTTTATTGTTATTATTTTTCCTTTGATTGAAAATAGATTGTTTTCTCATGCAACAAATGTCCCAAGAATCCTATCAAAGCACTAAACTCAACCTGGAATCCAGTATGCTCAAAGGACCTGATGCAGACCCTTGCAGAGACTCTGAACGTTGGCGCGGTTCCTCTGACTTCACAAGGGCTTTGATGAAGCTGTTACCAGGTGTGGGGATGTAGCTCAGAGGTAGAGCACATGTTTCGCATATATGAGGCCCCGGGTTCGAGCCCCGGCATCTCCAAAACAATACTTTTAACCTTTGATTTTCTTTTTTCAGGATGTTTCTGTACAAGGTGTCCCAGAATTTAAAGTCCCGTGATGAGGTTATATATGCATAGCTAATTATTGGATAAAATTGCTCATTTGTCACCGTGACAGCAATGTTCATCTTTGTGACGACATTTCCATAGATACCACCATGGTCTGGTGAGTACAATGTGGTCGGGCTTTTAGGGATATGCTTTGTTCACAGAGCGGAAAAAAAAAAAAAGAAAAGCTCTGCATTCGTAGTGGGGACAGTTTCTCTAATGGGTATGCTTTCTTGGGTGAAAACAAGGGTGAAGAGTTCTTCCTTTGAGAGGAAGTAAGGGAGGGCTGGGCGGAGCCATTCCTGGTTACTAAGGGGGAGGCAGCATTACGGTTGTCATAGAAACCGGGGTCATTATGGCGACTCTTTTCAAATGGCGACCGGACGATGTCCTGGAAAGGAGCATTCAGTTCCTGGTGTTTGGACTGAGTTGAGCTTATGGATTCCCGGAGGTGAGCACCAGAATCTTTCTGAGGGTTGGGAGGCAGATGCAGGGATTCCAGACCCAAGTAGGACCACTCCTACCTCGGGGCTTGCAGCCTGTGTTTCTCCGGAAGGAGAGAGACTTGGGACCATTCTGCCTCCTCCTGTGCTGTTCTGTACAGGGCTGTGCTGGAGCCATTGTCCAGGAGGGGAGTTGTCGGAGAGTGAGCAGGAGGGAAATGAGGCCAAATGAGCACTCTGTGATCCCGACTTCCCACTCTGTGCGTGAGATTGCTCGCTGACATTTGAGGTTTTCCGTATGTTTCATAGAAATGTTAGAAATGTTTTATCAGATATATGTATTTCTAACTTTTCTCTTAGCCTCAGACTTATCATCTCAATTCTCATCCATGTCTTTGGAAGAGCGGGAGATTTTAAATTGTAAGATCCCACCTTCTCTTGTTCTTCAATTACGGTTTTTATTTGGTGTCTTGTCTGCGAAATCTTTGCCTGGCACTCAGTGACAGGGATTTTCTTCTTGTGTTCTGTTTGACATTTATAGGCTGATTTTTATATTTTTACATCTGTAATTTATTTTGAATGGTCTTCACATATGATACGATTTAGGTCCTAGTTTATATTTGTGGGTATGGATATACACTTACCTCAGTATTGCTTCCTGAAAGGCCATCTTTATGCATCAAATTGCCTTGTTTATTTGTGAAACATCAGTTCTCCAATTATCCAATCATGGTACATATGCCAGTAATCCCAGTGCCTGGGAGGCTGCAGCAGGAGTATGGTCAGTTATTCTCAGCACACACTACACGCACTACACACAAGCTTGATGCCAGCATCAGGTACAGGAAAAATGTTGACTCGATATAGGCAGTGGTCTGTAAATGTGTGGATGTGAGCGTGGAATGTTGGTTTTGGACTTTTTCTTGCCAACTTTGATTCAATAGCATGCTGGTCCAATTACTGTAGGTTCAAACAGAGGTCTCCTATCAGGCAATGCTGTTCTCTAACATTTGTCTGTTTCTAAGGTTTACACAAGCTATATATTTAGTCTACAATGTTTACAGTTATCCACTCAATTTTTAAAAAGAATAAGTGCTATTTTGTTGTTAGTGCATCCAATCTGTAGCTCAGTTTTGAATCAACAGACATCTTACTAATAATGAATTGTTTGAGCTGCGAACATAGTTGTCCTTCATTAAGACAGGTTGTCTCCAATTCAGCAATTTTTGGAAATCTCTCGGCCTATCAGCACTATGGATCTATCTGTCGGGATAATGCACAAATATTTGTACTTTTTGATTCATCTATAACTGCTATTATTTTTTAAACAAATTTATACATATTGTTTTTTCTGTGAACAAATTATTAAATCTTCTGTAAACTGTCAGGAAACAAGTGTCAATGAAACTTACAAAGGATATTTTTTGTTGAAAGCATGGATTATCCCATGATGAAAACGTTATTTGATGTGTAATGCAGTTTGTCGTTAAATTCTTATCGGCATTTACAGGTTATTATTGACAGTCTGAAACAAATGAGAGAAATGTCCCAGAGACAAATCCATGGCCATCGTCACAGGAATCTCATTCAGACCACATAATTTAGTAGCTCTCACCATCCTGTGTGTGGTCAGAGATGAGTCTGTTGTAACGTGATTGTACCCCTTGAGCTCTCAGTAAATACCAGGAAGCTAGGAGAGTGAGAATGAGAGGTGTCTCTGTGTGTGTGTACAGGAATTCCTTGGCAGAGGCTGGTCTGCAAAGCCTGGTTGATTGACTCTTAGACCTGCAGTGATATGGAGATGGTGGAAGTCGCAGTCCCAATGCCTAATTAAAGTTTCCTTTGTGTTCTCTTGAGCCCATGAGTAGCCACTCCTTGGGCCCCCTGTGTTGGACTTACCTAACACCTTGTCACTAACAGATGACGTTGGACCTGACATTTAAATTATCAGAATATGTCTCCTTAACAAAGCTCTAAGCTTCTGCGAGTCAAAGTACTGTGTGTCATCACATAGCAGCTAGTAGCTGAGGTTTCTCTGCTTTACCATAATGGTCTACTTAATATTATCTCCAATGCACTGAAGGAGAGTCTATAGTTTCTTCATTCTGTTATTATAAAAACTTCATGAAACTGTTTCCACATTGTAACATGCAATTTGTACTAACATAAACCTGTCTCAATCATGTTTATTCACAGATATTTGATTCCAGAATGAACTCACTTCTTCCTTCGAGGTGAGAGCTGTGTGTTTACATTGACAATTGTTAGTGTGTGTTGTGTATATACTCATGCTTGTGCAGATATGTCCCTGGATATATATGTGTGAAAGTTAGTTAATCACTTACTGCTGTGATAGGTTATGTGTTATAATTCTCCTGGTCCTCTTCAATGATGACCTGGTGTGTAGTACACTGCTTACTTATCTCCATATTTCTTTACTCATGTGCTGACTTATATCAATATGGCTCAACACCCATTTTCCTAAACTGTTTTCATCTATTGCCGTTCTCTATTTCCATGCTCCATTTGTCCCAGTATTGGCTAGAGGAATCCATTTAAGATGGCATCAATGAATACTGCAAATTCACCTTAAGCTTAGGAGCTCACAGCCCTGCTTCAGGGAAAGTTTGCCCCAAATTAACAGCTCTGCTCTGGTAGGGGAGGGTTACCCCAACCAGGTTGTTACAGCTCTGCTTAGATCCTCAGAAGTGTAACAACTCTGCTCTGCTAAGAGAAACTTTTCCAGTTCTGCTCCCCTCTCCTCCGCTTGACTCCAGTTGAAGTCATTGCTTCTCTGTTCTTCTTAGGCAAAGAAGGTCTTACCCAAGCCTCATTCAAGAGATTCACTGGGAGGGAAGAGTCCAGGAGGTGGCTGACCCTGCAAGAGTGGGAAAGGCAGCTACCAACTGAACAGGTACAGGGTGGTTTCATGCTCAGTGATTAGCTTGTTTTCCTGCTCTGGGATTGATTCCTTTTATGCTGAGAGATTGGTTAGTTTGTTTCGCTGAATTGGTAAGTGGAAGAGTGTGTTTCTGTGGCTTTGGTTTCAGGGGCAAAGTGTGTTTATTTCACTGGCCTTTTTAAAACGTTGGGCTCTGGTTTCAGGGCCAGTGAATTGATTCTAGTCTCAGGGTCAGTGTATGTTTCTTTTGCTCTGGTTTCAGGATCAGGGTGTGCTGCTTTGGACAGAAAGGGGTGTTGTTTCCCCTAGAAACAGATATGCAGTCCATTGTGGGCCAGCAAGTGAGTGCTGAGAACCCAGCCCAGGTCTTCTGTAAGAACAGCAAGTCCTGTTAACCATGGGGCAATCTCTGAAGTCCAAGTCACCAAATATAAAACGTAATTTGTATTTTTCCACTTTTCCCCATAATGACAATAGACATCTTCTTATACTCAGGTAGGTATAAGTTTCATTATTATTTACCAATCCATAAAGTTTCTTTATGTTACTTAGGTTCTCATACCCAACCACTGCCCAACCCTGTCTGCAGAAAAATACAACAATCTGATATTATAGACAAATTTATATATGCTGGAATGTATTAGGATAGAACCAGAGTTTAGAGACATCTGGCCTTCATTCATCTTGAATATATGTTTAAATTTATCTCTTTTGTTTCCCATGATAATTGTTCATTCTTAATATTAAATAGTGTAGCATTGTATAGCTACACGGCAAGTTTTATAATTTAGTTTATTTCATGTGTATATATGCTTGGCTACATATAGGTATGAAGAGCGCATGCATGCCTGTTGCTCATGGAAGCCAAGAGTGGACATTGAATCCCTTGGCACTGGAGTTAACAGTTGAAAACTGCCATGCTGGTTTTGGGAAATGAGTCTTTGCCTGTTGCCTGTTGCTGAGGTTGTTTTCAATTTCAGTGTCTTGTATATAAAGCTGTTGTGAACTGAAATAAATAAGTCTTTAAAAGAAAATATGTCCTCTTTCTCCAGGTTATATATTTGGGTTGTGATGGCCAGATGACAATTAACATATGAAGAAACAGAAAAAGATTTTTCCAGGTTATCATCCTGTTTTCCATGGCCACCAGCAGTGGGTATGGGAGAGTCATCCTCCGCAAACTTGCCAGGTCTTTGTATGACAAGTCTTTATTTCTGAGTATTTTATGGGGTTGTCTAGAGTCCCCTCAGAGTCACCTGTTGATGGAGGAAGGTCATTGGCTAATAAAGGAACTGCCTTGGCCCATTTTATTGGTTAGAAGATAGGTGGGAGGAGTAAACAGAACAGAACGCTGGGAGGAAGAGGAAGTGAGCTCAGACTCCACAGCTCTCCTCTCGGGGGCAGACGCCTCAGAGAGACGCCATGCCCCGCTCCTGGGCAGACACACGAGATGAAGCTCCGACCTAGAATCTTCCCGGTAAGACCGGTGCTCACAGATTATTAGAGATGGGTTGATCGGGATAACAGAATTAGCCAGTAAGGGCTAGGACTAAAGGCCCAAGCAGTGTTTAAATGAATACAGTTTCCGTGTAATTATTTTGGGTAAAGCTAGCCGTGGGGGCGGCCGGGTGCCAGGGATGCAGCCCCGCCGCCCTTATTACTACAACCTGTCTCTCTTCCCTAAGTGTTAAGGATGTTGCTGCTGTATGTTTCTCTGAGTGGAGCATCTACTCACCCTTCTGGTCAAGTTTTATTTCCTGAATTGTCTATTTTCTTAGTGTCTCCTTTAGAAGCTTTCTGTATTCTGGATACAAGAAGACTGTCATCTGATATACAATTTCCCACATTCATTTTCCCAGGTAAGAAAAATATGTTTCTATCATATATTTGGAAGAATAGATATTTTCTCACTTTATGGAATTCATAACACTCCAGTTCTTCATTTAATGAAAGGGGGTTTGCCATATCTAAGAAGTTTGTTTGTAATTCATGAACCTGAACATCCAATTGTATTCTGCTACAAGATTCATGTTTAGGTTGTAATTTGGACTTCTTTTAGGTTTATTTTCCCTATTTACTGAGGGTCTGCCTGTATGTCTGTGTGTGCCAAATACACGTTTGAGTGCAGATGCCCACTGAGACCAGAAGAGACTGTCAGTTCCCCTGGATCTGGAGTTACAGACATCTGTCACCCACCATATGGGTGCTGGAAACTGAAGTCAGGTCCTCTGCAATAGCAAAAGGCACTCTTAACTTTTGAGATATCTCTCTAGTCCTGTGTAGATCATTTGTTCATTCTCGATTGACTTTTGTATCCTGCGATATACGATTGTCTATATTTATATTTGTGCATGGGGAGGTCTGCTTGTCCCAAAATAAGACAGAAAGACAGGGCATTGAAGGGGATATGAGAGGGAACACACAGCCCCTCACCCTGTAATCATTTTTACATTTTTCTGACATTCAAGAAACCTCAAGCCAACTGATAGAGCCAAAATTACCTGCAGATATGATGCAACTATTCATAAAGACATCCCAAATAATGTTTAAAAATAACAACAAATAAACTAGAGTCTGAAGATAGGGTTCATTCTTTAATATCGCTGGATGTCTTCCAGAGGATCCAGGGTTGATACCCAACACCTACCCGATGGTTCACAACTGTCTGTAACTCCAGTTCCGAGAGATCTCATAAAGTCTGGCACCCTCTGTGGGCATTAGGTACTCACGTGGTGCACAGACTTCCCTGTGGAAAAGCATTCAAAAGCAGAAAATAAAAAACGCAGTTATGCTTTCTTAGGGGCAGAATACTTGTAGCCTTGAGATGGATGATGATAGCACTCTATTCTATCGCCTAAGTCACATAATCACCTTACAATTTAATTTACTGAAAGAAACTTTAAAAGGAATAAGCACATTTAAAAGCATTGCTTTTTAGTTTCATTTTTTACTTTTTAATAACCTATTGAATATTTTTTTCCTAATGGAAAAATAGAACCCATTTAAAGAGTAAAAATATTCTTATAGTTAATTTAAAAACCTGAATATAGGCTTTAATGTAATTTAATCTTGAAATTTTCTGAATTACATTCTTTCAGCAATGTAACTTTAGAGCCATAAAAATCCTCCCATTTCTCCCTCTCCCACTGTACCTCCCTCCCTGCCCACCTCACATACCCTTTGCAATGACACCTAATCTCAAGTCTCTCTCCAGTCCACTCTCAGGCCATCATGCAGGAGCCATCCTTATTCTGTGTGAGCTTCTATCCACAGGATTAATAAGCTCACAACCTTTGCTTCATCCTGGCTGTTTCTGAAATTCTTTACTGCATCCTAGATTCATCTTTACCAGGGTCAAGGTCATCAAAGCGACAGGGTTATCCTCAGGCTGCTGGTCACTGTGCTGGGCTGTACCTCCCTACCACTTATGGGGAGTCCCAGAAAAACTCGGTGAAGCACAAATGTCTGCTTCACTGAAGTGTCTTTGAGTCTTTGCTAAAGGTGTCCCCTCACACATGTGTGACTCTTCTGTCCCCTTCATATTCTTTTCTGTCTTATTGTCATTTCCAATCAGGCACACTGTCTACATTTCCCTAGGTTTATAAGGAGTTTGGAAGTCAGGTGTTCATCCTCCGAGTTTGTTCCTTTATAAGGTTGTTTCAAGCTGGGGTTCTCCATATTCACTGTGAATTTCAGGATAAGCCCATTAGTTTATGAAAAGTCTGTTAGAGTTCTGTTGGTATTGCACTGGATCTATAGGACTATATGAGGAGAACAGACACCTGTATCTTCCATTGCATGAAGATGATTGTAGCGTGAGTTCTAATTGGTCTTAATAATAAAATCTGGAGTCAGATATTAAGTAGTTGGAGCTATAAGATCAGAACAGCAGAGCAGCGAGACACTAGTTCTTTCCCCGAAAAAATCCTCAGACCAAATGGAGCATCCTGTCTCTACAAGACCTCAGACTGACTGCCTGGATCTCCTATCTCCTCCCACCTTATATTCCTCTCTTTTTCCAGCCACATTCCTTTCATTCTCCATCTCCCTCGTGCTGGGATTAAAGGTGTGTGACACCAAAGCACTTTGATGAAAGATGTGAGTCACCACTGCCTGACTCTGTTTCTCTTTTAGACTGGATCAATCTAATGTAGCCCAGGATGGCCTTAACCCACAGAGTTCTGTTTCTTTTTTTTTTTTTTAATTTATTTATTTATTAAGGATTTCTGCCTCGTCCCCACAACCGCTTCCCATTTCCCTCCCCCTCCCCCGAACAAGTCCCCCCCCCTCATCTGCTCGAAGAGCAATCAGGGTTCCCTGACCTGTGGGAAGCCCATGGACTGCCCACCTCTATCCAGGTCTCATAAGGTGAGCATTCAAACTGCCTAGGCTCCCACAAAGCCAGTACGTGCAGTAGGATCAAAAACCCACTGCAATTGTTCTTGAATTCTCAGTATTCCTCATTGTCCGCTATGTTCAGCTAGTCCAGATTTATCCCATGCTTTTTCAGACCTAGGCCAGCTGGCCTTGGTGAGATCCCAATAGAACATCCCCATTGTCTTAGTGTGTGGGTGCACCCCTCGTGGTCCTGAGTTCCTTGCTCGTGCTCCGTCTCCTTCTGCTCCTGATTTGGACCTTGAGATTTCTGTCCGGTGCTCCCGTGTGGGTCTCTGTCTCTGTCTCCTTTCATCGCCTGATGAAGGTTAATATTCCTGAGGATGCCTATGTGTTTGTCTTTGGATTCACCTTATTTAGCTTCTCTAGGAACATGAATTATAGGCTCAATGTCCTTTATTTATGGCTAGAAACCAAATATGAGTGAGAAACCAAATATGTTAAGAAACAGAGTTCTGTTTCTTAAGTGTTGGGAAAGGTGAGTTCCAACACTGCCTGTCTTCTGTGGCTAACTAGTGGCTATCTGCACACACTGATTCTCAGGCAAGCTTTATTGTCATGGAAGAAACAAAATATCACCACAGTCGATGAATCTATACATCTTTACTCTCAGCAATGAGTTGTCCCATTCAGTGTCTAGGCACTACAGAGAAGTGGGCAGAGTTTTCCTAATTATTTCATATTTCCTGATGCTATCTCCAGTGACAGGGATTTTAAATTACAGCTTCCACACATTCATTTCACTGTGGTCAGCTGTCTGTGTTAAATTTAGACAGAGTTATTGATGAATCTTTTAGGTTAAAATATTTAATTACATTCTCTATGATGAAAATGTCTTTGATGCTAACATATATTTGCTGTGTTCAAAATTCAGTACTTTGAAGTTGCAAGTGAATTATGAGAACAGAAACAAATGTCCAACACCCAGTTTGGGGGAAAATTTCTAAGGCAGCCACAGGTCAAAGGTTTGCCCCAATGGCATCTTTGGAATCATAGAGATAGTCCTTTACCTCCCAGCTAGCTCCATCAGGGAGGTGCTGAGATCACGGTGGAGAGAAAGAAGGGGATACATGTGAAGAGTTAGGTATGTATGTGTAACTCCAGAAAGGTTTGTATTATGAAGAATACTTAGGTAATTATTTTCAAAATATCTAATATTATTTTCCCCAACACAAAAAGGAAAAGGTTAGTACTCGTGTGTTTTCCCTCTTGTTTTCCCATCCAGTCATGCAGATTTTAGCAGTGTTGCTGTGGACTTGTACAGAGGGGTGTTTTATGTATGGTTCTTTCCATGTTTATTATAACCATGACGCCTGCTAAGTGTTGCTCTGATGCCTACTTCCCTGTGCAGTTACTAGTATACAAGCATTGCTTGTCTTTGAGTAATGTTTCCCTTTTATCTTTTGTTTATTAATGGATTTACTCATGCGTTTGTGTCTACTCAGAAACACCCATTTCTTAAAGGAGTACTCCTTTGTCATCATTATATACTGTGATGCTTAAATTATCCCATAACATGCCCGTGGGAGTACATTCAAGTGGACCTGCTCTTCATTTGTTATCTGTCTAGAATTCTGGATTATCTGACCACCCCTGGGAAGAAAGCCAAAAGCAAATGCTTCTTGTCAGTGATACTTTGTGTCCTCTGCCTATCAATGTCAGGTCTCTTCTATGAGAAGAACAGCAGGACTGCAGAGAGAACACGCAGAATGTTGACAAGAAGCTGACATGAGCCCTTGTTTCCAGTATGTGAGTCATCATTGCCACCAATGTGAGTGTGTGTGTGTGTGTGTGTGTGTGTGTGTGTGTGTGTGTGTGATGTGTACATGGGTGTGTATAAAGGGTCTGTGAAATGAACAAAGAAGAGGAAGATGTCACTGCACATCTTTGACTTGACTGGATGCAGACAGACTACTCCATCCTTATATTCAGTACAGTAGAGTGACAAGATCATGTGGGACTCACCAGGTCAGTCATTTCCTTTTCTCTTCCCATCTGTGTGACCAGCAGCTGGTCTGTGATGCCTTGTAGGAACACATCCTGTTGAGCAGTTCGCAGCAAAGAGCAGCACACTGTAAAACAATGGCATTCATAGACTCCCCAGATGACTGAACCCTGTAGGGGTCCCTTTAAATGACCAGGACTGAAATGGAAGCAATCCCCATCAGACCATTTCCCCGAATGGGCCATGCATGACTGCATCACATTTGGAGGGATTGCTTATTAAGATGGTAGAAATCTGGATCCACAACAGACACTGAATCATGCTTATTAAAATGGTAGATATCTGGGTCCACAGCAGACACTGATTCAAACCCTAGGAAGTGAGTGTGGCATAGCCACTTCTTTCTGATGGCTGTCCATGTTAAAACGTATTGCTAGTGTGTTTGATATTCTGTCTTCCAGGATATGAAGTCACAGACTGCTTAAGTCCATACCATGTTCTCTTGTTACTGCCTTAAATACCACTGTGTTGCATGGCATATCAAATAGACAAATCAATTCCTTCGTGTACGTTTATCCAGATATTCACATAGTGGCCTCTTTAGTGAACACCTTGTTCCTGCACTGTGAAGACTAGCACGGGTCCTTGTATATCGTGTTAGATAGGTAAACTGTCAGTAAGCAGAAGAAATCAGTAATCACAGCAATTCCGTGTATTATTGGCGCTTTAAAGATCATAAAGGGGACAGGAAATAGTTGTGATGGGGATTGTCGTATGTGATGTTACCCCCAAAGGTTTCAGAAGTTAGCATGTGATCTGAGTCCTGAATGGCAAATAGAAGCAAGACCATGCACAAACCAAGTTGTGGGCCTGCTTGCTTCCATGGAGAACAGTGGATCTAAGAGCAGAGAACAAGGCTAGTTGCCAGAACCTTGAAGACAACGTGGACACTGCTTGGGGATAGGACAGAAAGGAAAATGTTGTCATTGTCAGCTGTGTATGACATTTGGATTATATGATCTGTGTGGAAGGTGAGTTATGAAATTGTCATGATATGTTTCCTTTTGGTAGAAGGTGACTTGGCACTGCACAGAGAAAGGCCTGGGGAGGGCGGGATGAGGTAGTGTGTGGAGACAGTGGAGATGGTTCCGAAGACAGGGGAGGGATGGAGGTATGAAAGAGGGATGAAGCCATGCTGCAGTGATCAGCAGGAGAGCTGCCCTGTGCAGCCTTGTCTGGGAGAGGGCCGATAGCAATGGATGCGCTGTGCATTTTCCCTGTGGAGAAATTGCTCTAACATCTCTGGATTTGTCTGACCACATGGAGACACGGTGCTTCCATTTACTGACATCAGTTATTCCACGTGTATTGACACAGGATAGTTTGAATACCCAAACTAGTCATTGTAAAACTTAACAATTTGATAACGAGTTGCTGATGAATAATTTTCAGATGTAAAGTTTTCTAAGTACAGCTAACTGTAGCATAATTTCCAACAGAATAAGAATCTAACATTTGTCTCTTAAAAAGTGAACCCAAAATTCAGTGTATTTTTGAAAATGGCTGTTCTACAGCATGTACTGCTCTTGGCAGGTTTACAGATGAAGGAAGTGAGTAGGTTTTAGGCAGAGTTGAAGTGAAATCAGTCTCTAAATTCTGCAGCAACTGTTTGTCCCTATTTCTCCAGAAGAAGACTGCCTTTAGAAATGCTTATTTTTGACAGCAGGGAATGGAGCAAACATTCACAAGACAGAGGCAGTTGGATGTCTGAGTTCAAGGCCAGCCTGTAATTCCAATTGCATATATCAACATTAGTCTGTCACATATGCAGGAACTTGTGACTGGTATTTAAAGCAGGTATTATCACTAAAGACCCCCAAATTAGCACATGAGCAGTGTGATGCTCTCAATTCACAGAGTGGGAAGCACAGCTCAGAGCAGAGGGTCTCACTCTGTTTTCTCCTCACAGAAATTCCCAGCCTGTGTTTGGAGAATGGGTCCAGGACATCCTGGCTCAGGGAACCAAAGTTGCTGGGGCTAGGAAGGTCCCACATCTCTCTGACTCTAGAAAAGTGGTTCAACCTGTGACTTGACCCCTTCAGCAAACGTCTATCTCCAAAACTATTTCCATTGTGATTCTTACCTGTAACAACTTTACAGCGATGATGAAGCAACAGAAATAATTTTCTGGTTGGGATCACCACGCATGAGGGACTGTATTAAGAGTCACGTCACAGCATAGGAAGGCTGAGAACCATTGCTGTACAGACATCCAAACGCAGAATCCGGCTTCTCAGATATCTCTGGGATCCCTTCATCATTGTCCCCATACTCCTAGGGAGGCACAGCCCCACATCAGGACACATACACTCACATCTCCGTGCAAGGGAAATCCTGTTCTTCTTTCTCCGTCATTTCTATTTCCACACACTATGCTATATTTCCAAATTTTCTTTTTTTATGTCTTCAGTACTGAGCTTAAGGATGTGTCTGATTCTTTGACCAACCTTCTTCCTGTTTTGTGATTCTTCTGCAGGGTCTGGGTCATTGGCTGTGCACACACATCCACAGACAGTACAACAACAGCCTCTAGTCCCTTGTTGCTGACCTTTGGGAAGCTGGGCATGTAAGGTAGGTTTGCTGGCAGGAGACATGCTCTCAGGAACAGGATGTCCTTGCCAGAGGCTGGACTCGAGGATGCTACAGCACTTAGATCTGCCCAGCATCTGACGGCCCTGTCCCAAGCTCTTCACAAATGTGGTGGGAGCACATTTGGGGATTTTTAAAAGTGGTCCCTAGACACTGCTATTGCTCCCCTGGCTGTGCACACATTCCCAGCTATATTCTTGATTTCTCTGGTAGCTGTTCAATGAGAATGCTATACCATGAAAAGAAATCACTGGTGAATTTAAAAAGCCACAGTATGGGGACTGGCGACATAGCTCTCGTGGCAGAATGATTGCCTAGAATGGAAATTGCTCTGTGTTCTTTGACCCTCTGGGCATGTTCACCCTCACCTGTAATACCAGCACTCAAGGCGTAGAGGGAGGAGGAAAGAGACAAGAGAGTCATTACTGTTTATGAGAGTATGGCTCCCAGCCCCCATGGCAGATAGCTCACAACTGCCTTTAACTCTAGCCCCATCAGGAGTCAATGCCTCTGCCAATCATGTGCATACCACAGACAGACAGACAGACATAATTAAAAGTATAACTAAAATCTAAACAAGAAAAAAAAAGAAGCATCAACTCCAGGTCATTGACCAAGGGGAAAACACAGTGGAATTTAAAATATGAACATTATAAAGGCTAACGGAATCTAACAGTCTACAGTCTGGCAGGGGAGATGACTCAGTGGTTCAGAGTGCATTCTATTGTTGCTGAGGATCCAAGGTAGTTTCCAGCATCCATTTCCAACATCCTTGAAGGACCATACCTCAGCTCCAGGAAGGTATGACCTCTCCTGACCTTTGGAGGCGCCGGAATTCATGTGTACATACACATAGGAATATACACAACGTAATTATTATTAAGTTATGTATATTTTAAAATTATGTACAAATTAAAATAATTGTTGTGAAACAATGAAGAAAAATGGTCAAATGCCAGGCAGTAATGAGAACAGTTTTCATCAGCGTTAGGTGGCAAATGCGTGCACTTTCAGCTATTTGAACACTGGGGTTACACGATCATTACTGCTAAGAAGTTTCAGAACAGCCTTAATAGCACAGAGAGGCCCTGCCTCAAAATGAAAACCAAACAAAAACCAGAAATATCTCAGAAAATGTGAAATTTCTTAGGAAAACAATCTTAGAGTACATGGTTTTACAAGAGATGTGGATCATTATAAAATAAATTTTTGCAGGGAAATCAATGATAAAATTACTTATTTCGTGGGAATTCAACAATATACATGTAGAAATGGAATGAAAATGTTACTGGGCCGAGAAGAAAACAGTAGCATTAAGAATGTGTTTACATTAAAATGAATACTTGAGCTGGGGCAGTGTGGTAAGCTGGGAGGACCAGCAGCACTCTGAAGGCTGAGGGAGGAAGGGGAAGAGTCCCAGGCTGGGCTGGGCTGCTCTGAGACTCTGCACTAAACACACAAAATAATTAGCAGGACTATTATCGTTCCATTCACTGTGGGAAAGTTTCAGCTTAGTTCTGTCATGGGAAACCATCCTCTTTTCACTGGATGTTAGGCAGAGCCCTGTGTGTCCGTGGCAGACACATTAAAGATTACCATCCCCTAAATGGGGAAGTGACTTCCTCACCACCACATACAGCAAGGCGCACAGAAAATGGCGGCTGGCACTCTACTCAGATAGCTCACTCTCTGGAGATTTCCCTGCAGACAGCCCTGTGCCTTAGGGGTAGGAATAAGCCCGGCGACAGACACAGATTTCCTTATGGTAGTACATGTGCTTTCCGGTGGTGTTTCAAATTTCGTATCCAGGAAGGAAAGTACTTTAAAGTGTAAACTGAGAAAAATGCTTGTGCTCGGGTGGTAAAAGTGGGGCTGGGGAGACAGCTAAATCAATAAATTGCTGGCCTTGTGGGCATGAGGCCCTGAGTGTCATTCACAGAGAGCATCATCAAGAAAATGAAGATAAACTACAGCAGGAAAAGTAGTAGGTGTGGTGGGACATGCTTGTGTGTGAAGGTGGAGGCAAGCCTATCCCTGGAGTGTGCTGCCCAGCCAACCCAGCCTGCCTTGCGTGTTCCAGGCCAGTGAGAAACCTTGTCTAAGAAAAACTTCAGGGGGATGGCGCCTGAGGTACAACACCGGAGGCTGCCTTCTGTCCCCTGACCACATGCATGTATGCATACAATTGCAGAAGCACACACATATGCACACGGGCACACAACCACACACTGGATAAACGATGTTTATACCTTCTGTACTTTAGAAGTAGTCATTGTGTTCCGTTTCTGGGCAATGAAGTAGAAGGACAAATGGAATCTACTCTCATGCTCTGTGCATGCCTGTGTGCATATGTGTGTGTGTGTTTGCACACAGAGCTCCACCATCTCTATCTAATGAGGCTGCTTTATGTTAGCCTTAGACTGGGATTGGTCTCCAATCTCTGGTTTACATTTGATATACCTAAGATGTCAAGGTTTATGTACCAGGAAAATATACTGAAGTGAAAAAACACTGCTTTATCTCCAGAGGTAAGGTCCCTTTAAGTCCAGGTCACAGCCAATGTTCCCTCCCACCCAAACATAGACGCCACTGGGCCCAAGACTCTCACTGATGTAGTCCCCATTATGGCCAGGAGGTGGCATTCAAACTACATGCCTACATTTATTTTCTTTAAAGGGGCTGATGTTTTATGGAATAGCAATGCGTTTTCAGTGTGTTTGGAAACTTGATACAATACTAGAGCAGTTCCATTTATGGATTGCAGCAACTGTAGTGCTCCACAACTCACTTCATCCTCCCTGAGTGTAAAGTGGGCAGTGCACATGGGATACAGAGTGGTGCTCTGTAGAGAATATGAATGTGATGGTCACCTTGAATCCCCTGACACTGGAATGGATGGATTTCCTAGACTTTCCATCTCCTCTCCAGAGGCACCAGATGAACACAGATGCCATCTTTAAAGGATTCCTCTAGCCATACTGGGACAAATGGAGCATTGAAATAGAGAACAGCAATAGAGGAAAACAGTTTGGGAAAATGGGTGTTGAGCCATACTGATATCGGTCAGCACATGAGTAAAGAACTATGGAGATAAGTAAGCAGTATACTACACACCAGGTCATCATTGAAGAGGACCAGGAGAATTATAACACATAGCCTATCACAGCAGTAAGTGATTAACTAACTTTCACACATATATATCCAGGGACATATTTGCACAAGCATGAGTATATACACAACACACACTAACAAATGTCAATGTAAACACACAGCTCTCACCTCGAAGGAAGAAGAGAGTTCATTCTGGAGTCAAATATATGTGAGTAAACATGAGTGAGACAGGTTTATGTTAGTACAAATTGCAAGTTACAATGTGGAAACAGTTTCATGAAGTATTTATAATCACAGAATGAAGAAACTATAGACTCTCCTTAAGTACATGGGTGATAATATTAAGTAGACTGTTATGTTAAAGCAGAGAAACCTCAGCTACAGGCACTAGCTGCTATGTGATGAAAAGCAGTCCTTTGACTGGTAGAAACTTAAAGCTTTGATAAGGAGACATATTCTGATATTTTAAATGTCAGGTCCAACGTCATCTGTTAGTGACAAGGTGTTAGGTAAGTCCAGCACAGGGGGCCCAAGGAGTGGCTACTCATGGGCTCAAAAGAACACAAAGGAAATTGTAATTAGGCCCTGGGACTGCGACTTCCACCATCTCCATATCACTGCAGGTCTAAGAGTCAATCAACCAGGCTTTGCAGACCAGCCTCTGCCAAGGAATTCCTGTACACACACACACACACACACACACACACACACACACACACACACACACACGACACCTCTCATTCTCACTCTCCTAGCTCCCTGGTGTTTACTGAGAGCTCAAGGGGTACAATCACGTTAAAACAGTTTCATCTCTGACCACACACAGGATAGTGAGAGCTACTAAATTATGTATGTCTTTTGCGTGTGATATCTGTGACGATGGCCATGGACTTGTCTCTGGGATATTTCTCTCATTTGTTTCGGACTGTCAATAATAACCTGCAAACGCTGATAAGGAAAGGGGGAGAAACTGCATTACACATCAAATGAAGTTCCCATCACGGAATAATCCATGCTTTCAACAAAAAAGATTATATCAGACTTAAGAGTTCCATATGTCTTCCCAGGGCATATGCCTTTGAGGTTAGGTTATGCAGGGCCTCTCATTTAATAAATTATTTTCCTATGATTGTGGTCACATTGAGAAAACTACTTTGCATTCATCTGCAATTATTAATCGGCTTTTATACTTTCTTGTAATTTTCCTTCAATCCATATTTTGCTTTGTGACTGAAATATAAGTATGAAAGATTAGCATTCTCCTAATGAATTTTACACATAACATTACTGCATGTTTTAAAATTGTTTTATTCCACTTTAGTTTTAGTTCTTTCTTAAACGTTAAGATTATAACTCTAGATTTCTAATAATTCGTTCTTGGATGGTATGTGTTTACTTCTTTTTACGTGTTCAAGATAACATTTTAATGCCTTTGTTTCAGATATATGTCTTGAAAAAAGCAATCATTTTAGAGTCTATTTCAGTCAGCAATAAGAACATCGGTTATTTTTGGCTTTTGTTTTGTGTTTGGTAAGTTATGTCCATTTACATTTTTTACATTTATTTGTCTGCCTATTTTGTGTGTCTGGCAAGGCCATACATGATCTACAGTGTTCTTGTAGAGGTCAGAGGACAACTTGCAGGAGTCATTTCTCTGCTTCCACAATGTGGGTCCTGGGGATCCAACTGAAGTCATCAGAAGCAGTACTCGGGCTTCTATTACACTTTAATACGATCTACATATAAGGTGAGTCACACAGTATACCTTTTTGTCCAACATATTTACTTGTAAACTTTCATTGCAATGAGTCATTGAACTTGTTCATGGCCTCTAGTTTCTGGTACACTATCATCATGGGACCCTCAACAAAACTCCTCTAGGATATCCTGCAGTCACCCCAAGTAACAGAGATTCTGCAGGTATTGTTCCCCAGGACCAGTCAATTCCAGCATTCCAGTTGGCCTTAGATGGTGTAGATGTTAGGATGGGCCAAGCCAAGAACCCCAATATGGACCTGGGTGGTAGCTGAGCTGATCAGCTGCCTGCCTAAGGATAGGGCCGAAGCCAGCTCACCTATGCCCATGGCACCAGGCCCAGTTTTCCAATGCCCATGGTGAGGTGTGGGACTAACTCTCCTGTGAAAGTCAGGGCCAGCTCTTGACACAATGTCCACCAAAGGGCAGAACCAGCTCACTCTGGCCCTTGGATATCATCATTCATGGCTCTTAAGGCCCCCTGTAGTAACATGGGCCACAAACATCAGCACATACCCTAGCTCTGGTAGGACCATAGACCCAACATGATCCTGGCAGCAACTCGTCCTTGATGTCACCATTTCCCGGGTGGTTTCACAGACCACACAGATCAGGATGGCACCAGCTGCAGCAAAGCCTTTGGACACCAACGTGGCCTCAGGTGGTGACCCACACTTCAGGCATCCGCATGGCCTTCATTGGTAACAGGAGTCAGGAAGACAAAGACCCTGGCTACTGCTGGGTCACAGATATGGCCCTGGTCAGCAGCTCAGGCATGCACAACACCAGGTTGGCAGCTCGGGTCTCTCAGATCATTGTCACTCCAATGGCAACACAGCGCTCAGATCCCAACAAGGCCAGAGGACACAGCCCAGACTCCAGGCTCCTGTGTGCCCTTTGGTGGCAGCATGGACCATGGATGTTAACATAGACCCGAGCTGCAATAAGACCAGAGACCCAGAAATGACCTTTGGTAGCAACCTCGGTCCTGTTGACACCATGACCATGAATGACAAGAAGACCACCCCCTCAGCCTTTTCCTTACCACCTTCTATTCCCCCTCTTTTCACAGCACATGAACTATCCCGCTACTCTTTCTCTCCTGTTTCTCCACCACACATTTTGCTCATTGTAATGGAAGCCTTGTAGCTCTGGGCAGGCCTCTGGTTGTCTACCAGCCAGACCAGGCTTTGAGGACTCTGGCTGGTCTGTGATTGGCTAGCACCTTCTGGACCTGGATGCCATAAGGCAGAGTGGAGATGTCTTTCTGCCAGACAATGAGTACAATTAAAAACATATATGTGTAGTGTAAACATTTCAGCTCAAATGTAAAGGGATCCTGGCCGTCCAGATGCAAGGAATACCACAAAGTCAGTATAAGCTTAGCAGCTTACAGATCTGCTTCAGGGAAAGCTTTCCTCAAAGTAACAGCTCTGCTCCATCAGGAAAGTTGTTACAGCTTTGGTCAAATGACAATTAACATATCAAGAAACTGAGAAATATTTTTCCAAGTTATTGTCCTATTTCCCATGGCTACCAGCAGTCAGTATGATAGTTTCATCCCCCACAACCTTGCCAGGTCTTCATATTATTATTTCTGTATATTTTGTGGGGGTGTCAAGAGTCCCCTAGAGTCACCTGTCTCTCTTCCCTAAGTGTTAAGGATGTTGATGCTGTATGTTTCTCTTAGTGGAGCATCTACTCACCCTTCTGGACAACTTTTATTTCATGAATTGTGTATTTTCTTAGTGACTCTTTTTTAGGCTTTCTGTATTCTGGAAACAATAAGGCTGTCATCTAATACACAATTTCCTACATTCATTTTTTTCCCAGGCAGGGAAAATAACTTTTATATCACAGTTTACATTTTTCACTTTATGGAAGTCCTAACAGTCCAGTTCTTCTTTTCATAAAAGGGGTTTGTTATATCTATGAATTTTATCTATAATTCTATCAATTGCTTTCTGTTACAAGATTCATGCTTAGGTTGTATTTTGGATTAATTACCTTTTAGATTTGCTTTCACTATTTACTGGGTATCTGCCTATATGTTTGTGTGTGCCGTATGCACATTTGAATGCAGATGCTTGCTGAGACCAGAAAAGACTGTCAGCTCCCCTGGATCTGGAGTTATAGGTATCTCTGGGCCACCATATGGGGACTGTAAGCTGAAGTCAGGTCCTCTGCAATAGCCAAAGGCACTCTTAACCTCAGAGATGTCTCTCTAGTCCTATGTAGATCATTTGTTAATTTTGGTTGACTTTTGTATCCGGTGATAAACAACTTGTCTATATTTATATTTGTCCATGAGGATGTCCACTTGTCCCATAATAAGACAGAAAAACAGGGCATTGAAGGGGATATGAGAGGGGAATACACAGCCCCTCACCCTGTGATCATTTTTTTTTTTTGATTTTCAAGACAGGGTTTCTTCATAGCTTTTTAGTTCCTGTTCTGGAACTAGCTCTTGTAGACCAGGCTGGCCTCGAACTCACAGAGATCCGCCAGCCTCTGCCTGCCAAGTGTTGGGATTAAAGGCGTGAGCCAACACTGCCCGGCCCTGTGATCATTTTTACATTTTTCTAACTGACATTCAAGAAGCCTCCACCCAAATGATAGAGTCAAAATTACCCACAGATATAATGCAAGTAGTACTAAAGACATCTCAAAGAAAGTTTAAAAATAACAACAAATAAACTAGGGTCCGAAGATAGGGGTCATTCTTTAATATCACTGGATGTCTTCCAGAGGATCCAGGGTTGATACCCAGCACCTACCTGATGATTCACAACTGTCTGTACTCCAGTTTGAGAGATTTCAAACTCTGGTGCCCTCTGTGAGCAATAGGTATTCACTCAGATGGTGCACAGACTTCCTTGTGAAAAACATTAAAAAATTAATTAATTATGCTTACTTAGGACCAGAATGTTGGCAGAATCACATATTCACCTTACAATTTAATTTACTAAAAGTTTTTTAAAAGGGATAAGAACATTTAAAAGCATTTTTATTTTTTACTTTTAATAACCTATTGTATATTTTCTTCAAGTGGAAAAACAGAACCATTTCAAAGACTCAAAGCATGTAATTTTCAAACAATGTAATAATGTAACAATGTAACTCTGAGAACCATAAAAATCTTCACATTTCTCACTCTCCTGCCCTCCTCACACACCCTAATCTCAAGTCTCTCTAGTCCTCACTCAGGCCTTCATTCCTGAGCCATCCCTATACTATGTGAGCTTCTTCCATAGCATGAATAAGCTCACAAGCTTTGCTTCATTCTGGCTTTTCCTGAAATTCTTTTCTGCATCCTAATCATAGATCCAGCTTTACCAAGGTCATGGTCATCAAAGGAACAGGGTTATCCTTAGGCAGCTGATCACGATGCTGGGCTGTACCTCCTATAACCACCAACAGTCCCAGAAAAACTCGGTGACCAGCATATGCCTGCTTCACTGAAGTGTCTTTGTGTCTTTGCTAAAGGTGTCCCCTCACACGTGTGTGACTCTTCTGTCCCCTTCATATTCTTTTCTGTCTTATTGTAATTACCAATGAGGCACACTGTCTTCATTTCTCTATGTTTATAAGGAGTTTGGGAGTCAGGTGTTCATCCTCCAAGTTTGTTCCTTTTCAAGGTTGTCAATGTCAGGTCTCTTCTATGAGAAGAACAACAAGACTTTAGAGAGTACACACAGAAGGTTGACAAGAAGCTGACATGAGCCCTTGTTTCCAGTATGTGAGTCATCAGTGCCACCAGTGTGTGAGTGTGTGTGTGTGTGTGTGTTTGTGTGTGTGTGTGTGTGTGTTTGTGTGTGTGTGTGTGTGTCTGTATAGGAAGGGTCTGTGAGATGAACAAAGAAGAGGAAGATGTCACTGCACATCTTTGACTTGACTGGATGCAGACAGACTACTCCATCCCTATATTCAGTACAGTAGAGTGCATGAGCGTTCTCATCTGCCTTCCTCCCCTTTCCATGAGATTTCTCTACTCCTTCTCTGCCTTCTAGTAGAACAGGGGAGAAAACAGTGAACTTTCCATGCAGAACCAACTCCTGGAGAAGAACCAAAAGTGGTGTGGTCTGTTCAGCCTGTTACCTGAGCAACAGTGACAAGATCATGTGGGACTCACCAGGTCAGTCATTTCCTTTTCTCTTCCCATCCGTGTGACCAGCAGCTGGTCTGTGATGCCTTGTAGGAACACATCCTGTTGAGCAGGTAGCAGCAAGAGCAGCACACTGTGGAACAATGACATTCATAGACTCCCCAGATGACAGAAGTCTGCATGGGTTCCTTTAAATGACCAGGACTGAAATGGACGCCATCCCCATCAGACCATTTCCCCGAAAGGGCCATGCATTACTGCATCACATTTGCAGGGAGTGCTTATTAAAATGGTAGATATCTGTGTCCACGACAGACACTAAATCATGCTTATTAAAATGTTAGATATCTGGGTCCACAACAGACACTGAATCAATACCTGAGAAGTGGGGTGTGGCATAGCCACTTCTTTCTGATGGCTGTCCAGACTGAGAAGCTTCTGTAAAGCAAAGGACACTGTCGCTAAGACACAAAGGCAACCCACTAACTGGGAGAAGATCTTCACCAACCCCGCAACTGACAAAGGTCTGATCTCCAAAATATATAAAGATCTCAAGAAACTAGACCGTAAAAGGCTAACCAACCCAATTATAAAATGGGGCATTGAGCTGAACAGAGAATTCTCAACAGAAGAACTTCAAATGGCCAAAAGACACTTAAGGTCATGCTCAACTTCCTTAGTGATCAGGGAAATGCAAATCAAGACAACTTTAAGATACCATCTTATACCTGTCAGAATGGCTAAAATAAAAAACACCAATGATAGCCTTTGTTGGAGAGGTTGTGGAGAAAGGGGTACACTCATCCATTGCTGGTGGGAATGCAAACTTGTGCAACCACTATGGAAGTCAGTGTTTCGGTTTCTCAGGAAATTCGGGATCAACTTACCCCTGGACCCAGCAATACCACTCTTGGGAATATACCCAAGAGAGGCCTTATCATACAACAAAAGTATATGCTCTACGATGTTCATAGCAGCATTGTTTGTGATAGCCAGAACCTGGAAACAACCTAGATGCCCTTCAATGGAAGAATGGATGAAGAAAGTATGGAATATATACATATTAGAGTACTACTCAGCAGTAAGAACCAAGGACTTCTTGAATTTTGCATACAAATGGATGGAAATAGAAAACACTATCCTGAGTGGGGTAAGCCAGACCCAAAAAGAGGAACATGGGATGTACTCACTCATATTTGGTTTCTAGCCTTAAACCAAGGACATTGAGCCTATAATGAGTGATACTAGAGAAGCTAAATAAGGAGAACCCAAAGAAAAACATATAGGCATCCTCCTGAATATTAACCTTCAGCAGGCGATGAAAGGAGACAGAGACAGAGACCCACATTGGAGCACCGGACATAAATCTCAAGGTCCAAATCAGGAGCAGAAGGAGAGAGAGCACGAGCAAGGAACTCAGGACCGCAAGGGGTGCACCCATACACTGAGACAAAGGGGATGTTCTACTGAGAACTCACCAAGGCCAGCTGGCCTGGGTCTGGAAAAGCCTGGGATAAAACCGGACTCTCTGAACATAGCAGACAATGAGGACTACTGAGAACTCAAGAACAATGGCAATGGGTTTCTGATCCTACTGCACACGCTGACTTTGTGGGAGCCTAGGCAGTTTGGATGCTCAACTTACTAGACCTGGATGGAGGTGGGGTTCCTTGGACTTCCCACAGGACAGGGAACCCTGATTGCTTTTCGGGCTGAGGGGGGGACTAAATTGGGGGAGGGGGAGGGATATGGGAGGCGGTGGCGGGGAAGAGACAGAAATCTTTTTTTTTTTTTTTTTTTTTTTTTTAATAATTTTTTTATTAAGAAAAGAAGAAAAAAAACATAAACAAAAAACAAGTTTCCACCTCCTCCCAGCCTCCCATCTCCCTCCCCCTCCTCCCACCCTTCTCCCCCTCCTCCCACCCTTCTACCCCTCCCCCCACTCCTCTCCCCCTCCCTCTCCAGTCCACAGAGCAGTCCAGGTTCCCTGCCCTGTGGCAAGTCCTAGGTCCTCCCCCCTCCGTCCATATCTAGGAAGGTGAACATCCAAACTGGCTAGGCTTCCACAAAGAAATCTTTAATAAATAAATAAATTAAAAAATTAAAAAAAAGTATTGCTAGTGGGTTTTACATTCTGTCTTTCAGGATATGGATCACAGACTGCTTAATTCCATACAATGTCCTCTTGTTAATCCCATAAATACCAGTGTGTTACATGGCATAGCAAATAGATAAATCAATTCCTTCATGTATGTTTATCCAGATATTCACATAGTGGCCTCTTTTGTGAGCACCGGGTTCCTGCACTGAGAAGACTAGCAGAGTTAGATGGCTAAATTGTCAGTAAGTAGAGGATAGCAGTAATTGCAGCAACTCCATATGTTATTTGTGCTTTAAAGAACTCAAGGTGGACATAAAATGGCTGTGATGGGGATTGTTGTAGGTGGGGTTTCCCCCAAAGGTCGGTTTCATCAGGTAGCATTTGACTCGAGTCCTGATTGACAAGAAGAAGAAGGGATATACAAGCCTTGTTGGTGGGCTTGTCCACATGGACCTCATTTGGTCTACGAGCAGAGGACAAGCCTAGAGGCTGGCGGACAGTGTAGTCATGTCGGTGTGAGGTGGAAAAGGTAGATGACTCTCATAGTCTTTCAGTTGTATTATGACTATGAAAGGAAGATTTGGAGAGAGTCACAATTTCACTCTTGTTGTTGTTATGTTATTGTGTGTAGAATGAACTGAGTAGAAACTGTTGCGAGAGTGGGTTGGAACAGCCATTATGGTCAACGGGAGCCATGTAGCTGCAGTGTGTAGAGAGTGGAACATTTGGCCATGGCTGCTGTTGGCAGGGCAGTGACTGTGCATGGGGCTTATGGGGAAGAGGCGGGGCAAAAATTCCTGGGCTTTTCTGGCTCCATGTCCACATAGTGGTGCTGTTTTCTGATATCAGTTGTTTCTTGTGTTTTTGAGACATTCCCTGGATGGTTTGGAAACCCAATGACCCTTATCGTGAAACTTGGTGATTTAATGACACACATCAGTTGATGAAGAAGCTTCTCTCATCTCTGCAGCAATACTTGCTCACCTTAGTGACACCTGGAAGTGTCATACAATGTTCACCTCCCAGAGGAGTAGTAGTAATGGCACTAGTGGTAAAGGTAGTAGTAGTGATAGTGGTGGTGGTATTGGTGGTGGTGGTGATGGTGGTGGTGATGGTGGTGATGGTGGTGGTGGTGGTGGTGATGGTGGTGGTGGTGGTGGTGGTGGTGGTGGTGGTGGTGATGGTGGTGATGACGGTGGTGGTGGTGATGGTGGTGATGGTGGTGGTGATGGTGGTGGTGGTGCTGGTGGTGATGGTGGTGGTGGTGGTGATGATGGTGGTGGTGGTGGTGGTGGTGGTGGTGATGGTGGTGATGATTGTGGTGGTGGTGGAGATGGTGGTGATGGTGGTGATGATGGTGGTGGTGGTGGTGGTGGTGGTGATGGTGGTGGTAATGGTGGTGGTGGTGGTAATGGTGGTAGTGTTAGTGGTGGTGGTGGTGGTAATTTTGGTGGTGGTGTTAGTGGTGGTGGTGGTGGTGATTTTGGTGGTGGTGTTAGTGGTGGTGGTGGTGATGATGGTGGTGGTGGTTGTGGTGGTAGTGATGGTGGTGGTAATGGTGGTGGTGTTGATGGTGGTGGTGTTAATGGTGGTGTTGGTAATGGTGGTGGTGTTAGTGGTAATGGTGGTGGTGGTGATGGTGGTGGTGGTGGTGGTGGTGTTAGTGGTGGTGATGGTGTTAGTTGTGGTGGTGGTGGTGGTAGTGGTGGTGGTGGTGGTGGTGGTTGTAGTTTCACCTCTGGGACCTCTGAACTCGCCAACCATGGGATCATGATGACATTTATAGTATTAGGCAAGTGTTTCCTCCTGTGGAGTGGGCCTTAAATTGAAACATAAAGTTACTTGGTTACCTCTGTGATATTCATGCCACTGTTGACCCATGGGTATATCTTGCCATGTTGGCCATTATTGTAGTTCACAGAGGAATAAGAACATTGACAACTTTCCTCCACTCAATAGCCTGGTAGTATCTTCTGGTAATAGGAAAACTAGGTAATAGGAAGGAAGGTTTCTGGTCAGTGTCAACTTGATTTCTCCATACCCTGTGGCCAACGTGTGTGGTGTCTTAAGCAATAGGAATCAAGAGCAATGACAATAGGAATCAAGATCAAAACAATACCTGCATTGTTTTGGGGGATCACTGGAACAGCCCTGACCAACAGCTGGAGGGGGTGTTCCACACTTGGCACTGGGCTATTTAATAATCCATGGCTTCTGGGAGAAGCATCATCCCTTTCGTCAGGTAACTCCAATTAAATTCATATATATTATAAAATAGTAGGTTGGCTACTACTATCACGTCTGGTCTTTAATTCAATCTGTAAGAGAAAATATTTCACATCTCCCTGATAAGTCTGACTTGCTGCACTCACGTGAAGATCTCCATTTTAACACGGACTTTTTAGTCTTTTCCAAATTCTTCCTGATGAGATAGGTCACTGTGCACTTTTCTGTTGCATTCCTGGCCCCAAATCTGGAATCAGCCATTTTCCCCAGGCATCTTTGAGGGGGCAGTGTTTTTAGTGTACTCAATCTGAGCAATGGAGTTGGTGATAAGTAGTTGATTGGAATCAGTGCATGGAATGAGTACTTCTGCATCTTCGAGAGCATAAATGTCAGCCTCTGTCCTGGTTTCTTCCAGGGCACTCTATAGGAGATCATTTTCTTTTCTTGGGGGGCGCTCAACTATCCAGTGTTTCAAAGCACAAGCATACATATTTTATCAATTCTCCCACTCACAATAAAGGTGTGCACTCTCTGTTCCCAATGCACCTTTCTGAATTGATGAAAATGCTCTGCATCTGCACTGCCCAGCCCAGGAAGCTCTAGCTGTCTGTGGCTGTTGGCCACTGGAAATCTGAGCAGTGCTGAAGGTGACACTTATAATTATGGTTAAATTTTGTTTGTTAAAGCTGACTTTATTTATTTTAAATAGGGTTATATAATTTATTAACCTCCATGTGCCGCATGTAACTGAGGAAAACATTAGGCAGATAACCCTGGCCTCATTTCTTCACCTTGTGTTGTGTATTCACAATATATCCTGGAGATCACTCTATAATTATAATCATGGACTTCATGTTGCCTTCTTAAAAATTATTTTGTTTGTTTTGAGATAGAATCTCAGTATATAAGTCAGGTAAAACTTGAGCTCACTATGTAGCTCAGGATAGCCTCAAAACGACTATTCTCTTGTCTTTACCATCAGCCTGTTGGCATCACAGATGCATACCATCATACCTGGCTAAGCACATGCGTACCTAGTCATTTGAGTGGTAGATACACCTGAGATCATGCTGTCCCTCTTTCCTTCCCACAGATGTTTTTCATAGTTCTGCTCTTGGAGTTCTACATTGTTGCTCTGTCAGATTCTTTGTGTCCCCTTCCGTGTTCTTTGGGATGGATCCTTAGAAGAAAGACCCCTGGTCCCAGAATGCACGCTTGTGGTTTTCACTAGCATAAGATCCATCCATAGGCTTGGAGAACAGTTGCATTCTCTCCAGCAATGGAGAAGAGTGTCTTTTTGCTCACAGACTACCCACGTGGAGAGCTGAGAGGAGGTGACTGCTATGTGAGAAACCTGTGGTGAGCATTTCCTGAAATCAGGAGAGTGACATGCTCAGACTGGACCCTCTGCCTGTCTTTGTCTTTGAAGATGTGGTTCCTCTTCCTCTCTGAGTCCTGTGGCTCTGGTTCTAGGCCCACAGTGTGGGAATGGGAAGTCACGTGCTTGGTGTAACCTCAATGACCTCCTTAAACAAATTGCTTTCTTATAGATCATCCATACATGTTAACTGCACTATCAAATGGAAGCAGAATCAGAAAAAAATCTACTCCGCACCCAGGATAACTTCCAAGACCGACACCACACAAGGTTTATCCTCCCTCCCCTCTGTAAGGGAGATATAGCCAGGAGAAGAGTGGGGCCTGATAGCGAACACTGTGGGAAGGATGGGCCAAATTTTCCTTGGTTTCCAAGGCAGCATTTGTTTTTCTTTGTGGACCAGACAGTTTAAGGCAGTCTCTTTGAATGGTTTCCATGGGAATCCACTTGAGCAGATCAAAAGAGGGAAAAAGGAATTGTGTGAGACATGTAGGTGTGGGGTTAGAATGATGATGCCTGGCACACAATAAACTACTAATTCACAGAAATAAATTGATGACATGGCTGAAGGAAATGTATGTGTGTGTGTATATGTGTGTGTGTGTGTTTGTGTGTGTACCTTCACTCAATATTGTAGAATTCACAATACACAAAGACAATCATGGCATATTGGTACTTATTATTTTGTTACCTATTTTGAGAAGTATTTTTTTCTTTCATTAAAATATTAATTTATTCAGGGAAAACTAGCCTTTAGTAAATAGAGCCAGGCGCGCCATCTGGTGATCAAAATGTGAGTTGCAGGACTTCAAGGCAACTATGGAGTTTCCCTATAGACAAGGTTGGGGCATCAGAGGGCAGTGTGGGGGACCACTCACTCAGAGAACTCAGGGAGTTCAGTGCCCTTAGGATCCCGACATCTGGGGATGGTTAGACAATTATGCAATACATCCGAGTGTTAACGTGTACGTAGCTGCCAAAGAACCCGTAGATTAATATACAGACTGCAACTTTCCATTCCAGAGAGGATTTCTGAGGTTTCTGGGGTCAGGTCATCTGGGACCACTTGGACATGTGTAGCTTTGCTGTGGGACCATTCTTGTGCGTGTTCTCTCGTGTGTACATCATGTCTGAGTCTCTCCCCTTAGTACCTGGGACTGCGGTAGCTGTGGAAAATTCACATCTGACTGTTGGTCAACACTGCCTAGTTTTTCTACATAGGGAGTACATGGAATTTCTCCTCCAGCAAAGTATGGGCTTTTCTTCTGTCACATTTTCCATTTAAATGGGTGTAGCATAGAGACATCTCAGTCATTAAGCTTTCCCTTCTAGAGTATGAAGTCCAGAATTAGCCCAAGACATATGTTGGGGCATCAATGTAAACTATGGAACACACATGGAAATTAGAGAAAATAAAAAGCAATTCTACTTTCTAACACTAGAAGAATATAGACAACATCTACTAAAATTGTGTGACTTGCATATTTTGGCCAATTGGAAACATACATGCATTCTTTTATGGCAGGGTTGGTACATGCACACGGAAGAACCAAGACTGTGGAATTCTTGGCCCATCTGTTGGCTCACCAGGCAAAGGTGCTTACAGCCCAGCCCAACGAGTTTGAGGCCTGGAACCTACTTGGTGGAAGAAAAGAGCCAACTCCTGTAAATTGTCCTCTGATCTTGAACACACTACATCCCACCACAATAAATATATACAATAAATTCTTGTTAAAGCTATGAATTTTTCTACTGCTTAAGGAAGCAGTCCCTCTTCTCCCACTGTCCACACTGCTCAGGGCAGAGGTGACCATGTCCACAGTTTCCCTAGAGCCTTTCCTTCGGGAACTCTGACCCTGAGGCGGTGTTTCACAATGTTCCTTCCATCCCTGCTCTTGCAGGGTGAGGTAAGTGTCCAGGTGGCTGCAGAAATGGGAAGAGTCTGGTCCTCCCAGTGGCTGAGATGAGCAGCCTCTCTTGCCTCACAACCTCCACAAGAGAAAGGATCAGACCAGATTAAGAAAAAGCAGGGGGAAAACGAGGCAGGAGCCTTCAGTATTCCTTCCACACCAGGTGACAGGCGGGCTTGGAGTCCAGCCCTCTAAAAAATGTCAGAAAGCTCTGGAATTCATGGACTTCCCTGAGCTATGTGGTAGCAGGCCTCACTATGTTTACAGTGGAAAAACCCCGCCAGTAGTTTGGGAGCGTAATAGAGACACTGAGTTTGTATGTGCAGGGGCTCTGGATTGGGGTATGCTGTGAAAGGGGATCCTGAGCCAGTTTTCTTATCTTGGAATTAGTTGAGTCTAGGACAAGCCTCTCTTTAAGAAATTGTTTGTCCTCTCCCTAGGTACTCAGCTACCCTTCATTTTCCATGTACAGTTAGCATCATTCCATAAGCTCATTGCAGCCAAGGCACAGTTCTTGTGTCTGGGTCTATCAATTGTCTAGATGCTTCTGCGCACACTGTGGAAGGCAGATATCCTTTATTCAATTGTCTACTGAGTCAAATCCTAATCTTTTCCAGAAAAATCTTTCCAGGCATCCTTAGAAGCAGTGCATTACTTTATTCTATCAGTTAACATACAACATTGAATGTTACCATGATGGACGTCAATATTTTGTCTATGTTGTTAATCTGAGCTATCAGTTTTCCATCGACCTGCCATTGGAACATTTCTCTTTGTCTCTTTTCTTGAGAGTCCCTAAATTGACTAAATGTAACATTAAATACTTTATATCCCATAGAATCCAAATTTCAGATAAGTAAAATAACATGACATGCTCCAACCAATGAAAGTAATTGTTTTGTAGAACTGAAATTGTATGGAGTTGGTTCAATCTGACAACTATGAACACAATAGACAATGTGGAGTAGAAGCAGAATGTTCTAAGGCTCATAAGGACCTAGGAATTTCTAAATGGGGTTTGCTAAGACTCAGGAAATTCTGAAGACAGACTCCTTGAGACTCAGAAGTTAACAATTCAGGAGTCTCTGGAAGTCTTTAAACTGGCCAGATGCGCAGGGCACTTTCCTTAACAAGTTTATATAAGCAACTTGTTCACTGAGGGCCACGTTTCCAGATTTTGTTGTCACTGCCCACGCTGGGGCTTTCAGGCATAAGGCTGTCCCTGAGTGGTTCTTCCACCTGTAAGTAACCCCTACCCATGCTCCCATATGGAACTCTTATAAACTCCTTGTTTCACCAAGTTAGACTTGGGTGATGTCGTGTCTTTTACTTTGGTCGGTCGTTGGTTTCCTCTCTGGGGTTAGTAGACCCTTGTCCCTGTCTTCCTAGCAATAGTGACATACAAGTGTTCTCCTAAGGGGCATCTCTTCAGATTGCTGAAAACCTCTACTGACAGATCCCAATGGAGCGCACAACACCCAGCTGTGCCTGCTTAATGTACAGAAGAAGCCTGGGAAATATTCAATAGCCATTGTTTTGCCTAGCACAAGTGAATATTGGAACTGTGGCCTCTATGAACTTCCTATCTACCTTTTCACCATGATCTCTTACTATAGGATAATATGTAGCTCTTTTCTCCAGGATTGGTGTTTGGGGCATTGTGATATTTTGACTGTAGCTTGTGTGTTAGTGTATTCGGTGGGGTGTAGACTTTCATTTACTTGATTGCTTACTAAAGTGAAAATCTCACCTTAGTACCTCTATGGGTGAAGGAGACAACCTGGGCAGTTTCTCCTTTTATACTCTGAGGTAACCTAAGTTGTTATTGTCGTGGTGACGAGATGAGTGCATAGTGAGACTAGGGAAACGCACCTTCCCATGTAAGAGAATATTTGGAATGGAAAATAAGGATTTCTTGGGATCAATCAATGCATTGTTGAAATGACTGTGCTTTCTCTATTATCCAAGGCCTGTCACTCCAACACAACAGTGAAGCTCTGCTGCTCCTGAATCAGCAAAGTGTGTTACTATGGCCAGTCTATTAGTTCTTTTGCAAGAGATGGCAAAGTGTGTCTTCTTTCCTTTACAGGGCTAGCTCACCTAGAAATCCACTAGGAGATCTCCTCAGGTCTCTCTGATAGTATTCCTCAAAAGTCACACTTTAAGGCAGCACTCCCCCCCTGACAATGGGAAATTTCTGTGGTCCTTAACGTGGGACAACTTTGCCAATTGCCTGCCTCCTGGCCTCCTCTTTCCTAGTGAGTATGGTTTTCTTTGGGTGACCTGAAGGGTGAAGAAGTTTTGCTTTCAGGGAATGAGAGGTCACAGAAGGGTGAGCTGGGTGAAGACACCTTCAGTGTGTAGAACATCATGTGCATCATAGGTACCACTGAAACCTGATGCCATTTTTACATTTTAATGCCTTTTTATTGGAGGCTGGTGTGAAGAGCAAGGCAGAGTCCCACCTCCAGGACTTGGACTCCGGTAGAGGTGTGGGTTACCACACTAAAAACTGAACACCTTTCATGGTGGGGAGACCCAACTATCCCAGAAGGTTGGAAGGTCTTTCTTAGTAAATTTAAATTATTGTTCCATGTCTTATGAATTAGATACCGGCGTGCTGCTGAGGAGGTTCCCGTGATTCCAGGCCTCGGGTGTAATCCCAAATCTTTGGATCCACGGATAACATTCTCGACTGTTCTGAGAAGATTCTTATGTGTAAACTGAGTCTTTAGAGTTCACCGTGCTTATCCAGGCATTTTAACAATCACAGCACCTCCACACCTATTTTTCAGTCTTCCTTTCTAAGATTTAATTTTATTTTTAATTTTGTGTATGCCCCTATAGATGCTCATGGAGGGGAGAAGAGGGTATCAGTGTCCTTGGATTTAGAGTGACAGGCAATTGTCAGCTACCCAGTTTGGGTACTGGGAAGCCAACTGAAAGAACAGCAAGTGCTTGTAGCTGCCGAGCCGCCGCTCTAGCTGTTTTTCACCATTGTTGTTTTTTGGAGACAAGGTTTCACTATTCAGCCCTGGGTAACTTGGAACTCACTCTGTAGACCAAGCTGGCTTTGAACTCACAGAGATGTGCCCGTCTCTGCCTCCTGAGTGATGTAATTACAGACCTGAACCACAACATTGAGCTTCTACCATTCATTCTTAAACCACAGTTTCCAGTGATGTATGATAAAATTCCCAGTCACGCATCTGGTCAACCCAGAGCCATCTACTTCCTTCCTGATTTCGACCCTCACAAGCCAACATTGCTCCCATTTGCCACCCTGGAAATTTCTACAAGCAGAGCTATTAACTTTATAGACAGGTTCCATGATATCATGGATGACAACAGGGGTGATAAAGGACAAGGCTGTTGTGTTGTAGCTCTCTTATGAAGTACAGTAGCATACCATGGTCAAGACTGATATAAAGAGTTTGTTGCTGGCATTCTCCCCTGGTGTCCAACTAAAGAGACTTCCAAAACCCATCTATGGTTTAGATTTGTTTCTTTACTTTTTATTTTATTTTATTTTTTGAGACAGGGTTTCTCTGTGTCATAGCCCTTGCTGTCCTGGAACTAGCTCTTGTAGACCAGGCTGGCCTTGAATTCACAGGCATCCACCTACCTCTGCCTCCCGAATGCGGTTTAAAGGCATGCACTACCACCGCCCTGCTAGATTTGCTTCTTTTTTTTTTAATATTTATTTATTTATTATGTATACAGTATTCTATCTGTGTGTATGCCTGCAGGCCAGAAGAGGGCACCAGACCTCATTACAGATGGTTGTGAGCCACCATGTGGTTGCTGGGAATTGAACTCAGGACCTTTGGAAGAGCAGGCAATGCTCTTAACCACTGAGCCATCTCTCCAGCCCTAGATTTGCTTCTTAAGTGGCATTTCTGATTCATATAACTTATATCTACTTGCATCAGTAGATACTGCCAAGCACGATTTAAAAACAATTGTTCCAGTCTAAATTTCCAGGCAAGAACTCAATGTATTCCACATGCTTGCCAACACTTGGTGACATCCAACTGGTTCTTCTATTTGTGTGGATATTTTGGTATCTCATAGTCTTAGAGATGGTGTGCCTCATGTATCTCAGGCAGATCTTCAATTCCAGCTTCTCCTGCCACAGCCTAAGTGCTAGGATTACAGGCATGCACCAGACAGTCTGGTTTTATATAGTGGTGAAGATTGAATCCAGGGTGCCACAGATTCTAGCCAAGTACTCTACCACCTGAGCTACAACTCCAGTCCTTATTTTGAGAGGGGGTTTGAGGATGACCTTGGATTTCTGGTCATCCTGGATCAGCCTCCCAAGTGCTGGGATTAAACACGTGTCATTGGACTCAGCTGACATTAGTTTTAGTAGGTAAATCTCTAGTGCTATGTCTCTTTTAAGTATAAGAATGTGTGTCCTCTCTCTTTGCATTAGTCCATGTTCTCAAGAGAAATATATCCAAAGAGGACCAAATGGATATGATACCATGTAGATTAATACCATGTAGATGTAGTGGCTTACACAATCATTAGGTAGTCATGTTATAAATAATGGATAACCTATGAAATAGTTACAGCTTAATATCAAGGGCAAAGAACTGGGAGAACCAATGCTAGAATTTCCAGTTGAAATGTCACTTTTGCATTCAGTTCTGAAGCCAGTGAAAGAAGATAGCTCAGTTCAAGCAGTCAATTCAGTCTGTCGAGTTTAGTCTGGCCATCGGATGTTTGGGTAATGTGAATCTAAAAAGGCAAGCTGTTTTGCTCAGCTCACAAATTCAAGTTTAATCTCATCCCCAAAGATGCACCCCAAACAACATTAGCTCAAAGTCTTTAATTTTTCAGACTCCATTAAGAGTTTGTCTTCTGCCCTATGAAGATTGCTGATTTAACCCTTAGTATGCCATACATTATTTGGGTCACTTCTCTACCTTTTAAATTCATATTGAAATTAGAGACTAAACTAAACTCAGAGTTTGGTAAAAATAGGTCAGCTCTGGTGATGCTTATTCCTACAGTCTCATTAAGAACTCACTGTTCTAGTTGTCTTTCTTCTGGTAACATCAAAGCTGATCATCTGGTGATTGGTGAAGTAATCATACAATTTCTAATATGTATTGCACACCAAAGTTTTTGCAAACAAGGAAGAATGTTGGGTAGATCTTCACTGTTAAAAGGATGATATCATAATTTTATAACTATGTATGTATTATTTATGATTTTCTATTACAGGAACTTCTTATCAACTTTGCTAAACTCTGGTATGCAAAGAAGGTTCACATAAATATTTAATTCTTTTGCAGTGGTTTTCCTAATGTTTTGTTACTCAAGTAACATAAATCTTATTTGTTTTGCTTTCCATTAAATTTCTTTACATTTGGGACACTGAATATATGAACACATGAAATATGAGTATTACAGGAACATGAAATTTTAATTATGAATTTAATCTTAAATTTGAATGGCTTTTATAGCTAGCCAGTGCCACAGTGTTATATAGTAAGTACTCTAGATGTTTTTCCATATCTTAATTTCTTCACTTAGTAATATACATTGAATATCCCTTACACAGTAGAGAAAGGGAATCTTGCTATATTATTCCTGCATTATATATAGTATAGTATGTGGCTGTACCTTGTATTATTCAGTGACTCCCCCATTAGTGAACATCTATATTATTTTTCATCTTCTTTTTTTTTTACAAGGAAAGACCTTATGCTTATATTCATGTCTTTTGATATTTGTGCAGTGTGATTTATTATAACTTTGAGATAGAACCTTAGAAGAAGTGTGGTGGGTTCAGAAAGAAAACATACTATAACTCTTAATGAGAAGATTTTGCCTAGGTGGTGGCGGTGGCATATGCCTTTAATCCCAGCACTTTGGAAGCAAAGGCAGAGACTGGAGGATCTCTGTATCTCTGTGAGTTCAATCCCAGCCTGGTCTAAAGAGTGAGTTCCAGGACAGCCAGGGCTACACAAAGAAACCCTGTCTCAAGAAAACAACAACAGCAACAAAACTACCTCCAAGAAAGAGGGAGGGAGGGAAGGAGGGAGGGAGGGAGGGAGGGAGAGAGAGAGAGAGAGAGAGAGAGAGAGAGAGAGAGAGAGAGAGATTGAGTCACAGACTTCAGAATATAGCAGGGAGAGTAAATGTGAGTGAGAGAAGACGGCTCCAAGGGTAAGATGCTTGCCACAAGAGCATGAAGACCAGAGTTCAGATACCCAGAACTCAGATAAAGGTGAGAGATTACTTGCGTGTCATTTTAGCACTCTTGGAGTGAGACAAGAGATGATAACAAAACAGTTCCCAGACACTCACGAGACAACTAGCTCAGCAGACACAAAGGCACACACACGGGAGTCAGTCACAAATATTTCCTTGCTAGCATGCTATGGATGAAGATGTTTTTTTCACAAAGGGGTGACCAACACATCAGGTAAAGCTTCCAGAAAGAAAGGTTTAATCCTGGTTCAGTCCACTACAGAGAAGACAAATGATCAGCCACGTGATAACATGAGAACAGGAGTGTGTGGCAGAATAAAGGTACTCATCACTTGCCTGACAGGAATTCGAGAGCTCAGTAGGGTAACATATTCCCAAAGAAGCATCCGAAGTGAACTAGTTTCTCCAACTAGGCTCCATCTCCTTCAGAAGCTACAACTTTCCTAAATGGAGCCATTAGCCTGGACCAAGCGTTCAAAACAAGAGCATGGCAGGGGTGGGAGGTGGGGGAAGGTTCCTTTTCAAACCTAGTACTCTGCTCAGTAGGTACCCAGAGGTGTCTTCTGCCAATTCAAGTGGCTGTTTTTGGGAAAGTTCAGAGGAAACATAATGGGAAACTATGATATTTTGTCGCCATACGCATACATCAATAAATGTAATTTTAAGTCTTTAAAAAAGGAAGCATAAGCTATCATTTACAATAGCACAGGACACCAAGAAAATCAGCAATACAGCCCAGGCGTGGAGGTCAGAGGGCAATTCTTGGGAGTTGTTTCTCTACTTTCACCATGGCAGTAAGTGCTTTACCCGTTAAACCATGATGTCAGCCCAGTAACTCATACTTTCTGAGGAACGCAAATGGCATGGCGTTACCATCTTTGATGAAAGCCATATCTGTATATTAATCCATACCTATCTTTATGAATCAACATAATAATAGCACTGGTGAAAGAAATCTTTTTTATTTTTAATTTATTAGATTTCTAAAAATACCAATCCAAGTTCCGACTCCATCCCCTCCTCCCATTCCCTCCCCCCACCCCCACCCAGTCCTCAGAGAGGGTAAGGCACATTGCTTTGTGAAAGGAATCGTAATAATATGCAATAATAACTTCCTTCTTATCTGACGCTAAATGGTAAGTTATACTTTAAAAAAATTCTCACAACCTATGAGACGGAGCTATTGCCTGACTTTAAATATATGGGAATTGATGCAGGCAAATGGAGTGTAAAGGCTAGATTTGAACACAGGCTATGCAGTTTCATAATAAGTACATGTGGGTCTCTCTGATGATAAAAGTCCCCTATATTCACAATTATAGCAAACAAAACTCCTGCAAACAGACACGCGTTTGTTGTCCAGAAACTGAGAAGAATTTTGCCAATTGTCTACATCCCCCTTTAAGATGGTAGCCTGCAAAAGAGCAAGCGTTTTGCCTTCAGAGAAAGATAAGGGAAAGGAAGGTTGTGTGTAAACAGTGCTGGAGTGGAGGATAAGACTGCAGGTCGCTGTTGCCACAGTAACCTGACGTCATCAAGGCGATCCATAAGTTTTTAGTTAGATGTACTTCATCTACCGAAAACAGGGTTTCACTGCCGCTAATGTGATTTGCTTCCAAAACTTGCACAGGGTTCTGCTAACAGAAAGCAACCTGGCACACTTTTTCAAAAGACTGTGATTAGTTTGGTTATCTTAAAAGAGTTTTCTTTCAGGGACAGGCAAGGGCATGGAAAAGAAGTCCATGTGGAGACATTTTAAGATTTTCTAACAATCCTAGCATCGCGATTGCTTTAGAAACATGACGTCATTATGGTGACCAAAATGTCTTTTAAAGCACATTCTGCAGCTAAAATCGTACTTTTAAAATCTGTCAATGGTCTTCATCCTAATCTAATGAACGTTTTTTCTCAGGTGGCCTCAAGGGTGAAAGGTGCTTTGTTCTCAGAAATGGGAGTGGGGGCGGGGGAACTTGAAGAAGGGGTGGGTACACAGTCATTTCCGGTTTGGGGGAAGACTGAGTGCGTCCCAGTTGCTATAGAAACCCGACACCTCTTTTTGACAACATGGGCAGGTTTTGATCAAGAACAAGGGGTTGTGATTAAGAGAACGGTGTCCCTCTTTCCTTCTCTTGTGGTTACCCTGAGGTGGGCATCCTTGCACGGTTGAGAGAGGCAGGGATCACTGATCTAAAAGGACTGGTTACTGCTTTGAAACTTGGGGGCAAGGAGGCTCAAGGGCAGCAGAGATATGGGATCCTCTCCTTAAGGGAGTGTGCTACCCTTGACTCTTTCCAAGTAGCCCATCTTCTCCTTGAAAAAATTGGGGCAGAACGCAAGAGGTCACCCCACTGGATCACTGGTATCTTCTGGTTAACTCCAGCTTAAACAGCAGTTGTACTCAGTGCAGCTCGGTTGGAAAGCAATCCCGACCACAAAGTCACCATAAGCATAACAAACAGCCTATAGCTAGCCTTGTTCCAGGGAAAGGCTTCCCCGACTTAACAGATCTGTTCCTGCAGGGGAGGGGTTCCCCTACAAAATTGTTACAGGAGAGTTTTTGTTAAGTTCAATTTTGGCTTTTTAAAAGTTCATTTTTATTTTATTTATGTTGGAGTGTTGTCTGCAGGTATGTCTGTATGAGAGCAACAGATCCTCTGGAATGGCCAGCTGTGAGGTGCCATGTGGGCGCTGGGAATTGAACCCAGGGCCTCTGGAAGAGCAGTCAGTGCTCTTAACCACTGAGCCATCTCTCCAGTCCCTGATTTGGGCTTTTTGATTCGTATTGTATCATCCACAAATTTTATGTTTAATTTTCCCATATCGTTGCACATATGGATGAATCGTATTGACTTGTTTGGCAGCAGTGTTGAGGATTGAACCAAAGCCCTTCAGCTTGTTGGCAGACATTCTACCACGGAGAGCTCTCTTTACTTTTTCTCCTTCCCCTTCAAATAGGAGCTCCCGAGTGGAACCCCTGCTTCAGTTTACCAAATGCTGGGATGACAGGCTTTGGACAGCACACTTGCTTTATCTCTTCACCCCTTGATGGAAACATTGTGTTTCTGTTCGTAAAGCTACTATGAGCATCTGGGAATTGTGGTGACACTGTCTAGTATGTTCAATAAAAGAGAAAAATCCTTTTTATAGGGACACACACACACATACACACACACACACGAGGGGGAGGGAGGGCAAGAGGGAGGGAGGGAGGGAGGGAGGGAAAGAGAGAGAGAGAAACACACACACACACACACACACAGAGAGAGAGAGAGAGAGAGAGAGAGAGAGAGAGAGAGAGAGAGAGAGAGAGAGAGAGAGAGAGCAGAATAGCTACTCATATGAAAGTAGTCCCAGATGAAACAACTACAGGAATTTCAGGAACATTCTCCAGAGGAAAGAAAAGGTGGAATCGGGATCTTTGTCTACAGTTTCATTGACAACTGCACACATCTCAGCCATCATATGTTTAACATTACTCACTCCTAACCATTCTAGGAGGAAGGCATCATTATTCCCAACTTACACAGTCGGAACAAGGCTAATGAGGAATCACACAAACCCATTCCTTTTCCTTTTAACTGTGTGCTTGTGACAGCTCAGTCTGCAACCCTATGTCTATGGTGAAGCTAATGGAGCAGAGGACTTCACAGTGCAGGAATCTCGATGCTACAACGAATCGGCTGAAGAGTCAGGGGCTTATGATCTCTCTGCCTCTCTCTCTCTCTCTTTCTCTCTCTCGTGTGTGCATGATCCTGTCAACTATAAGTCAGCGGAAATCTGATACTGAATATCAGTATTACCAGTACCAATATCAATGTTCTGATGCTGAACTATACATCAAGCAGACAGAAGTTAATAAGAAACAGTCTAAAATCCATCACCATCATCACCTTACATCACAGTAATGGCTCCAAAGCCTGAAGCTCAATGCAAGCATGAGTGTGGGCTGCTTTTTATGGCTACCATTCCAGGTGGCCTCCATGTGAGTCATACTGTTTGATTCTAGCCACTCTCCTTGCTTCCATGGTAGGAAGGAGAAAGTTGGGCCAGGGTGGAATCTATTGAGGTCCTTCTATGTACCATATAGTATGTGAAGTATTTCAATTCTGTAAAAATCCATTGGCTCATTTCAGAGATAATCACTGGAAATGTAATTTCTCAAAAGCTTTCTTATTGTGGCCAGAAGATGCCACAAAACAGAGTGTACTGATTTCTCTATTGCCCTGAATGCATGGATCCTTGAATCCCCATCAGCCGCCCCAGTTCTCATGGTTATAGACCCTGGCTAGATGCCTTGCGGTCCTGCCATTCTGACATAAATCATCAGATGTTACCTGCCTCCACTGGGAGGTGGGGTTGAGACAGGGTTCTCTGTAGCTTTGGAGCCTATCCTGGAACAAGCTCTTGTAGACCAGGCTGGCCTCAAACTCACAGAGATGCACCTGCCTCTGTCTCCCGAGTGCTAGGATTAAAGGCGTGCGCACCTAGCCACCTGCCTCCAATTTTAACAGATTATTTTTCTTTTCATGAACCATCTATCTTTCCAGCTCCCCAAGGGTGGCATACATAGTTAACTTACTTCAGTGTGTTAGGAATTTAATATGGTAGTACCCTGCCTGCATGTTCCACCATCTCATTCTATAGCTGCTTCTTACAAAAGGAAATTCCCCTGTGGATATTTGTGCCCATTCACAAGGAATGACTCAAGGACACTTTCTTTCACCAGTGGGCCTGCTTCTTCAAGCAGCGGGACAATTCAAATCTCTGAGTTTCCCGTTTTAGTAAGTTGCACAATGTTTTCATTTGCCCAAAGTCAGCTAAGAACCTGAAGAGAACACCTGTCTGTGCATGTCTGAGAAATTGATGAGTTCCACAAAACTCTGGCTATGTGCACATCTGATATCCTGCTATAATGGCTCAGACTGTATCTTAGAAGCAACTGCAGAATTGGAAGGGAAACCTTACTGGCCAAATTGTGTTTATGCTACCCCTATAAGAGCATAAAGTGGGGAGAAAGTCACCTTATGCTACAAAAGAGAGAAATTTCACAATCCTCTTTGCAGAAAAATGGGGGAGCATTAATATGTGGGACAAAAGGGAAGCTTTTGTCTGCTAATGTTCTCATAGTTACAGCGTAGACCCTCCCAGGGATATGCGCCTGGCAAACACAGAGCTCAAATCTCTTGGAGTCTGGAGGTGGTGTGGAGGTTTGAATAAGAATGGTCCCCATAGGCTCATGCATCTGAATGCTTAGTCTCCAGGGAGGGGCACTCTTTGAGAAGGCTTAGATGATGTGGTGTCCTTGTTGGAGTAGAAGTGGCATCATTGGAGGAAGTGTGCCACTGGGGGTGGGCTTTGAATTTCAAAATCCCATGTCAGGCCCAGTGTCAGCCTCTCTCTCCCTGTGGATCAGGTAATAGAACTCTCAGCTACTTCTCCAACACCATGTCTGCCTGTGTGCCACCATGCTCCCTGCCGTGATGGTAACAGACCAACCTCAGAAACTATAAGCAAGGCACGTGAATGCTTTCTTTGATAAGAGTGGCCTTGCTCATGGTTTCTCTTCACAGCGATAGAACAGTGACCAAGACAGATGGTGTTTCATAAATTCCTGTGTGCTCAAGGTCTTTACAGTTTTAGTATACGCAGGTTTGTCCATGAAGAGGGCCAAAAGGGGATTACTGTCTTCTGAAGAGCACATTATTTTAGACAAGTAACTGGAATGGCCTCCTGCTTGCCCCAAATGTCACACAGTAGTCTCTTGTATTAATGACTGACATCTTGGAACAGATTCTAGTCAATGCACTTATGAGTATTCAACCAGCCCCAATTCTCCCTCTGTAGCTGCTAATGGGGCAGAGGAAATCCCTTACATGACAGTGGTAGTTTGAATGAGGATGGTCCCCGTAAGCTCCTATGGTTAATGTTTCAATGGTGAATAATTTAAGAAAGATTAGGATGTGTGGCCCTATTGGACGAGGCGTGTCACTGGGTGAGTTCTGATGTCTCAAAAGCCCTCTGCCTCCTGCCTGTGATCAGGATGTAAACTCTCAGTTTCTGCTACAGTGCCCTGCCAGGCTGCCTGCTGCCATGCTGCCCACAGTGATGGTACTGGACTAACCCTCTGACACTGAAAGTAAGCTCCCCATTTAATGCTTTGTTCTGTAAATTCTCTTCAGCACAGCGCCTCTTCCCAGCAACAGAACAGTAGCTCAGACAATGTCCTGTGGCTGTCAATGGACTTGGGGTTCCTGCCTCTTTTCTTCTGTGTTATCTCTTCTTGTAGGGCACAGGGGATAATTTCTCTTTCAATATCAAATTAGTGGCTCCAAAATGATGGTGAGGTAAAGGAAATACTTTGGAGATCTTCCTGCAATAGAGAAGGGGCCCCAATCTTGTTCTACATCGTAAGGGTGAATACATATTACATCTGAGCCATATGCAGAGCATATTCATCGAAAAGTACATGGCAAACACACCACAAACACCATGGAAGCGTACTTGGGAACCACACCACAAACACCAGGTTGCTCTTGGAAGTCCCCAGCAGGCATGGTGCAACACAATTGCAGTGACTGACCAGGATACAACTTGCCTGGGAGGCAGCGATCTGGGGACTGTACCACAGCCTCCTGGAGAGGGGATATAAAATCTAGGAAATCCATCCATCCCAGAGTCAGGGGATTCAAGGTGACCACCACATTCATATTCTCTACAGAGCACCACTCTGTATCCCGTGTGCACTGCCCACTTTACACTCAGGGAGGATGAAGTGAGTTGCGGAGCACTACAGTTGCTGCAATCCATAAATGGAACTGCTCTATATGTGTGCCAGCTTTCCAAACACACTAAAAACGCATTGCTATTCCATAAAACTTCAGCCCTTTTAAAGAAAATAAATGTAGGCATGTAGTTTGAATGCCACCTCCTGGCCATAATGGGGACTACATCAGTGAGAGTCTTGGGCCCAGTGGCGTCTATATTTGGGTGGGAGGGAACATTGGCTGTAACCTGGACTTGAAGGGACCTTAGATAAGATAAGGCAGTGTTTTTTCACTTCATTATACTTTCCTGGCACATAAAACTGGACATCTTAGGTATATCAAATGTAAACCCGAGATTGGAGACCAATCCCAGTCTAAGGCTAACATAAAGCAGCCTCATTAGATAGAGATGGTGGAGCTCTGTGTGTAAACACACACACACACACACACACACACACACACACACACCACACACACACACACACACACACACACACACACACACCACACACACACACAGAGGCATGCACACAGCATCAGAATAGATTACATTCGTCTTTACTACTCCAGAAACTCAACAAAATGACTACTTCTCCTGAAGTATGGAAGGTGTATAATCATTTATCCAAAGCGCGATTGTGGGTTCGAGCATGCCTGTGAGTGCGTGAGCAATTGTGTGTGTGTGTGTTTGTGTGTGTGCGCGCGCGTGAGGTCAGGGGACAGAAGACAGCCTCCGGTGCTGTAACTCAGGCGCCATCCCCCTGATGTTTTTCTTAGACAAGGTTTCCAACTGGCCTGGAACACGCAAGGCAGGATGGGTTAGCTCGTCAGCACACTCCAGGGATGGGCTCGCCTCCACCTTCACACATAAGCATGTCCCGCCACACCTGCTACTTTTCCTCCTGTAGTTTATCTTCATTTTCTGGATGATGCTCTCTGGGAATGACACTCAAGGCCTCATGCCCACAAGGCCAGCACTTTACTGATTTAGCTGTCTCCCCAGCCCTACTTTTACCACCCAAGCACAAGTATTTTCTCAGATTACACTTTAAAGTACTTTCCTTCCTGGATATGAAATTTCAAACACCACAGGAAAGCACATGTACTACCATAAGGAAATCTGTGTTTGTTGCTGGGCTTATTCCTACCCCTAAGGCACAGGGCTGTCTGCAGGGAAATCTCCTGAGAGTGAGCTATCTGAGTAGAGTCCCAGCCGCCATTTTCTGTGCGCCTTGCTGTATGTGGTGGTGAGGAAGTCACTTCCCCATTTAGGGGATGGTAATCTTTAATGTGTCTGCCAGGGACACACAGGGCTCTGCCTAACATCCAGTGAAAAGAGGATGTTTTCCCATGACAGAACTAAGTTGAAACTTTCCCACAGTGAATGGAATGATAATAGTCCTGATATCTACTTTGTGTGTTTAGTGCAGAGTCTCAGAGCAGCCCAGCCCAGCCTGGGACTCTTCCCCTTCCTCCCTCAGCCTTCAGAGTGCTGCTGGTCTTCCCAGCTTAGCACACTGCTCCAGCTCAAGTATTCATTTTAATGTAAACACATTCTTAATGCTACTGTTTTCTTCTCGGCCCAGTAACATTTTCATTCCATTTCTACATGTATATGGTTGAATTCCCACGAAATAAGTAATTTTATCATTGATTTCCCTGCAAAAAATTATTTTATAATGATCCACATCTCTTGAAAAACCATGTACTCTAAGATTGTTTTCCTAAGAAATTTCACATTTTCTGAGATATTATTGGTTTTTGTTTGGTTTTCATTTTGAGGCAGGGCCTCTCTATGCTATTCAGGCTGTTCTGAAACTTCTTTGCAGTCATGATCCTGTAACCCCAGTGTTCAAATAGCTGGAAGTGCACGCATTTGCCACATAATGCGAATGAAAACTGTTCTCATTATTGCCTGGCATTTGAGCATTTTTCTTTAATGTTTCACAGCAATTATTTTAATTTGTAAATGATTTTAAGGCAAATAATGTGCATAACTTAATAATAATTATGTTGTGTATATTTGTGTGTGTATTTACACATTAATGCACATGCCTACAAAGGTCAGGAGAGGTCATACCTTCCTGGAGCTGAGGTACGGTCCATCACGGATTTTGGAAATGGATGCTGGAAACAGACCTTGCGTCCTCAGCAAGAATAGAATGCACTCTTAACCACTGAACATCTCTCCAGCAAGACTGTAGACTGTTAAAGTCCATTAGCCATTATAATGTTCATATTTTAAATTCCACTGTGTTTTCCCCTTGGTTCAATGACCTGGAGCTGATTCTTCTTTTTTCTTGTTTAGATTTATTTTTACTTTTAATTATGTCTGTCTGTCTGTCTGTCTGTCTGTCTGTCTGTCGTATGCACATGATGGGCAGAGGCATTGACTCCTGATGGAGCTGGAGTTAAAGGCAGTTGTGAGCTATCTGCCATGGGTGCTGGGACCCATACGCTCATAAACAGTAATGACTCTCACATCTCTTTCCTCCTGCCTCTACGTCTTGAGTGCTGGTATTACAGGTGAGGGTGAACATGCCCAGAGGGTCAAAGAACACAGAGCAATTTCCATTCTAGGCAATCATTCTGCCTCGAGAGCTATGTCGCCAGTCCCCATACTGTGGCTTTTTAAATTCACCAGTGATTTCTTTTCATGGTATAGCATTCTCATTGAACAGCTACCAGAAAAATCAAGAATATAGCTGGGAATGTCCTGCACTGCCAGGGGAGCCATACCAGTGTCTAGGGACCACTTTTAAAAATCCCCACATGTGCTCCCACCACAGTTTTGAAGAGCTTCGGACAGGGCCACAGATGCTGGGCAGATCTATGTGCTGCAGCATCCTCGAGTCCAGCCTCTGGCAAGGACATCCTGTTCCCGAGAGCAAGTCTCCTGAGAGCAAACCTACCTTACATGCCCAGCTTCCTCAAAGGTCAGCAACAAGGGACTGGAGGCTGCTGTTGTACTCTCTGTGGTTGTGTGTGCAGAACAATGACCCAGACCCTGCAGAAGAATCACAAAACAGGAAAAAGGTTGGTCAAAGAATCAGACACATCCTTAAGCTCAGTGCTGAAGACATAAAAAAAGAAAATTTGGAAATATAGCATAGTGTGTGGATATAGAAATGACGGAGAAAGAAGAACAGGATTTCCCTTGCACGGAGATGTGAGTGTGGGTGTCCTGATGTGGGGCTGTGCCTCCCTAGGAGTATGGGGACAATGATGAAGGGATCCCAGACATATCTGAGAAGCCGGATTCTGTGTTTGGATATCTGTACAGCAGTGGTTCTCAGCCTTCCTAATGCTGTGACATGACTCTTAATACAGTCCCTCATGTGTGGTGATCCCAACCAGAAAATTATTGCTGTTGCTACTTCATCGCTGTAAAGTTGTTACAGGTAAGAATCATAATGGAAATAGTTTGGGGGATAGACGTTTGGGGGGGGATAGATAGTTTGGGGGATAGAGGTCACAAGTCACAGGCTGAGAACCACTGTTCTAGAGTCAGAGAGATGTGGAACCTTCCTAGGCCCAGCAACTTTGCTTCCCTGAGCCTGGATGTGCTGGACCCATTTTCCAAACACAGGCTGGGCATATCTGTGAGGCACGAAACAGAGTGAGCTGTGATCTCTGAGCTGTGCTTACCACTCTGAATTGAGAGCATTAGAATGCTCACTCATTGATTTTATGGGCCTTTAGTTACAACATCTGCTCTAAATGCCAGTCAGAAGTTCCTGCATATGTGACAGACTAATGTTGATGTATGCAATTGGAATTACAGGCTGGCCTTGCACTCAGACATCATACTGCTCTGTCTCGTGAGTCCTGGGATTAAATGTGTGTGCCACGCCCACCTGTCAAAAATACGCATTTCTAAAGGCAGTAGTCTCCTGGAGAAAGAATAGGGACAAGCAGGAGCTGCAGCACCTAGAGACTGATTTCACTTTGACTCTGCCTAAAGCCTACTCGCTTCATCCGTAAAACTGCCAAGAGCAGTACATGCTGTAGAACAACCACTTTCAAAAATACTTTAAACGTTAGGTTTGCTTTTCGTTAGACAAATGTTAGATTCTTATTCTTTTGGAAATTCTTCTACAGTTAGTTTTACTTAGAAAAGTTTACATCTGAAAATTATTCATCAGCTGACACGTTGTTAAATTACTAAGTTTTACAACAACTAGTTTGGGTATTCAAACTACCCTGTGTCAAATACACGTGGAACAACTGATGTCAGTAAACGGAAGCACTGTGTCTCCAAGTGGTCAGACAAATCCAGAGATGTTAGAGCAACGTCTCCACAAGGAAAATGCACAGCGCATACAGGTGCTATCTGCCTTCTCCCAGACAAGGCTGCACAGGGCAGCTCTCACGCTGATCACTGCAGCATGGCTTCATCCCTCTTTCAATCCACTTCCATCCCTCCCCTGTCTTCTGAACCATCTCCACTGTCTCCACACACTCCCTCATCCCGCCCTCCCCAGGCCTTTCTCTGTGCAGTGCCAAGTCACCTTCCACCAAAAGGAATCAAATCATGTCAATTCCATAACTCACCTTCCACACTGATCATATAATCCAAATGTCATAGTCAGCTGAAAACGACACACATCTTCCTTTCTACCCTATCCCCAAGCAGTGTCCACATTGTCTTCAAGGCTCTGGCCACTGGCCTTGTCCCCTGCTCTTAGATCCACTGTTCTCCATGGGGGCAAGCACGCCCATAACATGGCTTATGCATGGCCTTGCTTCTTTTTGCCATTCAGGACTCAGATCACATGCTAACTTCTGAAAACTTTAGGGGGTAACATCACGTACCACAATCTCCATCACAACTATTTCCTGTCCCCTTTATGATCTTTAAAGCGCCAATAATACATGGAATTGCTCTGATTACTGATTTCTTCTGCTTACTGACAGTTTGCCTATCTAACACAAAATACAGGAACCCGTGCTAGTCTTCACAGTGCAGGAACAAGGTGCTCACAAAAGAGGCCAGTATGTGAATATCTGGATAAATATATATGAAGGAATTGATGCGTATTTGACATGCCATGTAACACACTGGTATTTACGGGAGTAGCAAGAGAACACGGTATGGAATTAAGCAGTCTGTGACTCCATATCCTAGAAGACAGAATAACAAACACAGTAGCAATACTTTTTAACGTGGACAGCCATCAGAAAGAAGTGGCTATGCCACACCACACTTCACAGGGTTTGATTCGGTGTCTAGTGTGGACCCAGATTTCTACCATTTTAATAAGCACTCCCTGCAAATGTGATGCAGAAATGCATGACCCATTCAGGAAATGGTCTGAAGGGATGGCTTCCATTTCAGTCCTGGTCATTTAAAGGAACCCATGCAGACTTCTGTCATCTGGGGAGTCTATGAATGCCATTGTTCCACAGTGTGCTGCTCTTGCTGCTACCCTGCTGCAACAGGATGTGTTCCTACAAGGCATCGCAGATCCGCTGCAGGTCACATGGATGGGAAGAGAAAAGGAAATGACTCACCTGGTGAGTCCCACATGATCTTGTCACTCTTGCTCAGGTAACAGGCTGACAAGACCACACCACACTTGGTTCTTCTCCAGGAGCTGGATTTGCATGGAGAGTTCACTGTTTTCTCCCCTGTTCTACTAGAAGGCAGAGTAAGGGGAGAGAAATCTCATGGGGAGGGGAAGAAGGCGATGAGAACGCTCATGCACTCTACTGTACTGAATATAGGGATGGAGTAGTCTGTCTGCATCCAGTCAAGTCAAAGATGTGCAGTGACATCTTCCTCTTCTTTGTTCATCTCACAGACCCTTCCTATACACACCCATGTACACATCACACACACACACACACACACACACACACACACACACACACACACTCACACTGGTGGCACTGATGACTCACATACTGGAAACAAGGGCTCATGTCAGCTTCTTGTCAACCTTCTGCGTGTTCTCTCTGCCTTCCTGTTGTTCTTATCATAGAAGAGACCTGATATTGACAGAAAGAGGAGACAAAGTGTCACTGACAGCTAGCATTTGGTGATTACTGTCTTCTGGGGGTGGTCAGATAATCCAGAATTCTAGACAGATAACAAGTGAAGAGCAGGTCCACTTGAATGTGTGTCCTTGCACGGGCATGTTATGGGATAATTTAAGCATCACAGTATATAATGATGACAAAGTGGTACTCCTTTAAAAAATGGGTGTTTCTGAGTGGACACAAACGCATGAGTAAATCCATTAATAAACAAAAGATAAAAGGGAAACTTTACTCAAAGACAAGCAATGCTTGTATACTAGTAACTGCACAGGGAAGTAGGTATCAGAGCAACACTTAGCAGGCGTCATGGTAATAATCCATATGGCAAGACCCATCCATAAAACACCCCCTCTGTAAACAGTCTACAGCAGACACTGCTAAAATCTGCATGACTGGATGGGAAAACAAGAGGGAAAACACACGAGTACTAACCTTGACCCTTTTGTGTTGGCAAAAATATTATTAGATATTTTGAAAAAAGTTACCTACTTATTCTACATAATACAAATCTTTCTGGAGTTACACATACATACCTAACTCTTCACATGTATCCCCTTCTTTCTCTCCACTGTGATCTCAACACCTACCTGATGGAGCTGGCTGGGAGGTGAAGGAGTATCTCTATGATTCCAAAGATTCCATTTGGGCAAACATTAGACCTGTGGCTGCCTTAGAAAATTTCCCCCAAACTGGGTGTTGGACATTTGTTTCTTTTCTCATAATTAACTTGCAACTTCAAAATACTGAAATTGAAACATAAGCAAATATATGTTTTCAAAGACATTTTCATCATAGAGAAAGAAACCTGACATTTCAACCTAAAAGAGAGCTTTTGTTAAAATCTACCCACAGACATTTGACCACAGTGAAATGTGTGGAAGCTGTAATTTAAAATCCCTGTCACTGGAGATAGCATCAGGAAATATGAAATAATTAGAAAAACTCTGCCCGCTTCTCTGTTGTGCCTAGACACTGAATGGGACAAATCATTGCTGAGAGTAAAGATGTATAGATTCGTCGACTGTGGTGATATTTTGTTTGTCCTATGACAATAAAGCTTGCCTGAGAATCAGTGTGTGCAGATAGCCACTAGTTAGCCAGAGAGGACAGGCAGTGTTGGAACTCACCTTTCCCAACACTCAGGAGGTACAGGCAAATGGATCTCTGCGAGTTCAAGGCCACCCTGGGATACACTAGATTGATCCAGTCTAAAACAGAAAGAGAGTCAGGCACTGGTGGCTCACACTTTTCTTCCCAGGGTTTGTTGAAGAGAGGAATATAAGGTGGGAGGAGATAGGAGATCCAGGCATTCAGTCTGAGGTCTTGTAGAGACAGGATGCTCCATTTGGTCTGAGGATTTCATAGAGGAAAGAACTGGAAGCTGGCTGCTTTGCTGTTCTGATCTTATAGATTCAACCTCGTAATATCTGACTCCAGATTTTATTATTAAGACCAATTAGAATTCACTCTGCAATCACCTTCATGCAATGGAAGATACAGGTGTCTGTTCTCCTCAAAAAGACCTATAGATCCAGTGCAATACCAACAGAAATCTAACAGACTTTTCATAAACTAATGGGCTTATCCTGAAACTCATAGTGAATATGAAAAACCAGAGCATGAAAACACCTTCAAAAGGAAAAATCTTGGAGGATGAACACATGACTTCCAGACTCCTTATAAACCTAGAGAAATGAAGACAGCGTGCCTGATTGGTAATGACAATAAGACAGAAAAGAATATGAAGGGGACAGAAGAGTCACACACGTGTGAGGGGACACCTTTAGCAAAGACACAAAGACACTTCAATGAAGCAGGAATATGCTGGTCACCGAGGTTTTTTGGGACTCCCTGTAGTGGTAGGGAGGAGCAGCCCAGCATCGTGACCTTCAGCCTGAGGATCACCCTGTCCTTTGATGACCTTGACCCTGGTAAACTGGGTCTAGGCTGCAGAAAAAACTTTCAGAAAAAGCCAGGATGAAGCAAAGGTTGTGAGCTTATTAATCCTGTGGATAGAAGCTCACACAGAATAAGGATGGCTCATGCATGACGGCCTCAGTGAGGACTAGAGAGAGACACTTGAGATTAGGTGTCAGTACAAAGGGTGTGTGAGGAGGGCAGAAGAGTGAGAAATGTGAAGATTTTTATGGCTCTCAGAGTTACATTGTTTTAAAATTACATGTAAGAATACTTTGAGTCTTTAAATGGGTTCTGTTTTCCCATTAGGAAAAATATACAATATGTTATTAAAAAGTCAAAAATAAAAAAATAATCTTTTGAAATGTTCTTATCGCTTTTAAAATTTCTTTTAGTAAATTAAATTTAAGGTTAATATGTGATTTTACAAGTATTCTTGTCCTAAGTAAGCACAATTAATTAATTTATTTATATTTGTTGAATGTTTTTCCATAGGGAAGTTTGTGCACCACATGAGTGAGTACCTACTGCTCACAGAGGGAACCAGAGTTTGAGATGTCTTGGAACTGGAGTTACAAACAGTGTCAACCATTGGGTAGGTGCTGGGTATCAACTCTGGATCCTCTGGAAGACATTCAGAAATATAAAAGAATGAACCCTATCTTCAGACTCCAGTTTGTTTGTTTTTATTTTTAAACTTACTTTGAGATGTTTTTAGGAATAGTTGCATCATATCTGCAGGTAATTTTGGCTCTATCAGTTGGGCTGAGGCTTCTTGAATGTCCTAAAAATGTAAAAATGATCACAGGATGAGGGGCTATGTATTCCCTCTCATATCCCCTTCAATGCCCTGTCTTCTGTCTTATTTTGGGACAAGCAGACCTCCCCATGCACAAATATAAATATAGACAAGTTGTTTATCTCAGGATACAAAAGTCAACCCAAAACAAACAAAGGATCTACACAGGACTAGAGACATCTCCGAGGTTAAGAGTGCCTTTGGCTATTGCAGATGACCTGACTTCAGTTTCCAGCACCCATATGGTGGCCGACAGATGCCTATAACTCCAGAGCCAGGGGAACTGACAGTCTTTTCTAGTCTCTGTGGACATCGGCACTCAAATGCGCATATCGTACACACAGACATACAGGCAGACACTCAGTACATAGTGAAAAGAAATCTAAAAGATAATTGATCAAGAATACAACCTAGAGCCTGGAGAGATGGCTCAGTGGTCAAGAGCTCTTCCAAAGGTCCTGAGTTCAATTCCTGGCAACCACATGGTGGCTCACAACCATCTGTAAAGAGGTCTGGTGCCCTCTTCTGGCCTGCAGACATGCACAAAGAATATTGTATACATAATAAATAAATAAATAAATATTTTTTTGAAAAGAATACAACCTAAACATGAATCGTGTAGGAGAAAACGAATGAATTACAGACTAACTTCTTAGATATAACAAACCTCCTTTCATTAAATGAACAACTGGATTGTTAAGAACTCCATAAAGTGAGAAAATGTCCACTCTTCCAAATATATGTTAGTAACATATTTTTCCTGCCTGGGAAAATGAATGTGGGAACTTGTGTATCAGGTGACAGTCTTACTGTTTCCAGATTTCCCAAACCTCAAAAAGAGCCAGTAAGAAAATAGACATTTCAGAAAATAAAAGTTGGCCAGAAGGGTGAGTAGATGCTCCACTAAGAGAAACATACAGCCGCAACATGCTTAACACTTAGGGAAGAGAGACAGGTGACTCTGAGGGGACTCTTGACACACCCATAAAATACTCAGAAATAAAGACTTGTCATACAAAGACCTGGCAGGTTGTGGAGGATGAAACTCTCGTACCCACTGCTGGTGGCCATGGAAAACAGGACAGAGACTTGGAAAAGTATTTCCCAATGTCTTCATATGTTAATTGTCATCTGACCATCACATTCCCAAATATATAACCTGGAGGAAGAGGACATATTTTCTTTTAATGACTTATTTATTTCAGTTCACACCAGCTTTATATAAAAGACACTGAAATTGAAAACAACCAAAACAACAGGCTACAGGTAAATGACTCATTTCCCAAGACTGTCATGGCAGCTCCCAACTGTAACTCCAGTGCCAAGGGATCCAATACCCTCTCTTTGCATCCATGGGCACCAGGCATGCATGTGCTCTTCATACCTATATGTAGGCAAACATATATACATATAAAATAAAAATAAATTATAAAATTTTCTGTGTAGCTATACATTGCTACACCATTTAATATTAAGAATGAACAATTATCATAGGCAACAAAATAGATAAATTTAAACATATATTCAAGATGAATGAAGGCCAGATGTCTCTAAACTCTGGTTCTATTCTAATACATTCCAGCATATATATTAATTTGTCTATAATATCAGATTGGTTTTTTTTTTGAGACAGGGTTTCTCTGTGGTTTTGGAGCCTGTCCTGGAACCAGCTCTGTAGACCAGGCTGGTCTCGAACTCACAGAGATCCGCCTGCCTCTGCCTCCCGAGTGCTGGTATAATATCAGATTGTTGTAATTTCCTGCAGACAGGGTAGGGCAGTGGTTGGGAGTGAAAACCTAACTAACATAGAAATGAAACTTTATGGATTGGTAAATAATAATGAAACTTTTACCTACCTGAGTATAAGAAGATGTCTATTGTCATTATGGGGAAAAGTAGAAAAATAGTAATTACGTTTAATATTTGATGACTTGGACTGCAGAGATGGCCCCATGGTTAAGAGGACTTGCTGCTCTTACAGAAGACCCGGACTGGGTTCTCAGCACTCACTTGCTGGCCCACAATGGACTGCATATCTGTTTCTAGGGGAGCAACACCCGTTTCTGTCCAAAGCAGCACACCCTAATCCTGAAACCAGAGCAAAAGAAACATACACTGACCCTGAGACTAGAATCAGTTCACTGGCCCTGAAACCAGAGTCCAACGTTTAAAAAAGGCCAGTGAAATAAACACATTTGCCCCTGAAACCAAAGCTACAGAAACACACTCTTCCACTTACCAATTCCGCAAAACAAACTAACCAATATCTCAGCATAAAAGGAACCAATCCCAGAGCAGGAAAACCAGCAGATCATTGAGCATGAAACCACCCTGTACCTGTTCAGTTGGGAGCTGCCTTTCCCACTTTTGCAGGGTCAGCCACCTCCTGGACTCTTCCCTCCCAGTGAATCTCTTGAATGAGGCTTGGGTGAGACCTTCTTTGCCTAAGAAGAACAGAGAAGCAATGACTTCAACTGGAGACGAGTGGAGGAGAGGGGAGCAGAACTGGAAAAGCTTCTCCTAGCAGAGTAGAGTTGTTACTCTTCTGAGGATCTGAGCAGAGCTGTAACAACTTGGCTAGGGAAACCCTCCCCTACCAGAGCAGAGCTGTTAATTTGGGAAAAGCTTTCCCTGAAGCAGGGCTGTGAGCTTCTAAGTTTAAGGTGAATTTGTGGTATTCCTTGGCTCCTGACTGCCAGGATCCCTTTCCATCTGAGCAGCAATGCTTACAATATACACACAATTTTTAAAACATTGCAGTCATTGGGTGCCGGGAAGATATCCCCAGGCTGCCTGACACCATTCTGTTCAGGCAGGTGCCACACACCCACAGGCAAGCCTGCATTGTCAAAGCCTGGGCTGGGGAAGACATTCACAGGTCGACCCGCTACTTCCAGGAAGCCATTATGGTGAGCAAAATGTGTGGTGGAGAAATGGGAGAGAAAGAGCAACAGAACTAGCTATGATAAACGGTGCAATGAAGGATGTGAAGGCAGTGAGGAACAGACTGAGGAACAACCTAAATACCTTCAAGCTCAGGAACATGGATTCAAAACAAACTTCTTACCCAGACCCAGAAAAACAAATGTAATATGTACTCTCTCATGAGTGACTTTTGGATAAAAAGCAAAGAAAAACCAGCCTACTTTCCACAACCCCAGACAACCTAGACAAGAAAGAGAGACATTGCTGGTCTACATAGGAAGGAGAAAAAGACAAGAATTCCTGAGAAAACTGGCCATGGGGGGGGGGTCAAAGGAGAGGAGGAAGGGGAGAGTATAGGAAGGTAGGAAAGCAGAGCTAAATGTATAGCTCAATAAAAGCAATAAAAACCAAACTTCTTAGATATAACAAACCTCTTTTTATAAGTTGAGAAGCTTGTTGTTAGGACGTCCATCAAGTGTCAGCTGTATGCTCTTCCACGTAATGGTTGATAAATGAAGACAATGCCCTGATGGGGAATACAAGTTTGAAAACCATGCACCAGATTAATGAATCCTTGTATCTAGGATACAGAACATCTCACAGACATCATTAAGGTAAGTGCTACCTATGGCTTTTCATGTAATAGAATAGAGATGATTCTAAGTGACCAAGAGTATTGATTTCATAATAAATGTAAATGTATATGAATACATCAAGCAAAGAAAAATACTCTTCAGGTTACCTGTTAAGATAAAATCTTAACACCAAAACATGGACGCCTGGTAGTCCAATGACCCGCGGACAAAAGGGGGGTCTTGGGGGGCAGGGCGGGGACAAGTAGAACACAGGACACCATGCCAACAAGCTGAAGGTGCACGTGCTCCCTTTCGGGGGGTCCTTGAGGCCTGCCCGGTTGGCAGACACTCACCTCTCTGGGTGGGTAGCCTTAATGTAGGAGCAGAAAACTGTTCCTGAGCAAAGAACCTTTCAGAAAACGCAGGCTTTGGGGGGAGGCCGTGTGTAAGAAAGACAGCCCTGCAGAAGGAGCTGGGGGAGGGGGGTTTGTGCTCTTTTCCTGGACAATCTGCCCCTGGATAGCACACACTCACCCGTCCAGATGGAACTCCTCAGCACATAAACAGGGTCGCCTGGTAGCCCAATGATCCTAGACCAGGATGGAGGGGGGAGGACTTTGGACTTTCCACAGGGCAGGGAACACTGACTGCTCTTCAGACTGGAGAGGGAGGGGGAGAGGAGTGGGTGGAGGGGGAGAGGAGTGGGAGGAGGTAGAGGGAAATGGGAGGCAGGGAGGAGGCGGAAATTTTTTTCAATAAAAAATAAAAAATAAAATAAAATAAAACATAATTGACAGAAAAAAAGATAAAATCTTAAAATACTGACTTTTAAGCACATATCCCTTAAATGTTACACTGAACACTTAGAAATGAACAAAAAATAATAGCCAATTACAAATAAAAGGTAACCTGAGATAAAAATTCTGATATTTGAGAAATGCTTAAAAGAATATGCAATTAAGAGATATTTTTGAAACCCACAATAATTCTATGGGCTCAACTTTAGTGGCAAAATGTTACTTTTTCAAGAAATATACCAATAATGTGGCATTTTTTTGAGGAATGTGATGGCTAATCTTGGTTGTCACTAAGACTACATCTGAAATCAACTAAAACTCAAGTATCTGGACTCTCCTGTGAGAGATTTTCTTGATTGGATCATGTGAGGTGAGAATATTCACCCTAATCATCATCTCTGTTGGAAGTCCACATCAAAGGACGTGGAAGAGGAAAGTTTTTATTTTTGCTTGCTCTCATTCTTATCAGCAATGTCATCTACCCTGCTTCTGAGGCATCCCTTTGTTGGAGTTAGAACCTACATTTTTGGGACTCCAATAGTGACTGAAGAAAAGTAGCAGGTCCCTAAGAATCCTCTAGATCTCCAGTGCCAAACTGGGACTGCTGAGACATCCAGTCTTGTTGACTGAACAACTACCATTTATGGCTTTTCTGCCAGACAGAGCCATTGTTGGTTTTGGGAGGCACATTCTACCAATTATATTCCTTTAGATCAGTGGTTCTCAACCTTTGAGTTTGACCCCTTTCACAGGGATCAGATAAGACTATAAATAAACACAGATATTTACATTGTGGTCCATAAAAATAGCAAAATTACAGTTATGAGTAGCAATTAAATAATTTTGTAGTCGTAGGTCACCACAATATGACAAACCAGATTAAAGGATCACAACATTGGGAAGACTGAGAACCACTGCTTTAGTGAGATCTGAGTAATGCAATGGATAAGGAAAAGCTCAGGAACAATAGTAGATTGGAACACACTGTTTTCGATGCAACAATAATCATATGGGAAATAATACATTGAAAAGATTTATGAAAGCTAATTTTCCTGTAGCTCTATGGACTTCTGAAACTTGATAGAAGACAACCTACCCACTCTCCAGACGAATATGGAACATTCGCCAACACTAACTCCACATGAGACTGTTAAATTTGTACACAAATGCATGTATGGATTAAAATGTTGCAATTTGCAGGTAGTTCAATTGGTAAAAGAAAGGCACATATACTTATGCCTGCCTGCTGAGTTCAATTCCCAAGACCCATGAGGTGGAAGGAGAGAACCAATCATCACAAACTGGTTTTGGGAGGCACATATGTATCTAGGCACTGATGCACTGAAAGGCCTCTTTCACAGCAATAGAAACCACGGCTTAGCAGAAAAGACAAAAATATTCCAAGAATGGTGACCTCTATGCATCCATTAATGTAGGAGAAGACCCAAGTTTTCCAGAAGGTCTGTAAAACAATGCAGACTAAGTAAGGATAAAAGACCCAAGTTTTCTCTCAGATATCGAATCTAGAGTTGAATTCGTTTGTGAGTGTGGCTGTGTGTGGTCATGCTTGCAGGTCATAAAACTAGAAAACAGACCATGAGGAGACGAACAGGAGCTTAAAAGAGGAAGGAAAAGAGAGGGCAGTGAAATATGTGGGCCATGAAAACAGAAGATGCAACAACTTGTAGATGAAAGCACAAAGGAAAAAATCTATTTCTAAAACAATGTTGAGTAAACCAGGAAGCATATGAACCCAAGATACATGAAATGATTGATATAGTCAAACTTCAGAAAAGAAAAAAGAAAAAACCTTGAGATCATGTTGAAGGAATTCTGTTTCTGGTAGACAAAAAGAGAGCCACGTAATTATAATGAGGCATGCAGTCCAAGGGATAAAGCACACTATTTATTATAGTGCTGAATAAAAGCAATTATCAAACCTGAATCTCTATGTCTACATAAATTATTCTGCTGGATTATCTTGGGGATAAAAAACCATCATCAAAAGTAAACGTAATTGTTTATCAATATGAGACATGCTGCTAAAAAGGGCTAAAGGAAATTTCTAAAACAAACAAATCTTAGAGGAATCAGAAATATCTGGAAGAAAGAAGAAGAATATCAATGCAGAATATGATTAAAATATATACGTTTCCTTTTCCTTTTAATATCTCTCAGTTCTGTGTGATGTTTGAAGCAAAAAGTATAAGTGATGTGATGTGGTCCTCTATAGACACAGAGTAAATGTATTGTAGATTCTGTTCTTACAATGGTGATTGTGAAGGAACTATAATTGCAGTAACATCAAATAGGGTTAGACTTGAAGGCAATCACGATATCTGAGTAGCACTAACACCGACCAGAGAGATCTGGGATAGCTGATGTAACATACTCACTTCACAGTGCCTTGATCCTTCCATCCAACTGAGATGACAAGGCATTTAGGCACATGGGATCACATTTAACCTCAAAGAGCTGCTAATGAACAGAACATGAGGTATTGTTATCATATTGAATGGTTAAGGATGGGTAAGGGAACTAACTCACCCTTAATGTCCCAACGTTCTGCTCAGTCTGGCAGACATCACAGCACACTGGGTTCTTCCTTAAAACTCCTGCTTCTGGGTTGCAAAGATTAAACCCTTTACTTTACACTAGAAGGTAGCAGAAGGGAAAAGAAAACTCATGAAGTAGAGGAAACCAGGATGAGGAAGCACATAAATCCCAGGGGATGGAATGATGGTGCCTTGTCTGTGCAGACGACATCAATGGAAGGTACACAATGATGTTTTTCCTCCTCCCAGGTCATCTCACCACCCTGGGCATATACAGTGATAACTGTGACTGCAGACACATACTGGGAATGTGAGCTTGTGCATTTCCCATTCCCGTGGCAAGAACTCCCCCTCTCTGTGTGCACTCAGGCCCCTACTTTCATGCCACAGCCTTCCATGGGCAGCACAAAGGGGGCAAGGGAAATCCGCCAACCACATAAATACACAGGTTTTGTTTTCTCTCCATTCAGGCCCTGAAAATTATTCTTTGAGGTGGGCATCATTACTTCCTTTCCACACAGGGGCTCAGAGAGCGCAATGCTTAGACCCAGGAAATTCTCCAGAGGCACCAGATGAACACTGATGCCATCTTAAATGGATTCCTCTGGCCAATATTGGGACAAATGGAGCATGGAAATAGAGAACGGCAATAGAGAGGAGAACAGTTTGGGAAAATGGGTGTTGAGCCATACTGATATAGGTCAGCACATGAGTAAAGAAATATGGAGATAAGTAAGCAGTATACTACACACCAGGTCATCATTGAAGAGGACCAGGAGAATCATAACACATAACCTATCACAGCAGTAAGTGATTAACTAACTTTCACAATATATATCCAGGGACATATCTGCACAAGCATGAGCATATACACAACACACACTAACAAATGTCAATGTAAACACACAGCTCTCACCTCAAAGGAAGAGGAGAGTTCATTCTGGAGTCAAATATATGTGAGTAAACATGAGTGAGACAGGTTTATGTTAGTACAAATTACATGTCACAATGTGGAAACAGTTTCATGAAGTTTTTATAATAATAGAATGAAGAAACTATAGACTCTCTTTAAGTACATGGGTGATAATATTAAGTAGACTATTATGGTAAAGCAGAGAAACCACAGCTACAGGCACTAGCTGCTATGTGATGACACGCAGTCGTTTGACTGGTAGAAACTTAAAGCTTTGATAAGGAGACATATTCTGATATTTTAAATGTCAGGTCCAACGTCATCACTTAGTAACAAGGTGTTAGGTAAGTCCAACACAGGGGGCCCAAGGAGTGGCTACTCATGGGCTCAAGAGAACACAAAGGAAATTGTAATTAGGCCCTGGGACTGCGACTTCCACCATCTCCATATCACTGCAGGTCTAAGAGTCAATCAACCAGTCTTTGCAGACCAGCCTCTGCCAAGGAATTCCTGTACACACACACACACACACACACACACACACACACACACGACACCTCATTCTCACTCTCCTAGCTCCCTGGTGTTTACTGAGAGCTCAAGGGGTACAACCACATTACAACAGATTCATCTCTGACCACACACAGGATGGTGAGAGCTACTAAATTATGTGGTCTGAATGAGATTCCTGTGACGATGGCCATGGACTTGTCTCTGGGACATTTCTCTCATTTGTTTCAGACTGTCAATAATAACCTGTAAATGCCGATACGAAAATAGGGACAAGCTGCATTACACATCAAATATAGTTTGCATCATGAAATAATCCATGCTTGCAACAAAAAATATCCTTTGTAAGTTTCATTGACACTTGTTTCCTGACAGTTTACAGAAGATTTAATAATTTGTTCACAGAAAAAACAATACGTATCAATTTGTTTAAAAAATAATAGCAGTTATAGATGAATCAAAAAGTACAAATATTTGTGCATTATCCCGACAGATAGATCCATAGTGCTGATAGGCCGAGAGATTTCCAAACATTGCTGAATTGGAGACAACCTGTCTTAATAAAGGACAACTATGTTCACGGCTCAAACAATTCATTATTAGTAAGATGTCTGTTGATTCAAAACTGAGCTACAGATTCGATGCACTAACAATAAAATAGCACTTATTCTTTTTAAAAATTGAGTGGATAACTCTAAACATTGTAGACTAAATATATAGCTTGTGTAAACCTTAGAAACAGACAAATGTTAGAGAACAGCATTGCCTGATAGGAGACCTCTGTGTGAACCTACAGTAATTGGACCAGCATGCTATTGAATCAAAGTCGGCAAGAAAAAGTCCAAAACCAACATTCCACGCTCACATCCACACATTTACAGACCACTGCCTATATCGAGTCAACATTTTTCCTGTGTCTGATGCTGGCATCAAGCTTGTGTGTAGTGCGTGTAGTGTGTGCTGAGAAGAACTGACCATACTCCTGCTGCAGCCTCCCAGGCACTGGGATTACTGGCATATGTACCATGATTGGATTATTGGAGAACTGATGTTTCACAAATAAACAAGGCAATTTGATGCAGAAAGATGGCCTTTCAGGAAGCAATGCTGAGGCAAGTGTATATCCAAACCCACAAATATAAACTAGGACCTACATCGTATCATATGTGAAGACCATTCAAAATAAATTACAGATGTAAAAATATAAAAATCAGCCTATAAATGTCCAACAGAACACAAGAAGAAAATCCCTGTCACTGGGTTCCAGGAAAAGATTTCGCAGACAAGACACCGAATAAAAACCGTAATTGAAGAACTAGAGAAGGTGGGATCTTACAATTTAAAATCTCCTGCTCTTCCAAAGACATGGATGAGAATTGAGATGATAAGTCTGAGGCTAGGAGAAAAGTTAGAAATACATATATCTGATAAAGCATTTCTATGAAACATACGGAAAACCTCATATGTCAGTCAGAAAGTAGTCATTGAGACCCGTGAAATATTTCAGGTGTGCTTTTCAAGGGGGTATTGATAGGATTGCCCCCTTTATAGAGATTCATTAGAGATATTAAGGCCATAAGCAGTGTCTTAGGGATTCTGAGGAGAGATCAGGGCCACCTGGCAGGGCGGGCCCAAGGAAATGGAAATTAAAATGCCAGACCGGTGCCAAGCACAAAGTGTCCCACACCTGCAACCCCTTCACGAGGCAGCCAAGGCAGGAGAATCACTGAGAGTTCTGAGCCAGGGTAGGACACAGTGAAATGCTGTCTCAAATCCAAACAAAACCGCAGATTACTAAAAAGAAAATCCTCTAACCAAGTGAGTCTTTTACCACTCATCTGAGACATGTAGGGTAATTATTGACTAGCATTTAGGCTTTCCCTCTTAAATCTCACCGGTCCTATGGGCTAGCAATCTCATGGCCTTTTCACAGAGAGGGACATGTACAGACAGGTCTGGGGAAGAAGGGGGTAGTGGAGAGGAAGGTGCTCGCTGGTCATCCAGTGGTAAATAAAGCTGGGAATAAATAGCTGAAAATTAACTCATTCAAATAATATTAAAACTGTTCAAAGAGAAAACAATTGCTTTCTTTTCTGTTTGCCCAGAGATCTGACTGACTGCAACTTGGAAAGACAGCCCTGCTATCTCACTTATCTCTTACATCTCACCGATCCATGGGCGAACAATCTCAAGCACAGAGTAGGAAGTCGGGATCACAGAGTGCTCATTTGGCCTCATCTCCCTCCTGTTCACTCTCCCACAATTCCCCTCCTGGACAATGGCTCCAGCACAGCCCTGTACAGAACAGCACAGGAGGAGGCAGAATGGTCGCAAGTCTCTCTCCTTCCGGAGAAACACAGGCTGCAAACCCCGAGGTAGGAGTGGCCCTACTTGGGTCTGGAATCCCTGCATCTGCCTCCCAACCCTCAGAAAGATTCTGGTGCTCACCTCCGGGAATCCATAAGCTCAACTCAGTCCAAACACCAGGAACTGAATGCTCCTTTCCAGGACATCGTCCGGTCGCCATTTGAAAAGAGTCGCCATAATGACCCCGGTTTCTATGACAACCGTAATGCTGCCTCCCCCTTAGTAACCAGGAATGGCTCCGCCCAGCCCTCCCTTACTTCCTCTCAAAGGAAGAACTCTTCACCCTTGTTTTCACTCAAGAAAGCATACCCATTAGAGAAACTGTCCCCACTACGAATGCAGAGCTTTTCTTTTTTTTCCGCTCTGTGAACAAAGCATATCCCTAAAAGCCCGACCACATTGTACTCACCAGACCATGGTGGTATCTATGGAAATGTCGTCACAAAGATGAACATTGCTGACACGGTGACAAACGAGCAATTTCATTCCAATAATTAGCTATGCATATATGACCTCATCACGGGAATTTAAAGTCTGGGACACCTTGTACAGAAACATCCTGAAAAAGAACAGTCAAAGGTTAAAAGAACTGCTTTGGAGATGCCGGGGATCGAACCCGGGGCCTCACATATGCAAAACATGTGCTCTACCTCTGAGCTACATCCCCAAACCTGGTAACAGCTTCATCAAAGCCTATGTGAATTCAGAGAGACCGATCCAACATTCAGAGTCTCTGCAAGGGTCTGCATCTGGTCCTTTGAGCATATTGGATTCCAGGTTTAGTGTTTTGATAGGATTCATGGGACTTTTGTTGCATGAGAAAACAATCTATTTTCAGTCAAAGGAAAAATAATAACAATAAAAATAATAACAACAACAAAAATAACAACAAACCTTATGCTCTTTAAAGCAAAGTAACCTAACAATGAATGATACTTTGAAGTACTCAGTCCCATCAATTTTACTTCAACTTTACCTTGCAGGTGGTTCAACATGCCAGTATCATGCGGAATTAATAATTATATGTTGCTGATATGCGGTCATATCTGAGAGTATGAGTAGCTTCCTGAAACCCTCTCTAGCATACCTTCTTCCTCTTTTAAAGCACTAATTAGGTTCAGGGCTTGAAAGGTAGTTTTTATAATCTTGGTCAGGCTGCTCATTTTGTTTCTTAACTTTGCCAATACTGTCCATCACTCCATTTATGGCAATAACTAAATGTGCGGTAGCTATTGGTTCATAAAACCCTAAGGTACTGTCACTTTCTGCACGTTTATGTATCTCACCGCATGCTTTGTAAGTTTCAAAAATGAGAGGTTTTCTGAAATATGTCCTCCTTTTCACACATCATCTAGTATATGTCTCAATATACAAAATCATTAAATAAATATTGTATGTATGTTCAGATGAGTGAGAAAAGTGAGTATTTTTTAGAAAGAAAGCAATCTATCTTTTTTCTCATTTACATGCTTATCCAAGTTTCTATTCCCTCTCCTCAGCCCATTCCCTCCACTTACCCCCCCTCCCAGCCCACCTTCATCCACTCCTCAGAGAGGGTAAGGCACATTGCCCAGAGGAAGAAGCAAGGCCTCCCCCACTATATCCAGGCTGAGCAAGGTATCCATCCAAAGACAATGGTTTCCAAAAAGTCAGCACCAGCAGCAGGGATAAATCCTGGTGTCACAACCAGTGGCCCTGCAGTCTGCCCCAGCCATAAACTGTCACCCACATTCAGAAGGTCCAGCTTGGTCCTATGCTGGTTCCTTCCTTGTCTGGCCAGAGTTGGTGAGCTCACAACTATTTCAGTGGGTGTCTTCATCATGGTCTTGACCTCTGCTCATATTCTCACTCCTCCCAGGTTTCAACTGGAAAAAATTAATAAAGAGTACCTGAGAAGATGCCAGACTATAGAAGACTGAGTCCACATAAGACATTGCTTAACCTCAACAATTATTGGAATACTACAAAGAATGATATTAAAACAGGCCTTTAATATATAACTTCTAGATAAAGACAAGGAGTAATGGCAAACAGGTGAGCGAGTGTGGTAGACCTAGAGCTACCTAAATTAAGTGAAGACAAAAGCAAAAAGAGAGGGATGGAGGGATGGAAACAAAAGGTAAATGAGGGCAACGGAAGAAGCAATAACATCTCAGTACTGACTGTGGTCTAGGTTTGAGATGTTGGTGGATAAGTACTGATACCCAAATGACCTAGAAGTAATAAAATATGAGTCAGTGTATCTCTGTGAGCCATGACCCTTTTGTGTTATCTTTCTTTCTGGGAATCATCCTTTCAATTTCATTCATAATAGATTTTCCCCGTAATCTATCCTGATTATAATTTTCCTTCCCTCTACTCCTCCCAGTTCTGCTCTACCTTCCCTTCTTTCAGGATCCATTCTGTTTCTATCTCTCAGTAGATAATAATATGCTTCTAAGAGATAACAGCAAAGTGCAACAAAATAAATTAGAATAAGACTTTAAATCACAATTATCAAATTGAAATTGGATGAGACAAATGAACAGGAGTAAAAGAGCCCACAAGAAGACCCAAGAATCAGAGACGCACTTCTTCACACACTCAACAGCCCCACAAAAATACAAATAAAAGTTCTCCTAAAATACTGAAAGAGATAATATACACATTGAAGACCTGGTGCAGACCCATGCCTGCCTCATGCTTGCTGCTTTGGTCTCTTTGAGTTTCTGTGAGTTGATTTAGATGGATTTGTACTCCATATGGTAATCAATCTACCTTAAATTCCAAATAAAGCACACTCGTTATATACTCCAAGGACACTTTACCCTACCACAAGGACACTTCTATGTGATAGTTGCATTTTATCTTATTCTAATTAATTTTGTTATTTTTTATCTCTTAGGAACTTATTGTTTTCTAATAAGAATCAGAAAGGTGGTGGATCTGGATGTTATGGGAGGAGGGGAGAAACTGGGGAGGTTAAAGGGAGAGGAAACTCTAATCAGAATATATTTAAAGAAAAATGTGTCTTTTAAACACAGGGCGAAAATAAGAAAAGTATCAGGATAACTATCATGATTTCATGCTTCTAACATAACCTTGCTGTACAACTGTCCCTGCACACAGGAAAGGCCTCCCTTCTCTCCTCGCTTTCACTCAAAGCAAAAGTCCTTCCTTAGAAGGCTACCAACTGAGAAACAGAACTAAGATGACCTAGGTGGGGACTCAGACAATTGGCAGAACTCACTTTTGGAAATAAACTATCTCCTCTCAGGAATTTTTGCATTATAGCAGTGAGTGTAGGATCTACCGTGAAGACATAGCTAGGGATAAACAGTAGGACTGTGGAATATAAGGTAAGTCTTTTCAGAGGAATGTCTAAGATAGGCCATCCACCTATGACAGAAAACTGCAAGATTTTTCTCCAAAACATTGACTAAGCAGTCAAGCAACATTTGAAAACCGAACAACAACAAAAACAAACAAACAAAAAATGCCCAAAAGTTGTATAGCTGGGTCTTGAGGTAGATTGATTCCCAATCTGAGAAACCACCATACTGATTTCCAAAGTGGCTGTATAGGTTTTCACTCCCACCAGCAGTGGAGGAGTGTTCCCCTAACTCCATATCCTCTTCAACATAAGCTGTCCTCATAATTTTATCTTAGTCATTCTGACAGGTGTAAGATGGTATCCTAGAGTCATTTTAATTTATGTTTCCTTGTTGATTAAGGATGTTCAGCAATTCCTTAAATTTCTTTTGGCAATTTGAGATTGTCCTGTTGAGAATTATCTGTTTAGCTCTATACCCCATTTTTAAATTGGGGTATTTTGAGCCTCGTTTCTTCAGTTCTTTATATATTTTGGGGATCAGTCCTCTGTCAGATGTGGGATTGGTAAAGACCTTTTTCCATTCTGAAGGATGTCATTTAGTCTTATTGACTATGTCCTTTGCCTTACAGAAGCTTTTCAGTTTCAGGAGGTCTCTTTTATTGGTTGTTGTTCTCAGTGTCTGTGCTACTCCTGTTATATTTATGAAGCGGTCTCCTGTGCCAATGTGTTCAAGGATACTTCCCACCTTCTCCTCTATCAGGTTCAGAGCAACTGGATTTATGTTGAGGTCATTGATACATTGGGACTTGAGTTTTGTGTATGGCTGAAGATTTAGATCTATTTGTAATCTTTTACATGTTGACACCATTTATCCAGCACCATTTGTTAAAGATACTTCCATTTTCCATTGTATATTTTGACTTCCTTGTCAAAAATCAGGTGTTCACAGGTGTGTGAATTAATGACAGCATCTTTATTTGATTCCATTGGTCCATGTGTCTGATTTTATGCCTACCAAATTGTCTTTTATTACTTTAGCTCTATGGTGAAGTTTTATGTCAGGGATGGTGATGCCTCTGGAAGTTCTTTTATTGTACAGGATTGTTTTAATTATTCTGAGGATTTTTTGTTTTTCCATATGAAGTTGAATATTTTTCTATAAGTCTGTGAGCAATTGTGTTTGGATTTTGATGGGTATTTCTTTGAATCTCTAGAATGTTTTTGGTAAGATTGCCATTTATATTATGTTGGTCCTACCTATGCAAGAGCATCCATGAGCGTGGGAGATCTTTCCATTTTCTGATATCTTCTTCAGTTTCTTTCTTTAATGTTGTAGGGCACCACTCTGTAATATGGAGTGAGCGGTGGGCTGCCTCCCCAGCACCCGGCTGCCCACATGGCTAGATTTACACCCCAAATAATTACACGGAAATTGTATTCTTTTAAATACTGCTTGGCCCATTAGCTCTAGGCTCTTATTGGCTAACTCTCACATCTAGATTAATCCATTTCTAATAATCTGTGTACCACCACAAGGTGGTAGCTTACCGGTAAGATCTTAACCTGCATCCATGTTGGAGAGCACAGCTATGGCAACTGCCTGACTTGGCTTCTTTCTCCCAGCATTCTGTTCTGTTACTCCGCCTACCTAATTTCCTGTCCTATTAAAGGGCCAGGGCAGTTTCTTTCTTTAACCAATGAAATCAAGACAAAACAGAAGACTCTCCCACATCACTTTAGAGACTTAAAGTTCTTCTCATACAGGTGTTTCAATTGTTTAGTTATAGTTACCCCAAGAGAATTTATATTTGTGGCTTTTGCAAAAAGTGATGTCTCTGATTTCTTTTTTTTAATTAATTAATTTATTTATTAAAGATTTCTGCCTCCTCCCCGCCACAGCTTCCCATTTCTCTCCCCCTCAACCAATCAAGTCACTTGTATATAGGATGGCTACTGATTGTTTTGAGTTGATCTTGCATCCTGCCACATTACTGAAGATGTGTATCACCTGTAGGAGTTCTCTGGTAGAGTTTTTGTGATCACTTATATTTCATCTCCAAATAATAAGTTTAACTTTTCTCCCTTTCCAATTTGTATCCCTTGAACTCCTTTTGTTGTCTTATTGCTCTAGCTAGGTCTTCAAATCCTATATTGAAAAGATATGGAGAGAGTGGACATCCTTGTCTTCTTCCTAATTTTAGTGGAATCACTTTGAGTTTCTCTCCGTGTAATTTGATGCTGGCTGTTGGCTTGCTGTAAATTGTTTTTATTGTGTTTAGATAGGTTCCTTGTATCCTGATCTCTTCAATACTTGTACTACAGATGGGACTCAAACTACCTCATATTCCACATATAGCACTTGGGGAATATACCCCAAGGACACTTCAACCTACCAGAAGGATAATAGCTATTCCATGTTCATTGCCACTCTATTCCCAATAGCCCAAAATTAGAAACAACCTAGATGTCTCACAATAGAATAAGGGATAAAGAAAATGCTGTACACTTATATAATAAAGTATTATTCTTATTTTAGAAAAACGACATCATGAAATTAGCAGGTTATTGGATGGTACTGGAAAAAAAATTCTGAGTGAGGTAACCTCGATTCAGAAAGACAAACATGGTATGTACTCACTTCTAAGTGGATATTAGATGTAAAGCAAAGGGTAACCAGGCTGAGATCCAGAGCTCCAGAGAAGCTAGGTAACAAGGAAGCCCCAAGGAGGGATGCATGGATCGCCTTGGGAAGGGGAATTAGATGAAATCCCCTGGGTAAACTGGGGGTGAGGAGGTGGTGAAGGAGAGGCAATGGGGAAGGAGAACATGAGGGAACAGGATGGTCATAGAGAATGGAGTGGGAAAGCAATGAAAGAGGGAACTTGATAGAGAGAGTCACTATGGTTTTAGGGAGAAACCTGGTGCTAGGGAAATTCCCATGAATCCACAAGGATGAGCCCAGCTAAGATTCCTAGCAGTAGTGAAGAGGGTTCATGAACCGGCCTTCCCCTATTATCAGATTGGTGACTACCCCAACTATCATTATAGAGGCTTCTCCAGTAATTGATGGACTCAGATGGGCCTTCTGTATGTGGAGAGATAGTTGTGAAGTTTGGACTATCTGAGGTAATACTGGCAGTGGGATCAGGATCTATCCTTGGTACTCAGCCTTGTTTGTTGGTGCCCATTCTCTGTGTTGAGATGTGATGCTATCCTTAATGCAGGGAAGAGGGACTTGGTCCCGTCCCAAATTAATGTGCCCTTACCCTTAGGAGGAGTAGAAGAGATGTGCGCTGCTGTGGGGAGGCATGGGGAGTGTGAGCAGAGGTGGGAGGGAGAACTGTGGTTGGAATGTAAAATGAAATTTTAAAAAACAAATTGATCAATTTAAAAAGCAATAGAACCCACCCCCCAAATCCTCTTAGTCAAGGCTGGTGGGCCATGCCTACAATCTCAGCACTTAGCACGTGGAGAAAATAGAATGCAAGACAAAATAATAAACATTATTCTTTTTATATGATAAATGAAATTCAAATATACAAGAATATTCCTTACATAAATATGATAATAATTCACCACTGTTGCAACACTCCATTTTATTGTTTTTATTGAGCTATACATTTTCTCTGCTCCATCTCTTCCTCCTCTCTCCCCTTCTACCTTCTCCTATGAACCCCACACTCCCAATTTACTCAGGAGATCTTATCTCTTTCACCTTCCTGTGTAGATTCATGTATGTTTCTTTAGGGTCGTTTGATTTATGTCTAAAAGCCACATATAAGTGAATACATATTATATTTTACTCACTGAGTCTGGGTGACCTCAATATGTTTTTTCTAGATCCATCCATTTTCCTACAAATTTCAAGATTCCATCATTTTGTACCAGATTTTCTTTATCCATTCTTCAATCTAGGTTGCATCTAGGTTGTTTCCACGTTCTGACTATGACAAATAATGCTTCTATGAACATAGTTGAGCACATGTCCTTGAGGAATGATTGAGCATTCTTTTGGTATATTCCCCAAAGTGGTATTGCTGGGTCTTGTGGTAGGTTGTTTCCTAATTTTCTGAAAAATCACCATACGGATTTCCAAAGCAGCTATATCAGTTTGCACTCCCACCAGCAATGGAGGAGTGTTCATTTTACCCCACATCTTCTCCAGCATAAGTTGTCATCAGTGTTTTTTATCTTGGCCATTCTTACAGGCATAAGATGGAATCTCAGAGTTGTTTTGATTTGCATTTCTCTGATGACTAAAGATATTGAACATTTCCTTAAATGTCTTTCAGTCATTTTAGATTCCCCTGTTGACAGTTCTCTGTTTAGGTCTGTACCTTATTTTTTAGTGGATTATTTGTTCTTTTGATGACCAATTTCTTGAGTTCTTTGTATATTTTGGATATCAGCCCTCTGTCTGATGAAATATCAGAAGAATCAGCCACATAATTGTTGGGGGGAGTGAGCTGCTTGTTGTTTAACGGCTGCTTAGCCCCGAAATAATCACTCAGAAACTGTATTATTTAAATCGCTGCTTGGCCCATTAGCTCTAGCTTCTTATTGGCTAACTCTTACATCTTAATTTAACCCATCTTCATTAATCTGTGCATTACCACGAGGTCGTGGCCTACCAGCAAAGTTTCAGCACATCTGTCTCTAGCACCGGCTCCATGGCTTCTCCCTGACTTTCTATTTTCAGCATTCAGTCTAGCTTTCCCTGCCTTCCTAGGTTCTGTCTTGGTATAGCTCCAAAGTACTTTCTTTTTTCATTAATGGTTATCACAGCACACAGAGGGGACTCCCACATCACATAGTCAGACAATGGATAATTTTCTATAGATGCAAAATAGTCTTGCAGCATGTGGCAGAGATTTCACAAATTTCACAAAATCATGACTTCACTAGGTCTTCAAGTACTATATTCAACAGATACAGAGATTGTGGAAACCTTTTCTTATTTCTGATGTCATTGGAATCGCTTTGTGGTTCTCTTAATTTGATGTTGGCTGTTTCCTTGCTGTATATTGCTTTTCTTATGTTTAGATATGGCCCTTGTATCCTTGATCCTGCCATTCCCAGGGTCTCTATCTTCCTTCTGTTTGTGGGCCAAGATGTTAACTGCTTTTAGCTGTTCCTAGTGCCAAGCCTTTTCCCAGATATCATGGACTGTAACCCTCTGAATGTGTGAGTCCAACACATTGTAAAAACTGTCTTTTTTAATTTGCTTTGTTTGTGGTGTTTTATCTCAGCAGAAAAAGAGTAACTAAGACACCCAGGTCCTTCCTGACAGAAAAATGATGCTCGTTCACCAATACTCTCTAGTCTTAAGTCACTCTGCCTTGTCAGGAACTTCCTGACTAGGAGAAGGAACTAGGAGATGCAAAAGGCCTGTCTGACAAAGCTTCCCTTGATTGAGATGAGAGAGGCCTATCCTCATTGAGGTCAGTTTTGTTTTTTATTAAATCACTGTTGGTGTTCATTGAGTTATGATTGTAAAAATACTTACTACTGTTTATTTCCTATAAGCAAAGATGATAAAGCATGTGCTAACTTAATTGGTAACTGTTGAACTCTCCTTGGTGCCCTGCCTGCCTTGAGGACTGTCAATCAAACAGCTAGGCAGACTACTCAAGTCATCACTAACAGTCTTGAACTCTCCACAGATACCTTGAGAAAACTCCCCCAAGTCCACAATTGATTTGTGCTAGTCAGAGGGTATGACCCTAGCCTGGATGATTTGAAACTGTTTGCATCAGATATACTGTTATCACAGGCCTCAGTACAACTGAGAAGGGTCTGGAATAGTTTACCATAAGCCAGAGGGGAGCCCATTTCGTGATGGCCTAAGGTAGTTGCTGTAGTGTCTGTTGCTAAGATACAAGGCTGTGACTGCTTTCAAAGCAAAGTCTCAGTGACTGCGATTGGTTTTAAGAGGCAAGGCTGCCCTGGGACACAGCACAAACCTGAGTGATACTGGTTGATGCTAAGAGGCAAGATTGTGATTGTTTCTGCCAGATGGTTGGAATTGGTCCCCACATCCATTTTATACTGTATAATCAGGTTGTTCAGGCTTGGCTGGAAGAAGCTCTCCTGTGCTGTGTGATCTGGTGTTGCAGCCTTAGACACCAGACAAGGCTTCTCTTGCTTTGTCTTTCCTTACCAGTTTCAGTAGTGTTGCTGATGGGATGGAGAAAACACCAGCAGAACCAAGTAAGGTGAGTCTCACTTGGAATCACAGCTCTCAGCAAGGGAAGCAGCATGGTCGTGTTTAAATGCTCACCTGGGCTATGTGAGGTTGTGTCTCAAAGAAGGAGCATGAGACAGATGTGGGCAAGGGACAGGGAGACAGGGACAGGCAGACAGAGGACACTGGATTGGCAGTGACAGTGGGGAAGGAAGGCCAAGTAGAAGAAGCATCAAATCAACCAGCTGTCTCACAGCTGAAGAGCAACAGCTGAAAAATCTGAAGGGGCCAGGAAAGAAATAAGGGCAGGGGAAGTAGAAAGGAGTCAAGAGAGCAAGGAGGGTCGATACTGAAAGAGAAGAGCTGTAAGGTGACAGGAAAGATAACATGAAAGTCCTAGTGGGTGGAGGGTTCCACTGGGCTATCTATATATTTCAGGGTCAAGGATATTTCTATTATTTATTCATTCATTTATTTTACATCCCAACCACAGTTTCCCCTCCCTCCTCTCCTCTTTTTTCTTCCCACCCTATCTACTCCCCTCACCCATTTTTCCTCCTTGTCTGTTAAGAAAGGGGCAGGCCTCCAAAGGGAGTCAACAAAGCCTGACACATCAACTTGAAGGGGGACCAAGCTCCTCCCCCTGCCTCAAGGCTGGTTAGGGCAACCAGCATGGGGATAGGTTCTGAGTATCAGAGTCTGCATCAGGTATAGGTCCTGATCCCATTGCTAGGGGTCCCGCAAATAGACCAGGCTACACTCTCACACACAAGAGGGGGCCTAGGTCAGTCACATGTGGGCTCCCTAGCTACAGGTCCAGAGTCCTTGAGCTCCCACCAGCTCAGCTGTGCTGTCTCTGTGAGTGACCTTGACCAAAGTGGCTTGAGCAATCCCTCCTCTCTCTCTCTTCAACAGGACTCCTGGGGCTCGGTCCAGTTCTTGGTTGTGGAGAGGGTCAAGAGTCTTAGAAGCTGGGGCTCAGACTTGCAATGCCATCTTGTATTAAGGGTTAAGTAGCACTGAGCCCTGGACCTACAGAAGAGCTGTACCAATGGTTACTATTAGGGATGGAGGAGCCATGGTACTTGGACTGCCCTGAAGCTGTGGTGCAAGTTGGAACAAAGAACTGGGCAATGTGAACGTTCTAGGACCAAAAGTTCCGTACTACTTAAAGGGCCGAGGGACCCTGTTTCCATACTAATGTGCATACAGTCATGGCTGGCAGCTGTCAAGTGCAGTGGGAAGGAAAATCTGACATCTATCAGAACTTGAAGGCCTTCCCATCTACCCACAGGGATTTCTATGCAGGTGAAGCAAATGGCATCCAGCCAGCTGATTGGTAGCATCACCACTGTTTGATCAGTGCGCAATCTCTGAACACAAACACTACAAGGGATTTACTTACATGTGAAAATGCATAAGAATAAAAGGTTTACAACTGTGTTCTTTAACGGGGATAGTAACCCAAAAGAAAAGAGTGACATGTGTGTGTATTTGTGGGGAATATAAATGAGAGAAATTAAACCCACACACATTCATAAAGAGACTTAAGAACTAAGAAGAGAAGAGAGATTGACCTCATTACTGATACTCAGATCCCATTACTAAATTACCAGACTTCCTTAACTTTTCTGTGTCAGACAATTATAGATTTTTTAAAAAATAACCAAACGTTTTTATACTATGAGGAGAAACACCCCAAAGAAACAAATAGTTCATCTCATCTTTATTATATATTTTAAGACATATTGACATCTGCCCTGGCGATCGCCTCTAATCCCAGCACTGAGGAGGCAGAGGTAGGAAGATCTGTATGAGTTTTAAGCCAGCCTGGTCTACGAAGTGAGTTCCAGGACAGACAAGGCTATTCCTCAGAGAAAGCCTGCCTCAAGAAACAAAACCATAAACAATTATTTTAATAATCTATATTGATTCCAGAAAAATGAGCACATCCTCTTGAGGTTCTGGGTCTCATTAATAATGTGATTTTAAAATACTAAATGAATATTTGATGACAATAACAGTTTAGATTTATTTATGCTCTTCTATGTGTATGGGTATTTTGCCTGCATGCACACATGTACAGCCCTTGGGTGGATGGTGCTGGAAGAGGAGAGAAGGGAGTGTTTGATTCCCAGAAACTGCATTTAACAGATGTTTATGATCCTATATTTGGATGCTGAGAACTGACCAAGGGTCTTCTGGAAGATCAAGGGCTCATCAGAAAAAGGCTAATAAAACCAACTCTGAGATTCCTTCTTATACATGTCTGAAGGGCCAAGATCAAAAACAGTGATGACATTTTATGCTGGAGAGGATGTGGGGTAAGGGGAATGGTCCTCCATTGCTGGTGGGAGTGCACACCTTCTACAGCAGCTTTGAAAATCAATATGGGGATTTCTCAGAAAATTAGTAAGCAATTTACCTCAAGACACAACAATATCACTTTTGGGTATATACCCAAAGGATGCTCAATCATACCACAAGGACATGTGCTCTATTATGTTCACAGCAGCATTATTTGTCATAGCCAGAACCTGGAAACAACCTAGATGCTCCTCTACCAAAGAATGGAAAACGAGAATGTGGTACATTTTAAAAATGGAGTACTATTTAGGTGTTAAAAAGAATGACATCTTGAAATTTGCAGACAAATGGATGGATCTAGAAAGAAACCATAGTGAGTGAGGTAACCCAGATCCAGAAAGAGAAATATAGTATGTACACATTCATAAATGGGTTTTAGACATAAAGGAAAGAAAAACCAGTCTACAACTCACAATCCCAGAGAACCTAGAGAAAAAAAGAGGACCCTAAGAGAGACATACATAAACCTTCATAGGAAGGTGAAAAAGATAAGATCTTTAAAAAAAAAAACTGGGAGCATGCGGGTCAAAGCACAGGATAGAAGGGGAGAGAGGAGGAAGAATACACGGGAACAGAGAAAATGTAGAGGTCAATAAAAACAATAAAAAAGAGAAAAAAGATAAAGTGCTCTTAATCACTGAGCGTTCTCTCTAGTTGTTGGATGACGATGTCCTTAGAGTTTAAGAGAGAAACCCTGACGCCTTTACATCCCTTGTTTCTGCAGAGAACTTGGGTGAGTTTCCCAGCATCCAGCAGGGTGCTCACAACCATTCCAATTCCAGGGTATCAGATGTCTTTTCTAGTCTGCTTGGATAGCAGGCACCTGCATGGTACACAGACATCAATGCAGGCAAAATATTTCAGTGCATAAAAAAAAAACACCTAGAAAAGAGAAGTAAAGTGGCCAGAGTCAAGAGGGTGAGAGACTGCAGCTCTGTGGGAGACTGCTGGAGGGGCAGGGGTATGGTAAGGGAAAGCAGATTACCTCCTGGAAGATGAATCAGTATGGCCCCTTTCTCTTTCTAGTGTGGCTTAAGTGGAAGGAGCCCCATTTTGGAGAAGGGATCCTTTGGTCTTCTGGTTGGCTGACCCAACTGAACCAACTCTTCACCAGGGAGAGAGTGGAATGTCTCCATTCAGAGGGACATTTCGTTCTTTTGGAAGAGAGGCAACAACATCCCATTATTGAGGCTTCAAGGCTACTGATAACAGAACCATCCAAGGCTTAGGTGAAGGGACAGAGGGGCTACCCATGGAAGAACAAATAGAGGCTGCTTGTTTGCAACTTGTTAAATCAACAGAGTCAGACATTTGTGTTCTCCAGAGATTAAAGTGAGAAAGCTTTGTGTTGGAGATATCTTTTAAAGCACCCAAGACTTTGGGAATTTCTTGAGAAGATGAAGTAGGATCCCAGGCAGCTGGAAGCCTGGCATGGAGTGCCATGGACTAGCGGGCATATTAGATGTATTCAAAGGCAAATTGGTTTGTCCTTCAATCTTGAAGATGATGCGAAGAAGTGTTTTGTTCACTCAATCTGTGCGGTGAAAGAATGACCGATCACAGCGCTATTTTCATCCAGGGTCTGGTCATTGCCTCTTGCATACGCAGTTTCCCATTTAAAATAAATTAATATTCTGTCTCTTAGCCCCAAAACTCAAAAGATCTAATCTCCAAAATATATAAAGAACTCAAGAAACTAGACTGTAAAATGCTAATAAACCCAATTATAAAATGGAACACTGAGCTGAAGAGAGAATTCTCGAGAGCGGAATTTCAAATGGCCAAAAGACCCTTAAGGTCATGTTCAACTTCCTTAACGATCAGCTAAATGCAAATCAAGACAACTTTAAGATATCATCTTACACCTGTCAGAATGGCTAAAATCAAAAACACCAATGATAGCCTTTGCTGGAGAGGTTGTGGAGAAAGGGGTACACTCATCCATTGCTGGTGGGAATGCAAACTTGTGCAATCACTTTGGAAAGCAGTGTGGCGGTTTCTCAGAAAATTCAGGATCAAATTCCTGGACCCAGCAATACCACTCTTGGGAATATACCCAAGACATACCCTATCAAACAACAAAAGTATATGCTCAACTATGTTCATAGCAGCATTGTTTGTAATAGCCAGAACCTGGAAACAACCTAGATGTCCTTCAATGGAAGAATGGATGAAGAAAGTATAGAATATATACATATTAGAGTACTACTCAGCAGTAAAAAACAAGGGCTTCTTGAATTTTGCATGCAAATGGACAGAAATAAATATTAAACGTGTAGAAAAAGTAATAGAATAAGAAAAACAAGCCATGTAAAGATGTATGAGGCTGCTTCTTTGTCCCGGCCAACCAGAACCAAAATAAGCACATAGAAACTGTATTAATTAAATCACTGCTTGGCCCAGTAGCTCTGGCTTCTTATCGGTTAACTCCTATATCTTAATTTAAACCATTTCTAGTATTCTGTGTTGCCATGTGGCTCTGGCTTACTGAAAAAGTTTCAGCATGCCTTTCCCTGGTGGCGGCTCCATGGCTTCTCTCTTACTCAGCCTCCTTTTCCCCAGCATTCAGTTTAGTTTTCCCTGCCTACCTGTTCTCTAATCTATCACAGGCCCAAAACAACTTCTTTATTAACCAATGATATTCATAGCCTACAGAGGGGAATCCCACACCATATTTGACGACAACTTATGCTGGAGAGATTGTAGGATAAAGGGAACATTCCGGCATTGCTGGTGGAAGTGCAAGCTGGTACAGCCCCTTTGAATATCAGTATGGAAATTTCTCAGAAAATTAGGAAACAACTTTCCTCAAGACCCAGCAATACCATTTTTGGGTATATATCCAAAGGATGCTCAATCGTGCCACGAGGACATGTGCTCCAAGATGTTCATAGCAGTATTTTTTTTGTCATAGCCAGAACCTGGGAACAACCTAAATGCCCCTCAAACAAAGAATGGATAAGGAAAATGTGGTACATTTAAACAATGGAGTACTACACAGCAGAGAAAAATAATGACACCTTGAAATTTGTGGGCAAATGGACGGATCTAGAGACATCATATTGAGTGGGGCAACACAGATCCAGAAAGACAATTATCATATGTACTCACTCATAAGTGGTTTTTAAACATAAAGCAAAGAAAACCAACCTACAAATCACAATCCCAGAGAACCTAGACAACAATGAGGACCCAAAGAGAGACTTACATAGATCTAATCTACATGGGTAGTAGTAAAAGACAAGATTTCCTGAGTAAATTGGGAGCAGAATAGGGTTGAACATGAGGAAAGAGAAAGGGAGGGGAGTGGAAAAAATGTATAGCTCAATAAAATCGGTAAAAAAGGAAAAAAATTTGTTTGAGGCTACATTCTTAACCCAATTAAGATTGTTTACAAGATCACATATGGCAACAATACATTGTCCTTATTCTAAAATGGTTTGAGATATTGCCAAGTTTTTTAAAAGTAGTTATTGTTTTCACAGGATGTAAGCAATAATGTGAAAGATAAGAAGAGATTGTAAAATGACCATCTGTGACTCAGAAATTGGGGGTTGTTAAGACTAAAATCTAAAAGCTTTTCTACTCAGATGATGACATTTATATGATACTCTAGACTGGGATATACCTTTTTATTTGGTGACATTAAAGCCTTCTTGGTCTGAAATATTCATGAGTCAATGAATAATGAACTTTTGAGTAATTTTTCTGTATAGAAGATCATCCCAAGGTTCATCATTGTGATAGCCCCTGATGGGTTCAGAATATAAAAACAACATATGCTTGTTGTTTGACTTTGGATACTTTCTTCTGTTTTGTGACAGGATCATTTGTCACCATATAATAGGCTGGCCCAGAACTCATGATCCTCTTGCCTCAGTTCCCTCACAGCTTTTGCTAGCATTATATATTATAGACATTTTTCACCACACCCAGAGGAAAATATAGGTCCTTAGTCAAATAATGATCTGAATTTTATTCCATCCTTAGATCTTACTTACTTCTTACAGAATAGTAACCCATTTCTTTAAAATTTATTAATTCTGTATTTTAGTTTCTTCGTCTTTGTCCATATTCTGCTACCTTACTTCTACTTTTTACTTCTTAATATTGAGAATTGGACCCAGGACCTTGGACAGCATGAGCCCACAATCTTTCACTGAGACACAACCCTTTCCTGTCTTTCCAGTTTTTCAACTGACTCACTTGCTCCCAAGCATAGGTATATGACTTTCAGAAAAATCAACTAGAAAAGTCAGTAATTTTTAGTTTACTGTCATTTATGATCTTCTAAAACTGTGCCCACTAATAAATAAATTCTAAAACTTATATTAGAATCCTATTTTAGTATGGTAAAGACAGTTTACATTATGATCAAGAATTATGTTTTTGGTTCCAAGTTTTATTTTTTGTTAAGAATCACAAAAAATAAAAGGAAGAAAGAAAAACATAAGTCAAAAATAACAAAAAAAGAAAGAAAATGTCTAAGAAAGAGAGTGGCCTGTGTTGTTAGATACCTTAGACATACAGGGCCCACCTCTACCCCCATTTCCTGACTACCTTGAGGTCCCGATGGCTGATGTAGTTAGTGCACTTGACTTTTCCTCTTCATGATAGATTGCTTTGGGTACTTTGTTGAATCTCAGAAGTCCATAGTTGGTAAAGTAATGACTTCTGGCTACATTCGAGCCTTACCCACACACCTTATCTCTTCTTCCAGGTTAGACGACTTTATAACACCCCAGGCTGACTTGAGATCATGTCTGGATTTCTTTATGTTCAGAGCTTCCTGAGACTTTAAATGTCTAACTCCTGATGTGGCTGTTATTTCTGCTACTAGCCTCTTCCCTCCCTTTTTATCCATAGCAGAGCCACTGACAGTTCTTGAGCATTTCCCAGAAATGTTCAACAACTTGCATCTGTCTTGGCCTCAGGGCAAATGAGGTGACAAGTTTCTGGGCAAAGAGGTGAGTGATGAGGTGTTAGAATAACCCTCAGAGCTCATAACCCTTGAGGCTTCAAGTGCAAGGGGAACGGGGAGGTGGGCCACACGTCCTTCCTTACCTGACAACCACCAAGAAGAAAAGAGTATTCTCACAAGCATGAGCTCCAACCAGGTGCCATAACATGGGTTCCAATCCAGTTTCCACACCATCTAAGCCCACATACAGTTGGATCTACTCCCTGTGATACTTTCAGGTCCATCTTGCACAGCAGTGGGACTAGGCTAAGTACAAATCCCTGAGCACAGTGCTTTGCTGATGTCATGCTAAGTCTTTTATGCATTGCATCCATTTCTTTTTGTCAAACAAGTATAGTAATACCTTCCTGCCATGTGAAGGTGAGGACAGCACATAGCTTGTCTGGTTGTGAGTGGTTCCTTGCCCCTTTTAGGTTAACTGTGGCCCAAATTCATAACTCTCTTCGTGACTCAGATAGCTGATATACTGCCCCTATCTCTTCTGTTCCATCCTGTGGTAGATTGCTTCAGATCAGATGTGATCTATAATCTCAAGAGCCCCCTGCCAGGGACCCACTGTCTCCTCCTAAGGAGTATTAACTCAAATTGTAATCATCTTACTACATGTTCTGGGAAGTTAGGTCCCCTAGAATCTTTCCTGACCAATACCAGGAGAGGTTAACTCCTTTCCTAGGTCAGGAATAGGATTCTTACAGCAGCTACCCCCAACATAGGAGCTATGCCCAGAAGCTTGTACCTCTCAAGGATCCTTTGTCCTATGGCAAGCACTGAGCAACTCCCACTGCAGGGTCACCTGTACAGGAATGGAGGTTGAACCGAAGCCTCCTCTTTTCCTGGAGGTAAGGTATCCCTTGTCCTCCCAGCAAGCTCATACTCTTGGGTTTACCCAGAGGTTCTAGACTCCACCAAGGAAATCCCATATTCCCCATCCTAAATCTTTCTTATAGGTTTAAATGGGAGCCTTTCTCACCTAGTTTTCTGGAATCTTTCATGTTCCAAGGTTTATTCTTGGAAAAGTTGGGAAGAGATCCCTGGTGGAGATCAACAGGAACTGGCACAAAGAGGGAGAAACCCAGGAGTCCTCCATCCTACTGCCTGTATATTGGGATGGGACCAAGCTCCAAGACAAGGGATTAGTCTCCTTGAAATTCAGAAAGTGGGGGTTTGGGCTTCAAGAGAAAGATACAAAGGAAGATTCTGTCAAGTCTCTCCACGGAATGGGACGTCCAGGTCTACAACAGGGCTACTTTCACAGTAACTCAGAAGAAGCTCAGGCTCCTTCCTCACATGAGAGCTCTTAACAAAGAGCTTGGACCACCTTCAGACTCAATGAAGCGAGGAACAGAAGTGGGTGTCACTTTCAGACATGGGTTCCCTGAGAACAGAATATCTCATGGCTTTTCATAGGCAGATACTGTGTCTTCCTTGCTCTCAGAACACGGATTCATACACTCCCATCACTATCCTCTCCAATTCCATACCCTTTGCTAATTCAAGGGACTGATAAATTCACTGGAAAGAGATAGAGACTGACAGCTATGAACTGTTTTAAACTCTTCTTGGGCAGGACTGTAAGGATGTAGGCCTTACTCTTCTTAGAAATAAGTCCGGATGTTACACAGAGATACCATGTCTCAAACAACAACAACTACAACAACAAACCTTCACACAAACAAATAAATAAAAACAAAAAGAGAAAGAAAGAAAAGAAAAGAAATAGAACTAGGTTTGGAGTCTCAAGAAAATAATCACAAAGCCATTTTAGCAAGGCAAGAAGTTTGACTTGCGCAGAATGGCACATAGCCGTGCCCAATCAAAGTCAAGAACACTGAGCAGAATCCCATTTGGTTTTTGGTTTGGTTTTTATCTCTACCACAAAAGGGAGCCTGTGCCTTAGCCTGAGGGGTCAGAGCTGGGCCTGACATGCTTATCCACTTGGGTAACTTAAATGGCTTAGCTGGTAAGTGAAGCACAAATTCTGAGAATACCATGCATCGTGGAACACACATTTTGATTTGAAGAAGTGCTGGCCCGGGGGAAATTTCAATTTTTTTCAAGTGGATTCTCTATTATTAAAAAAAAAAGACTTTGTCTTATTTAACCCTTTAATAAAGACAATTTGCCTTATTCGCATTTCCCACAATCCCACCAAGCTGTGGTTCCAGTTGCAGAAATGATTGTACTACTCAGAGCTGGAAACCTCAGGCTAGGCAATTCTGAGACCTGAGTCCTGAGCTTCTCTTCAAGAAAAAGGAAGCATTTGTGTAACTAACAAGATTTAAGATCCTTACGCATTTTTTATTTATTTATTTATTTATTTATTTATTTATTTTGGTTTTTTTGAGACAGGGTTTCTCTGTGGCTTTGGAGCCTGTTCCTGGAACTAGCTCTGTAGACCAGGCTGGTCTCGAACTCACAGAGATCTGCCTGCCTCTGCCTCCCGAGTGCTGGGATTAAAGGCATGCGCCACCATCGCCCGGCTCGCATTTTTTATTTTGACGCAGGCTTTCACGCTGCAGCCCAGATATGCCTTGAACTCGTGCAATCTTTCTGCCTCATCCTCCCATAGTCTGATATTACAAACATGAGCCACCACACTTGGTTTAAGGTCAGGGACCATCTTAAATGCAGAATGCCTAGCATACCCAGTTTTTAATGGGGGGGTTCAATAAATTCTAGCAAGAAAAATTAACAGAATAATAGTTATAAGAAATCCTTGATATGATATTCAATGTTAACAACTTGGGCCTTTGGTGTTATATATAGTTAGTCATCACAATGTTTCTTAAATTGTTAGCATAATTACTACCATTTTAGAAGTAAGAACACGGAGATTCAGAGAGGTTGAGTAACTTGCTCACAGTCACACTGCTGTGAAGTGGAAGGGCTGAGATTCAAATTCATGAAATCTGGCTTTAAAACCTGCCCTCTTAAGCTTGCTACCATAACCAGAGCAATGCAAAACTAAAATTATACCTCCACTGCTTCAGGTCTCAGTTACTATGTTCATCATATGTGAATAACAATGCTACATGCTTGCACAGCATTATGAGACATAGTAGCTAGCATGTAAGAAAGTATCTGTCACATAGTGGGCATTAATGTCATCTGCCTTTCCTTTCACACCAATCAGAACAGGGAGGAATGAGGGGACGTGGAATGAAGGCATAGTGGTAGAGGAGCTAAACACCCAAGTTTCAGGGTCAGATGCTTCTGTTCCAGAAACTAGCCACGAACAGCCTGCAGATAGGTGGTCAGCATTGGGAAGACTTGAGTCATGGCCTCAGCCACCATATTCCGTAGTCTAAGGTCGGGGATGTCCATAGGTAATGACCAGGACTGTTGAGTCAAATCAGAGGATCCAACCCTTTATTCAATTTCTATATCGCTTGGAGCTGATCATCTGACTCTGGATACAATTCCTATAGCTGAGGGGGTGGGTGCCTTGCCTGGTGTCCATGAGCTTTCTTTAGCTGACTACGTATGACTCCCGGTCTCAGAGATGGACTTCAGCTCCTTTCAAGGAAGGATTTCCCAATAGAAGGGAAGGAGTCTGAATCTGATGGTGAGCTCTCCATTTTTTTTTTTTTAAAAAGTGTGTTCAGGTACTGTTAAACACAGGCAGAGGCCCACTGCCCCGGCAACCTCCTAAATCCACCGCAGCTATTTATTCAGGATCCATTGGCTGAGGCAGAGTGGAGGGCAGTGGAAAGCACGGAGTATTGTCCTAGTCTCCAGAAAGGGCAGGAAAGGTTTGGAAGGGAAAGCCTCACTACAGGCCTAAGTCTGCATGGTACCAAGAGGAGGTATGTCTCCCATGTTCTGGAAATGATGCAGACTTGAATGTTGACGTCAGAGACCTAGTTACAGACAATTGAGAAGGGGATTAGCAGCACATTGCTCTGTTGAGGTTAGGTAGAGGAGAAAGAACACCAAGAGAAAGGTGCCACTCCTGCCACAGAAAACTCGGTGGAGAAGGGGCATTTAATCCAAGCAGATCTATAACAAGTGTGGCCAAGAGGAGTTGGTAACATGGAAGACAGCACCTGGCATACAACAGGCACTTAGTAAGACTAAAGACTTAGCAGGGACTCCCCTCCCCAGTCTAAGGAGCGCAAATGGAGGGCCTCACAAAAGAACCATGGGGCAGAGTCCAGGAGCAGATACAACATGGCCCATATCTAGCGTGAGCGGGGTAGAAGAATAACCTACTCATAAACAAAAGCATAGCCTGCTGAAAAGGGCACTGAGAGCCAAGATTAGAAGGCAGAGTCCCAGTATACAGATGGGCAAACTGAGTTCAGCTAATGGAAAAGGACTGGCCCTGGAAATCTCTGCACATGAAGCTAGAGGAAAATGTAGGCCTGGCTACAATGGAGCTAAAATCAAGAGTGAATACACTCAAAATATGCACCAACAACCCAGATAACCTCTTAGTCCCAAAGGGTTCCCAGGCTGTTTGGTGTGGTAAATTGACTCTAGCTGGAAGCCTGACTCTTCCCATTGTCTCCCTCTCCACACCCCTTCTCTCTCTTTCTCCCTCCCTTCCCCCTTCTCCTCTTTCCCCTCCTTTGCTATCTTCCCAGAACCCTGCCCTGCTAAAAGGAGGAAAGCATCAAAAGTAAATGCCTTATTACAAAGCAGCCTCTGTTCATTGCCTTGGCTGTTGTTAGAGGGGCAGGGAAAGGTTCTGCCTCTGTTCATGCTTGTATGGGATCAGGAGGGTATGGATGAGGCAAAGTTTGGGACTCAGCTACACATATCTGTCTTCTCTTTGTCTCTTCACATTCAGCATGAAACCTAGAAATTAGAAGTGCACAGTGAGATGCACCCTGTTCACCAGCACTGTCAGATAAATAGCAACCGTATTTTCAGGTATGATATATTCCACATGTTGCATGAGATATAGATATATATTTATATGCACTTTATCATTTGGCACAGAAACTTAAATAAGTTTCCTCTAATTTGAAGTCCTACAATGATCTTCTCTTTTTAAAACTTTTCTCCACCCACCTTATTGAAAACAGATTCTTTTCAAGTTCACTATAATCTGAATACAATTTCTCCTGACTCCCTTTCTCTACTCCTCCCAGCTCCACCCAGTCTCTTTCATCCAGGTCCACTTCCTTTCTGTCTCTCATTTAAAAAAAAAAAAGGCTTCTAAGATATAACAACAAACCACAACAAAATAAAATATAATAAAACAAAAATAAAGAATAATGTTTATTATTGTATCTTGCATTCTATTTTCTCCACGTGCTAAGTGCTGAGATTGTAGGCATGAACCACCAGTCTTGGCTAAGAGGATTTGGGGAGTGGGTTCAATTGTTTTTTAAATTGATCAATTTGTTTTTTAAATTTCATTTTACATTCCAACCACAGTTCTCCCTCTGCTCACACTCCCCATGCCTCCCCACAGCAGCCCACACCTTCTCTACTCCTCCCGAGGGGTAAGGACACATTAATTTGGGGCAGTACCAAGTCCCTCTTCCCTGCATTAAGGATAGCATCACATCTCAACACAGAGAATGGGCACCAACAAACAAGGCTGAGCACCAAGGATAGATCCTGATCCCACTGCTGGGGGCCCCCTCAGATAGTCCAAACTTCACAACTGTCTCTCCACATACAGAAGGCCCATCTGAGTCCATCAATTACTGGAGAAGCCTCTATAATGATAGTTGGGGTAGTCACCAATCTGATAATAGGGGAAGGCCGGTTCAGGAACCCTCTCCACTACTGCTAGGAATCTTAGCTGGGCTCATCCTTGTGGATTCATGGGAATTTCTCTAGCACCAGGTTTCTCCCTAAAACCATAGTGACTCTCTCTATCAAGTTCCCTCTTACATTGCTTTCCCACTTCATTCTCTATGACCATCCTGTTCCCTCATGTTCTCCTTCCCCATTGCCTCTCCTTCATCACCTCCTCACCCCCAGTTTACCCAGGGGATTTCATCTAATTCCCCTTCCCAGGGCGATCCATGCATCCCTCCTTGGGGCTTCCTTGTTACCTAGCTTCTCTGGAGCTCTGGATCTCGGCCTGGTTACCCTTTGCTTTACATCTAATATACACTTAGAAGTGAGTGCATACTATGTTTGTCTTTCTGAGTCTGGGTTACCTCACTCAGAATTTTTTTTTTTAGTTCCATCATTTAACCTGCAAATATCATGATGTCTTTTTTTCTGAAATAAGAATAATACTCTATTATATAAGTGTACAGCATTTTCTTTATCCATTATTATATTGTGAGACATCTAGGTTGTTTCTAATTTTGGGCTATTGGGAATAGAGTGGAAATGAACATGGAATAGCTAGTGACCTTCTGGGATGTTGAAGTGTCCTTGGGGTATATGCCCCAAGTGCTATATGTGGAATATGAGGTAGTTTGAGTCCCATCTGGAGTACAAGTATTGAAGAGATCAGGATACAAGGAACCTATCTAAACACAATAAAAACAATTTACAGCAAGCCAACAGCCAGCATCAAATTACACGGAGAGAAACTCAAAGTGATTCCACTAAAATTACGAAGAATACAAGGATGTCCACTCTCTCCATATCTTTTCAATATAGTATTAGTTGACCTAGCTAGAGCAATAAGACAACAAAAGGAGATCAAGGGATACAAATTGGAAAGGAAGAAAAGTCAAACTTTCATTATTTCCAGATGATATGATAGTACATATAAGTGACCACAAAAACTCTACCAGAGAACTCCTACAGCAGATAAACACCTTCAGTAATGTGGCAGGATAAAAGATCAACACAAAACAATCAGTAGCCCTCCTATATACAAATGATAAAATAAAGAGAAAGAACTCAGAGAAACATCCCTTTTTGCAAGAGCCACAAATATATATTATCTTGGGGTAGCTATAACTAAGCAACTGAAACACCTATATGACAAGAACTTTAAGTCTCTAAAGAAAGAAACTGAAGAAGATATCAGAAAATGGAAAGATCTCCCACGCTCATGGATGCTCTTGCATAGGTAGGACCAACATAATATAAATGGCAATCTTACCAAAAACATTCTAGAGATTCAAAGAAATGCCCATCAAAATCCAAACACAATTGCTCACAGACTAATAGAACAATATTCAACTTCATGTGAAAAAAAAATTACAATAGTTAAAACAATCCTGTACAATAAAGGAACTTCCAGAGGCATCACCATCCCTGAATTAAAACTTCACCATAGCGCTGTAGTGATAAAAACAGTTTGGTATTGGCATAAAAGCAGACACATGAACCAATGAATTAAATTAAAGCCCCAGGTATTAATTCCTCTGGGCAATGTGCCTTACCTTCTCTGAGGAGTAGATGAAGGTTGGGGGGACGGGTAAGAAGAGGGAATGGGCTGAGGAGAGGGAATAGAAACTTGGATGGTATGTAAATGAAAAAAATAGATTGTTTTCTTTTTAAAAATACTCACTTTTCTAACTCATCTGAACATACATGAAATATTTATTTAATGATTTTGTATATTGAGACATATACTAGGTGATGTATGAAAAGAGGACATATTTCAGAAAACCTCTCATTTTTGAAACTTACAAAGCATGCGGTGAGATACATAAACATGCAGAAAGTGACAGCACCTTAGGGTTTTGTGAACCAATAGCTACCGCACATTTAGTTATTGCCATAAATGGAGTGATGGACAGTATTGGCAAAGTTAAGAAACAAAATGAGCGGCCTGACCAAGATTATAAAAACTGCCTTTCAAGCCCGGAAACTAAGGCGTCTTTTAAAAGAGAAAGGAGGTATGCTAGAGAGGGGTTCAGGAAGCTACTCATACTCTCAAATATGACCGCATATCAGCAACATATTATTATTAATTCCCCATGATACTGGCATGTTGAACCACCTGCAAGTAAAGTTGAAGTAAAATTGATGGGACTGAGTAATTCAAAGTATCATTCATTGTTAGCTTACCATGCTTCAAAGAGCATAAGGTTTGCTCTTATAATTGTTGTTGTTATTATTTTTATTGTTATTATTTTTCCTTTGATTGAAAATAGATTGTTTTCTCATGCAACAAATGTCCCAAGAATCCTATCAAAGCACTAAACTCAACCTGGAATCCAGTATGCTCAAAGGACCTGATGCAGACCCTTGCAGAGACTCTGAACATTGGCTCGGTTCCTCTGACTTCACAAGGGCTTTGATGAAGCTGTTATCAGGTGTGGGGATGTAGCTCAGAGGTAGAGCACATGTTTCGCATATATGAGGCCCCGGGTTCGAGCCCTGGCATCTCCAAAACAATACTTTTAACCTTTGATTTTCTTTTTTCAGCATGTTGATGTGCAAGGTGTCCCAGAATTTAAAGTCCCGTGATGAGGTTATATATGCATAGCTAATTATTGGATAAAATTGCTCATTTGTCACCGTGACAGCAATGTTCATCTTTGTGACGACATTTCCATAGATACCACCATGGTCTGGTGAGTACAATGTGGTCGGGCTTTTAGGGATATGCTTTGTTCACAGAGCGGAAAAAAAAGAAAAGCTCTGCATTCGTAGTGGGGACAGTTTCTCTAATGGGTATGCTTTCTTGGGTGAAAACAAGGGTGAAGAGTTCTTCCTTTGAGAGGAAGTAAGGGAGGGCTGGGCGGAGCCATTCCTGGTTACTAAGGGGGAGGCAGCATTGCGGTTGTCATAGAAACCGGGGTCATTATGGCGACTCTTTTCAAATGGCGACCGGACGATGTCCTGGAAAGGAGCATTCAGTTCCTGGTGTTTGGACTGAGTTGAGCTTATGGATTCCCGGAGGGGAGCACCAGAATCTTTCTGAGGGTTTGGAGGCAGATGCAGGGATTCCAGACCCAAGTAGGACCACTCCTACCTCGGGGTTTGCAGCCTGTGTTTCTCCGGAAGGAGAGAGACTTGGGACCATTCTGCCTCCTCCTGTGCTGTTCTGTACAGGGCTGTGCTGGAGCCATTGTCCAGGAGGGGAGTTGTCGGAGAGTGAGCAGGAGGGAAATGAGGCCAAATGAGCACTCTGTGATCCCGACTTCCCACTCTGTGCGTGAGATTGCTCGCTGACATTTGAGGTTTTCCGTATGTTTCATAGAAATGTTAGAAATGTTTTATCAGATATATGTATTTCTAACTTTTCTCCTAGCCTCAGACTTATCATCTCAATTCTCATCCATGTCTTTGGAAGAACAGGAGATTTTAAATTGTAAGATCCCACCTTCTCTAGTTCTTCAATTACGGTTTTTATTCGGTGTCTTGTCTGCGAAATCTTTGCCTGGCACCCAGTGACAGGGATTTTCTTCTTGTGTTCTGTTTGACATTTATAGGCTGATTTTTATATTTTTACATCTGTAATTTATTTTGAATGGTCTTCACATATGATACGATGTAGGTCCTAGTTTATATTTGTGGGTTTGGATATACACTTGCCTCAGTATTGCTTCCTGAAAGGCCATCTTTATGCATCAAATTGCCTTGTTTATTTGTGAAACATCAGTTCTCCAATTATCCAATCATGGTACATATGCCAGTAATCCCAGTGCCTGGGAGGCTGCAGCAGGAGTATGGTCAGTTCTTCTCAGCACACACTACACGCACTACACACAAGCTTGATGCCAGCATCAGACACAGGAAAAATGTTGACTCGATATAGGCAGTGGTCTGTAAATGTGTGGATGTGAGCGTGGAATGTTGGTTTTGGACTTTTTCTTGCCAACTTTGATTCAATAGCATGCTGGTCCAATTACTGTAGGTTCAAACAGAGGTCTCCTATCAGGCAATGCTGTTCTCTAACATTTGTCTGTTTCTAAGGTTTACACAAGCTATATATTTAGTCTAAAATGTTTAGAGTTATCCACTCAATTTTTATATTTATTTATTTATTTATATTTTTTTGGTTTTTCGAGACAGGGTTTCTCTGTGGTTTTGGAGCCTGTCCTGGAACTAGCTCTTGTAGACCAGGCTGGTCTCGAACTCACAGAGATCCGCCTGCCTCTGCCTCCCGAGTGCTGGGATTAAAGGCGTGTGCCACCACCGCCCGGCTTCCACTCAATTTTTTTTTTTTTTTGGTTTTTCGAGAATTTTTAAAAAGAGTAAGTGCTATTTTATTGTTAGTGCATCGAATCTGTAGCTCAGTTTTGAATCAACAGACATCTTACTAATAATGAATTGTTTGAGCTGTGAACATAGTTGTCCTTCATTAAGACAGGTTGTCTCCAATTCAGCAATGTTTGGAAATCTCTCGGCCTATCAGCACTATGGATCTATCTGTCGGGATAATGCACAAATATTTGTACTTTTTGATTCATCTATAACTGCTATTATTTTTTAAACAAATAGATACGTATTGTTTTTTGTGTGAACAAATTATTAAATCTTCTGTAAACTGTCAGGAAACAAGTGTCAATGAAACTTACAAAGGATATTTTTTATTGAAAGCATGGATTATCCCATGATGAAAACGTTATTTGATGTGTAATGCAGTTTGTCGCTATTTTCTTATCGGCATTTACAGGTTATTATTGACAGTCGGAAAGAAATGAGAGAAATGTCCCAGAGACAAGTCCATGGCCATCGTCACAGGAATCTCATTCAGACCACATAATTTAGTAGCTCTCACCATCCTGTGTGTGGTCAGAGATGAATCTGTTGTAACGTGATTGTACCCCTTGAGCTCTCAGTAAATACCAGGAATCTAGGAGAGTGAGAATGAGAGGTGTCGTGTGTGTGTGTGTGTGTGTGTGTGTGTACAGAAATTCCTTGGCAGAGGCTGGTCTGCAAAGCCTGGTTGATTGACTCTTAGACCTGCAGTGATATGGAGATGGTGGAAGTCATAGTCCCAGGGCCTAATTACAATTTCCTTTGTGTTCTCTTGAGCCCATGAGTAGCCACTCCTTGGGCCCCCTGTGCTGGACTTACTTAACACCTTGTCACTAACAGATGACGTTGGACCTGACATTTAAAATATCAGAATATGTCTCCTTAACAAAGCTCTAAGCTTCTGCGAGTCAAAGTACTGTGTGTCATCACATAGCAGCTAGTAGCTGAGGTTTCTCTGCTTTACCATAATAGTCTACTTAATATTATCTCCAATGCACTGAAGGAGAGTCTATAGTTTCTTCATTCTGTTATAAAAACTTCATGAAACTGTTTCCACATTGTAACATGCAATTTGTACTAACATAAACCTGTCTCAATCATGTTTATTCACAGATATTTGATTCCAGAATGAACTCACTTCTTCCTTCGAGGTGAGAGCTGTGTGTTTACATTGAATATTGTTAGTGTGTATTGTGTATATACTCATGCTTGTGCAAATATGTCCCTGGATATATATTGTGAAAGTTAATCACTTACTGCTGTGATAGGTTATGTGTTATAATTCTCCTGGTCCTCTTCAATGATGACCTGGTGTGTAGTACACTGCTTACTTATCTCCATATTTCTTTACTCATGTGCTGACTTATATCAGTATGGCTCAACACCCATTTTCCTAAACTGTTTTCATCTATTGCCGTTCTCTATTTCCATGCTCCATTTGTCCCAGTATTGGCTAGAGGAATCCATTTAAGATGGCATCAATTAATATCACAAATTCACCTTACGCTTAGGAGCTCACAGCCCTGCTTCAGGGAAAGTTTGCCCCAAATTAACAGCTCTGCTCTGGTAGGGGAGGGTTACCCCAGCCATGTTGTTACAGCTCTCCTTAGATCCTCAGAAGAGTAACAACTCTGCTCTGCTAAGAGAAACTTTTCCAGTTCTGCTCCCCTCTGCTCCAGTTGACCCCAGTTGAAGTCATTGCTTCTCTGTTCTTCTTAGACAAAGAGGGTCTTACCCAAGCCTCATTCAAGAGATTCACTAGGAGGGAAGAGTCCAGGAGGTGGCTGACCCTGCAAGAGTGGGAAAGGCAGCTCCCAACTGAACAGGTACAGGGTGGTTTCATGCTCAGTCATTAGCTTGTTTTCCTGCTCTGGGATTGGTTCCTTTTATGCTGAGAGATTGGTTAGTTTGTTTCGCTGAATTGGTAAGTGGAAGAGTGTGTTTCTGTGGCTTTGGTTTCAGGGGCAAAGTGTGTTTATTTCACTGGCCTTTTTAAAACGTTGGGCTCTGGTTTCAGGGCCAGTGAATTGATTCTAGTCTCAGGGTCAGTGTATGTTTCTTTTGCTCTGGTTTCAGGATCAGGGTGTGCTGCTTTGGACAGAAAGGGGTGTTGTTTCTCCTAGAAACAGATATGCAGTCCATTGTGGGCCAGCAAGTGAGTGCTGAGAACCCAGCCCAGGTCTTCTGTAAGAACAGCAAGTCCTGTTAACCATGGGGCAATCTCTGAAGTCCAAGTCACCAAATATAAAACGTAATTTGTATTTTTCCACTTTTCCCCATAATGACAATAGACATCTTCTTATACTCAAGTAGGTATAAGTTTCATTATTATTTACCAATCCATAAAGTTTCTTTATGTTACTTAGGTTCTCATACCCAACCACTGCCCAACCCTGTCTGCAGAAAAATACAACAATCTGATATTATAGACAAATTTATATATGCTGGAATGTATTAGGATAGAACCAGAGTTTAGAGACATCTGGCCTTCATTCATCTTGAATATATGTTTAAATTTATCTCTTTTGTTTCCCATGATAATTGTTCATTCTTAATACTAAATAGTGTAGCATTGTATAGCTACACGGCAAGTTTTATAATTTAGTTTATTTCATGTGTATATATGCTTGCCTACATATAGGTATGAAGAGCGCATGCATGCCTGTTGCCCATGGAAGCCAAGAGAGGACAATGAATCCCTTGGCACTGGAGTTAACAGTTGAAAACTGCCATGCTGGTTTTGGGAAATGAGTCTTTGCCTGTTGCCTGTTGCTGAGGTTGTTTTCAATTTCAGTGTCTTGTATATAAAGCTGTTGTGAACTGAAATAAATAAGTCTTTAAAAGAAAATATGTCCTCTTTCTCCAGGTTATATATTTGGGTTGTGATGGCCAGATGACAATTAACATATGAAGAAACAGAAAAAGATTTTTCCAAGTTATCATCCTGTTTTCCATGGCCACCAGCAGTGGGTATGGGAGAGTCATCCTCCACAAACTTGCCAGGTCTTTGTATGACAAGTCTTTATTTCTGAGTATTTTATGGGGTTGTCTAGAGTCCCCTCAGAGTCACCTGTTGATGGAGGAAGGTCATTGGCTAATAAAGGAACTGCCTTGGCCCATTTTATTGGATAGAAGATAGGTGGGAGGAGTAAACAGAACAGAACGCTGGGAGGAAGAGGAAGTGAGCTCAGACTCCACAGCTCTCCTCTCGGGGGCAGAAGCCTCAGAGAGACGCCATGCCCCGCTCCTGGGCAGACACACGAGATGAAGCTCCGACCTAGAATCTTCCAGGTAAGACCGGTGCTCACAGATTATTAGAGATGGGTTGATCGGGATAACAGAATTAGCCAGTAAGGTCTAGGACTAAAGGGCCAAGCAGTGTTTAAATGAATACAGTTTCCGTGTAATTATTTTGGGTAAAGCTAGCCGTGGGGGCGGCCGGGTGCCGGGGATGCAGCCCCGCCGCCCTTATTACTACAACCTGTCTCTCTTCCCTAAGTGTTAAGGATGTTGCTGCTGTATGTTTCTCTGAGTGGAGCATCTACTCACCCTTCTGGTCAAGTTTTATTTCCTGAATTGTCTATTTTCTTAGTGTCTCCTTTAGAAGCTTTCTGTATTCTGGATACAAGAAGACTGTCATCTGATATACAATTTCCCACATTCATTTTCCCAGGTAAGAAAAATATGTTTCTATCATATATTTGGAAGAATAGATATTTTCTCACTTTATGGAATTCGTAACACTCCAGTTCTTCATTTAATGAAAGGGGGTTTGCCATATCTAAGAAGTTTGTTTGTAATTCATGAACCTGAACATCCAATTGTATTCTGCTACAAGATTCATGTTTAGGTTGTAATTTGGACTTCTTTTAGGTTTATTTTCCCTATTTACTGAGGGTCTGCCTGTATGTCTGTGTGTGCCAAATACACGTTTGAGTGCAGATGCCCACTGAGACTAGAAGAGACTGTCAGTTCCCCTGGATCTGGAGTTACAGACATCTGTCACCCACCATATGTGTGCTGGAAACTGAAGTCAGGTCCTCTGCAATAGCAAAAGGCACTCTTAACTTTTGAGATGTCTCTCTAGTCCTCTGTAGATCATTTGTTCATTCTCGATTGACTTTTGTATCCTGCGATATACGATTGTCTATATTTATATTTGTGCATGGGGAGGTCTGCTTGTCCCAAAATAAGACAGAAAGACAGGGCATTGAAGGGGATATGAGAGGGAACACACAGCCCCTCACCCTGTAATCATTTTTACATTTTTCTGACATTCAAGAAACCTCAAGCCAACTGATAGAGCCAAAATTACCTGCAGATATGATGCAACTATTCCTAAAGACATCCCAAATAATGTTTAAAAATAACAACAAATAAACTAGAGTCTGAAGATAGGGTTCATTCTTTAATATCACTGGATGTCTTCCAGAGGATCCAGGGTTGATACCCAACACCTACCCGATGGTTCACAACTGTCTGTAACTCCAGTTCCGAGAGATCTCATAAAGTCTGGCACCCTCTGTGGGCATTATTAGGTACTCACGTGGTGCACAGACTTCCCTGTGGAGAAGCATTCAAAAGCAGAAAATAAAAAACGCAGTTATGCTTACTTATGGGCAGAATACTTGTAGCCTTGAGATGGATGATGATAGCACTCTATTCTCTCGCCTAAGTCACATAATCACCTTACAATTTAATTTACTGAAAGAAACTTTAAAAGGAATAAGCACATTTAAAAGCATTGCTTTTTATTTTCATTTTTTACTTTTTAATAACCTATTGAATATTTTTTCCTAATGGAAAAATAGAACCCATTTAAAGAGTAAAAATATTCTTATAGTTAATTTAAAAACCTGAATATAGGCTTTAATGTAATTTAATCTTGAAATTTTCTGAATTACATTCTTTCAGCAATGTAACTTTAGAGCCATAAAAATCCTCCCATTTCTCCCTCTCCCACTGTACCTCCCTCCCTGCCCACCTCACATACCCTTTGCAATGACACCTAATCTCAAGTCTCTCTCCAGTCCACTCTCAGGCCATCATGCAGGAGCCATCCTTATTCTGTGTGAGCTTCTATCCACAGGATTAATAAGCTCACAACCTTTGCTTCATCCTGGCTGTTTCTGAAATTCTTTACTGCATCCTAGATTCATCTTTACCAGGGTCAAGGTCATCAAAGCGACAGGGTTATCCTCAGGCTGCTGGTCACTGTGCTGGGCTGTACCTCCCTACCACTTATGGGGAGTCCCAGAAAAACTCCGTGAAGCCAAATGTCTGCTTCACTGAAGTGTCTTTGAGTCTTTGCTAAAGGTGTCCCCTCACACATGTGTGACTCTTCTGTCCCCTTCATATTCTTTTCTGTCTTATTGTCATTTCCAATCAGGCACACTGTCTACATTTCCCTAGGTTTATAAGGAGTTTGGAAGTCAGGTGTTCATCCTCCGAGTTTGTTCCTTTATAAGGTTGTTTCAAGCTGGGGTTCTCCATATTCACTGTGAATTTCAGGATAAGCCCATTAGTTTATGAAAAGTCTGTTAGAGTTCTGTTGGTATTGCACTGGATCTATAGGACTGTATGAGGAGAACAGACACCTGTATATTCCATCACATGAAGATGATTGTAGCGTGAGTTCTAATTGGTCTTAATAATAAAATCTGGAGTCAGATATTAAGTGGTTGGAGCTATAAGATCAGAACAGCAGAGCAGCCAGACACTAGTTCTTTCCTCGACAAAATCCTCAGACCAAATGGAGCATCCTGTCTCTACAAGACCTCAGACTGACTGCCTGGATCTCCTATCTCCTCCCACCTTATATTCCTCTCTTTTCCCAGCCACATTCCTTTCATTCTCCATCTCCCTCGTGCTGGGATTAAAGGTGTGTGACACCAAAGCACTTTGATGAAAGATGTGAGTCACCACTGCCTGACTCTGTTTCTCTTTTAGACTGGATCAATCTAATGTAGCCCAGGATGGCCTTGAACTCACAGAGTTCTGTTTCTTAAGTGTTGGGAAAGGTGAGTTCCAACACTGCCTGTCTTCTGTGGCTAACTAGTGGCTATCTGCACACACTGATTCTCAGGCAAGCTTTATTGTCATGGAAGAAACAAAATATCGCCACAGTCGATGAATCTATACATCTTTACTCTCAGCAATGAGTTGTCCCATTCAGTGTCTAGGCACTACAGAGAAGTGGGCAGAGTTTTCCTAATTATTTCATATTTCCTGATGCTATCTCCAGTGACAGGGATTTTAAATTACAGCTTCCACACATTCATTTCACTGTGGTCAGCTGTCTGTGTTAAATTTAGACAGAGTTATTGATGAATCTTTTAGGTTAAAATATTTAATTACATTCTCTATGATGAAAATGTCTTTGATGCTAACATATATTTGCTGTGTTTAAAATTCAGTACTTTGAAGTTGCAAGTGAATTATGAGAACAGAAACAAATGTCCAACACCCAGTTTGGGGGAAAATTTCTAAGGCAGCCACAGGTCAAAGGTTTGCCCCAATGGCATCTTTGGAATCATAGAGATAGTCCTTTACCTCCCAGCTAGCTCCATCAGGGAGGTGCTGAGATCACGGTGGAGAGAAAGAAGGGGATACATGTGAAGAGTTAGGTATGTATGTGTAACTCCAGAAAGGTTTGTATTATGAAGAATACTTAGGTAATTATTTTCAAAATATCTAATATTATTCTCCCCAACACAAAAAGGAAAAGGTTAGTACCCGTGTGTTTTCCCTCTTGTTTTCCCATCCAGTCATGCAGATTTTAGCAGTGTTGCTGTGGACTTGTACAGAGGGGTGTTTTATGTATGGTTCTTTCCATGTTTATTATAACCATGACGCCTGCTAAGTGTTGCTCTGATGCCTACTTCCCTGTGCAGTTACTAGTATACAAGAATTGCTTGTCTTTGAGTAATGTTTCTCTTTTATGTTTTGTTTATTAATGGATTTACTCATGCGTTTGTGTCTACTCAGAAACACCCATTTCTTAAAGGAGTACTCCTTTGTCATCATTATATACTGTGATGCTTAAATTATCCCATAACATGCCCGTGGGAGTACATTCAAGTGGACCTGCTCTTCATTTGTTATCTGTCTAGAATTCTGGATTATCTGACCACCCCAGGGAAGAAAGCCAAAAGCAAATGCTTCTTGTCAGTGATACTTTGTGTCCTCTGCCTATCAATGTCAGGTCTCTTCTATGAGAAGAACAGCAGGATTGCAGAGAGAACACGCAGAATGTTGACAAGAAGCTGACATGAGCCCTTGTTTCCAGTATGTGAGTCATCATTGCCACCAATGTGAGTGTGTGTGTGTGTGTGTGTGTGTGTGTGTGTGTGTGTGTGTGTGTGTGATGTGTACATGGGTGTGTATAAAGGGTCTGTGAAATGAACAAAGAAGAGGAAGATGTCACTGCACATCTTTGACTTGACTGGATGCAGACAGACTACTCCATCCATATATTCAGTACAGTAGAGTGACAAGATCATGTGGGACTCACCAGGTGAGTCATTTCCTTTTCTCTTCCCATCTGTGTGACCAGCAGCTGGTCTGTAATGCCTTGTAGGAACACATCCTGTTGAGCAGGTCGCAGCAAAGAGGAGCACACTGTGAAACAATGGCATTCATAGACTCCCCAGATGACTGAACCCTGTAGGGGTCCCTTTAAATGACCAGGACTGAAATGGAAGCAATCCCCATCAGACCATTTCCCCGAATGGGCCATGCATGACTGCATCACATTTGGAGGGATTGCTTATTAAGATGGTAGAAATCTGGATCCTCAACAGACACTGAATCATGCTTATTAAAATGGTAGATATCTGGGTCCACAGCAGACACTGATTCAAACCCTAGGAAGTGAGTGTGGCATAGCCACTTCTTTCTGATGGCTGTCCATGTTAAAACGTATTGCTAGTGTGTTTGATATTCTGTCTTCCAGGATATGAAGTCACAGACTGCTTAAGTGCATGCCATGTTCTCTTGTTACTGCCTTAAATACCTGTGTGTTGCATGCCATATCAAATAGACAAATCAATTCCTTCGTGTACATTTATCCAGATATTCACATAGTGGCCTCTTTAGTGAACACCTTGTTCCTGCACTGTGAAGACTAGCACGGGTCCTTGTATATCGTGTTAGATAGGCAAACTGTCAGTAAGCAGAAGAAATCAGTAATCACAGCAATTCCGTGTATTATTGGCGCTTTAAAGATCATAAAGGGGACAGGAAATAGTTGTGATGGGGATTGTCGTATGTGATGTTACCCCCAAAGGTTTCAGAAGTTAGCATGTGATCTGAGTCCTGAATGGCAAATAGAAGCAAGACCGTGCACAAACCAAGTTGTGGGCGTGCTTGCTTCCATGGAGAACAGTGGATCTAAGAGCAGAGAACAAGGCTAGTTGCCAGAACCTTGAAGACAACGTGGACACTGCTTGGGGATAGGACAGAAAGGAAAATGTTGTCATTGTCAGCTGTGTATGACATTTGGATTATATGATCTGTGTGGAAGGTGAGTTATGGAATTGTCATGATATGTTTCCTTTTGGTAGAAGGTGACTTGGCACTGAACAGAGAAAGGCCTGGGGAGGGCGGAATGAGGGATTGTGTGGAGACAGTGGAGATGGTTCCGAAGACAGGGGAGGGATGGAGGTATGAAAGAGGGATGAAGCCATGCTGCAGTGATCAGCAGGAGAGCTGCCCTGTGCAGCCTTGTCTGGGAGAGGGCAGATAGCACCTGGATGCGCTGTGCATTTTCCTTGTGGAGACATTGCTCTAACATCTCTGGATTTGTCTGACCACATGGAGACACGGTGCTTCCATTTACTGACATCAGTTATTCCACGTGTATTGACACAGGATAGTTTGAATACCCAAACTAGTCATTGTAAAACTTAACAATTTGATAACGAGTTGCTGATGAATAATTTTCAGATGTAAAGTTTTCTAAGTACAGCTAACTGTAGCATAATTTCCAACAGAATAAGAATCTAACATTTGTCTCTTAAAAAGTGAACCCAAAATTCAGTGTATTTTTGAAAATGGCTGTTCTACAGCATGTACTGCTCTTGGCAGGTTTACAGATGAAGGAAGTGAGTAGGTTTTAGGCAGAGTTGAAGTGAAATCAGTCTCTAAATTCTGCAGCAACTGTTTGTCCCTATTTCTCCAGAAGAAGACTGCCTTTAGAAATGCTTATTTTTGACAGCAGGGAATGGAGCAAACATTCACAAGACAGAGGCAGTTGGATGTCTGAGTTCAAGGCCAGCCTGTAATTCCAATTGCATATATCAACATTAGTCTGTCACATATGCAGGAACTTGTGACTGGTATTTAAAGCAGGTATTATCACTAAAGACCCCCAAATTAGCACATGAGCAGTGTGATGCTCTCAATTCACAGAGTGGGAAGCACAGCTCAGAGCAGAGGGTCTCACTCTGTTTTCTCCTCACAGAAATTCCCAGCCTGTGTTTGGAGAATGGGTCCAGGACATCCTGGCTCAGGGAACCAAAGTTGCTGGGGCTAGGAAGGTCCCACATCTCTCTGACTCTAGAAAAGTGGTTCAACCTGTGACTTGACCCCTTCAGCAAACGTCTATCTCCAAAACTATTTCCATTGTGATTCTTACCTGTAACAACTTTACAGCGATGATGAAGCAACAGAAATAATTTTCTGGTTGGGATCACCACGCATGAGGGACTGTATTAAGAGTCACGTCACAGCATAGGAAGGCTGAGAACCATTGCTGTACAGACATCCAAACGCAGAATCCGGCTTCTCAGATATCTCTGGGATCCCTTCATCATTGTCCCCATACTCCTAGGGAGGCACAGCCCCACATCAGGACACATACACTCACATCTCCGTGCAAGGGAAATCCTGTTCTTCTTTCTCCGTCATTTCTATTTCCACACACTATGCTATATTTCCAAATTTTCTTTTTTTATGTCTTCAGCACTGAGCTTAAGGATGTGTCTGATTCTTTGACCAACCTTTTTCCTGTTTTGTGATTCTTCTGCAGGGTCTGGGTCATTGGCTGTGCACACACATCCACAGACAGTACAACAACAGCCTCTAGTCCCTTGTTGCTGACCTTTGGGAAGCTGGGCATGTAAGGTAGGTTTGCTGGCAGGAGACTTGCTCTCGGGAACAGGATGTCCTTGCCAGAGGCTGGACTCGAGGATGCTACAGCACTTAGATCTGCCCAGCATCTGACGGCCCTGTCCCAAGCTCTTCACAAATGTGGTGGGAGCACATTTGGGGATTTTTAAAAGTGGTCCCTAGACACTGCTATTGCTCCCCTGGCTGTGCACACATTCCCAGCTATATTCTTGATTTCTCTGGTAGCTGTTCAATGAGAATGCTATACCATGAAAAGAAATCACTGGTGAATTTAAAAAGCCACAGTATGGGGACTGGCGACATAGCTCTCGTGGCAGAATGATTGCCTAGAATGGAAATTGCTCTGTGTTCTTTGACCCTCTGGGCATGTTCACCCTCACCTGTAATACCAGCACTCAAGGCGTAGAGGGAGGAGGAAAGAGACAAGAGAGTCATTACTGTTTATGAGAGTATGGCTCCCAGCCCCCATGGCAGATAGCTCACAACTGCCTTTAACTCTAGCCCCATCAGGAGTCAATGCCTCTGCCAATCATGTGCATACCACAGACAGACAGACAGACATAATTAAAAGTATAACTAAAATCTAAACAAGAAAAAAAAAGAAGCATCAACTCCAGGTCATTGACCAAGGGGAAAACACAGTGGAATTTAAAATATGAACATTATAAAGGCTAACGGAATCTAACAGTCTACAGTCTGGCAGGGGAGATGACTCAGTGGTTCAGAGTGCATTCTATTGTTGCTGAGGATCCAAGGTAGTTTCCAGCATCCATTTCCAACATCCTTGAAGGACCATACCTCAGCTCCAGGAAGGTATGACCTCTCCTGACATTTGGAGGCGCCGGAATTCATGTGTACATACACATAGGAATATACACAACGTAATTATTATTAAGTTATGTATATTTTAAAATTATGTACAAATTAAAATAATTGTTGTGAAACAATGAAGAAAAATGGTCAAATGCCAGGCAGTACTGCGAACAGTTTTCATCAGCGTTAGGTGGCAAATGCGTGCACTTTCAGCTATTTGAACACTGGGGTTACACGATCATTACTGCTAAGAAGTTTCAGAACAGCCTTAATAGCACAGAGAGGCCCTGCCTCAAAATGAAAACCAAACAAAAACCAGAAATATCTCAGAAAATGTGAAATTTCTTAGGAAAACAATCTTAGAGTACATGGTTTTTCAAGAGATGTGGATCATTATAAAATAAATTTTTGCAGGGAAATCAATGATAAAATTACTTATTTCGTGGGAATTCAACCATATACATGTAGAAATGGAATGAAAATGTTACTGGGCCGAGAAGAAAACAGTAGCATTAAGAATGTGTTTACATTAAAATGAATACTTGAGCTGGGGCAGTGTGGTAAGCTGGGAGGACCAGCAGCACTCTGAAGGCTGAGGGAGGAAGGGGAAGAGTCCCAGGCTGGGCTGGGCTGCTCTGAGACTCTGCACTAAACACACAAAATAGTTAGCAGGACTATTATCATTCCATTCACTGTGGGAAAGTTTCAGCTTAGTTCTGTCATGGGAAACCATCCTCTTTTCACTGGATGTTAGGCAGAGCCCTGTGTGTCCCTGGCAGACACATTAAAGATTACCATCCCCTAAATGGGGAAGTGACTTCCTCACCACCACATACAGCAAGGCGCACAGAAAATGGCGGCTGGGACTCTACTCAGATAGCTCACTCTCTGGAGATTTCCCTGCAGACAGCCCTGTGCCTTAGGGGTAGGAATAAGCCCGGCGACAGACACAGATTTCCTTATGGTAGTACATGTGCTTTCCGGTGGTGTTTCAAATTTCGTATCCAGGAAGGAAAGTACTTTAAAGTGTAAACTGAGAAAAATGCTTGTGCTCGGGTGGTAAAAGTGGGGCTGGGGAGACAGCTAAATCAATAAATTGCTGGCCTTGTGGGCATGAGGCCCTGAGTGTCATTCACAGAGAGCATCATCAAGAAAATGAAGTTAAACTACAGCAGGAAAAGTAGTAGGTGTGGTGGGACTTGCTTGTGTGTGAAGGTGGAGGCAAGCCTATCCCTGGAGTGTGCTGCCCAGCCAACCCAGCCTGCCTTGCGTGTTCCAGGCCAGTGAGAAACCTTGTCTAAGAAAAACTTCAGGGGGATGGCGCCTGAGGTACAACACCGGAGGCTGCCTTCTGTCCCCTGACCACATGCATGTATGCATACAATTGCAGAAGCACACACATATGCACACGGGCACACAACCACACACTGGATAAACGATGTTTATACCTTCTGTACTTTAGAAGTAGTCATTGTGTTCCGTTTCTGGGCAATGAAGTAGAAGGACAAATGGAATCTACTCTCATGCTCTGTGCATGCCTGTGTGCATATGTGTGTGTGTGTTTGCACACAGAGCTCCACCATCTCTATCTAATGAGGCTGCTTTATGTTAGCCTTAGACTGGGATTGGTCTCCAATCTCGGGTTTACATTTGATATACCTAAGATGTCAAGGTTTATGTACCAGGAAAATATACTGAAGTGAAAAAACACTGCTTTATCTCCAGAGGTAAGGTCCCTTCAAGTCCAGGTCACAGCCAATGTTCCCTCCCACCCAAACATAGACGCCACTGGGCCCAAGACTCTCACTGATGTAGTCCCCATTATGGCCAGGAGGTGGCATTCAAACTACATGCCTACATTTATTTTCTTTAAAGGGGCTGATGTTTTATGGAATAGCAATGCGTTTTCAGTGTGTTTGGAAACTTGATACAATACTAGAGCAGTTCCATTTATGGATTGTAGCAACTGTAGTGCTCCACAACTCACTTCATCCTCCCTGAGTGTAAAGTGGGCAGTGCACACGGGATACAGAGTGGTGCTCTGTAGAGAATATGAATGTGGTGGTCACCTTGAATCCCCTGACACTGGAATGGATGGATTTCCTAGACTTTCCATCTCCTCTCCAGAGGCACCAGATGAACACAGATGCCATCTTAAAAGGATTCCTCTAGCCATACTGGGACAAATGGAGCATGGAAATAGAGAACAGCAATAGAGGAAAACAGTTTGGGAAAATGGGTGTTGAGCCATACTGATATCGGTCAGCACATGAGTAAAGAACTATGGAGATTAGTAAGCAGTGTACTACACACCAGGTCATCATTGAAGAGGACCAGGAGAATTATAACACATAACCTATCACAGCAGTAAGTGATTAACTAACTTTCACACATATATATCCAGGGACATATTTGCACAAGCATGAGTATATACACAACACACACTAACAAATGTCAATGTAAACATACAGCTCTCACCTCGAAGGAAGAAGAGAGTTCATTCTGGAGTCAAATATATGTGAGTAAACATGAGTGAGACAGGTTTATGTTAGTACAAATTGCAAGTTACAATGTGGAAACAGTTTCATGAAGTTTTTATAATCACAGAATGAAGAAACTATAGACTCTCCTTAAGTACATGGGTGATAATATTAAGTAGACTGTTATGGTAAAGCAGAGAAAGCTCAGCTACAGGCACTAGCTGCTATGTGATGAAAAGCAGTCCTTTGACTGGTAGAAACTTAAAGCTTTGATAAGGAGACATATTCTGATATTTTAAATGTCAGGTCCAACGTCATCTGTTAATGACAAGGTGTTAAGTAAGTCCAGCACAGGGGGCCCAAGGAGTGGCTACTCATGGGCTCAAGAGAACACAAAGGAAATTGTAATTAGGCCCTGGGACTGTGACTTCCACCATCTCCATATCACTGCAGGTCTAAGAGTCAATCAACCAGTCTTTGCAGACCAGCCTCTGCCAAGGAATACCTGTACACACACACACACACACACACACACACACACACACACACACACACACACGACACCTCTCATTCTCACTCTCCTAGCTCCCTGGTGTTTACTGAGAGCTCAAGGGGTACAACCACGTTAAAACAGATTCATCTCTGACCACACACAGGATAGTGAGAGCTACAAAATTATGTATGTCTTTTGCGTGTGATATCTGTGACGATGGCCATGGACTTGTCTCTGGGACATTTCTCTCATTTGTTTCTGACTGTCAATAATAACCTGTAAATGCTGATAAGGAAAGGGGGAGAAACTGCATTACACATCAAATGAAGTTCCCATCACGGAATAATCCATGCTTTCAACAAAAAAGATTATATCAGACTTAAGAGTTCCATATGTCTTCCCAGGGCATATGCCTTTGAGGTTAGGTTATGCAGGGCCTCTCATTTAATAAATTATTTTCCTATGATTGTGGTCACATTGAGAAAACTACTTTGCATTCATCTGCAATTATTAATCGGCTTTAATACTTTCTTGTAATTCTCCTTCAATCCATATTTTGCTGTGTGACTGAAATATAAGTATGAAAGATTTGCATTCTCCTAATGAATTTTACACATAACATTACTTCATGTTTTAAAATTGTTTTATTCCACTTTAGTTTTAGTTCTTTCTTAAACGTTAAGATTATAACTCTAGATTTCTAATAATTCGTTCCTGGATGGTATGTGTTTACTTCTTTTTAAGTGTTCAAGTTAACATTTTAATGCCTTTGTTTCAGATATATGTCTTGAAAAAAGCAATCATTTTAGAGTCTATTTCAGTCAGCAATAAGAACATCGGTTATTTTTGGCTTTTGTTTTGTGTTTGGTAAGTTATGTCCATTTACATTTTTTACATTTATTTGTCTGCCTATTTTGTGTGTCTGGCAAGGCCATACATGATCTACAGTGTACTTGTAGAGGTCAGAGGACAACTTGCAGGAGTCATTTCTCTGCTTCCACAATGTGGGTCCTGGGGATCCAACTGAAGTCATCAGAAGCAGTACTCGGGCTTCTATTACACTTTAATACGATCTACATATAAGGTGAGTCACACAGTATACCTTTTTGTCCAACATATTTACTTGTAAACTTTCATTGCAATGAGTCATTGAACTTGTTCATGGCCTCTAGTTTCTGGTACACTATCATCATGGGACCCTCAACAAAACTCCTCTAGGATATCCTGCAGTCACCCCACGTAACAGAGATTCTGCAGGTATTGTTCCCCAGGACCAGTCAATTCCAGCATTCCAGTAGGCCTTAGATGGTGTAGATGTTAGGATGGGCCAAGCCAAGAACCCCAATATGGACCTGGGTGGTAGCTGAGCTGATCAGCTGCCTGCCTAAGGATAGGGCCGAAGCCAGCTCACCTATGCCCATGGCACCAGGCCCAGTTTTCCAATGCCCATGGTGAGGTGTGGGACTAGCTCTCCTGTGAAAGTCAGGGCCAGCTCTTGACACAATGTCCACCAAAGGGCAGAACCAGCTCACTCTGGCCCTTGGATATCATCATTCATGGCTCTTAAGGCCCCCTGTAGTAACATGGGCCACAAACATCAGCACATACCCTAGCTCTGGTAGGACCATAGACCCAACATGATCCTGGCAACAACTCGTCCTTGATGTCACCATTTCCCGGGTGGTTTCACAGACCACACAGATCAGGATGGCACCAGCTGCAGCAAAGCCTTTGGACACCAACGTGGCCTCAGGTGGTGGCCCACACCTCAGGCATCCGCATGGCCTTCATTGGTAACAGGAGTCAGGAAGACAAAGACCCTGGCTACTGCTGGGTCACAGATATGGCCCTGGTCAGCAGCTCAGGCATGGACAACACCATGGCCCAGGTTGGCAGCTCGGGTCTCTCAGATCATTGTCACTCCAATGGCAACACAGCGCTCAGATCCCAACAAGGCCAGAGGACACAGCCCAGACTCCAGGCTCCTGTGTGCCCTTTGGTGGCAGCGTGGACCATGGATGTTAACATAGACCCAAGCTGCAATAAGAACAGAGACCCAGAAATGACCTTTGGTAGCAACCTCGGTCCTGATGACCCCATGACCATGAATGACAAGAAGACCACCCCCTCAGCCTGTTCCTTACCACCTTCTATTCTCCCTCTTTTCACAGCACATGAACCATCCCGCTACTCTTTCTCTCCTGTTTCTCCACCACACATTTTGCTCATTGTAATGGAAGCCTTGTAGCTCTGGGCAGGCCTCTGGTTGTCTACCAGCCAGACCAGTCTTTGAGGACTCTGGCTGGACTGTGATTGGCTAGTACTTTCTGGACCTGGATTCCATAAGGCAGAGTGGAGATGTCTTTCTGCCAGACAATGAGTACAATTAAAAACATATATGTGTAGTGTAAACATTTCAGCTCAAATGTAAAGGGATCCTGGCCGTCCAGATGCAAGGAATACCACAAAGTCAGTATAAGCTTAGCAGCTTACAGATCTGCTTCAGGGAAAGCTTTCCTCAAAGTAACAGCTCTGCTCCATCAGGAAAGTTGTTACAGCTTTGGTCAAATGACAATTAACATATCAAGAAACTGAGAAATATTTTTCCAAGTTATTGTCCTATTTCCCATGGCTACCAGCAGTCAGTATGATAGTTTCATCCCCCACAACCTTGCCAGGTCTTCATATTATTATTTCTGAATATTTTGTGGGGGTGTCAAGAGTCCCCTAGAATCACCTGTCTCTCTTCCCTAAGTGTTAAGGATGTTGATGCTGTATGTTCCGCTTAGTGGAGCATCTACTCACCCTTCTGGACAACTTTTATTTCATGAATTGTGTATTTTCTTAGTGACTCTTTTTTAGGCTTTCTGTATTCTGGAAACAATAAGGCTGTCATCTAATACACAATTTCCTACATTCATTTTTTCCCAGGCAGGGAAAATATCTTTTATATCACAGTGTACATTTTTCACTTTATGGAAGTCCTAACAGTCCAGTTCTTCTTTTCATAAAAGGGGTTTGTTATATCTATGAATTTTGTCTATAATTCTTTCAATTGCTTTCTGTTACAAGATTCATGCTTAGGTTGTATTTTGGATTAATTACCTTTTAGATTTGCTTTCACTATTTACTGGGTATCTGCCTATATGTTTGTGTGTGCCGTATGCACATTTGAATGCAGATGCTTGCTGAGACCAGAAAAGACTGTCAGCTCCCCTGGATCTGGAGTTATAGGTATCTCTGGGCCACCATATGGGGACTGTAAGCTGAAGTCAGGTCCTCTGCAATAGCCAAAGGCACTCTTAACCTCGGAGATGTCTCTCTAGTCCTATGTAGATCATTTGTTAATTTTGGTTGACTTTTGTATCCGGTGATAAACAACTTGTCTATATTTATATTTGTCCATGAGGATGCCCACTTGTCCCATAATAAGACAGAAAAACAGGGCATTGAAGGGGATATGAGAGGGGAATACACAGCCCCTCACCCTGTGATCATTTTTTTTTTTTTTTTTGGATTTTCGAGACAGGGTTTCTTCATAGCTTTTTAGTTCCTGTTCTGGAACTAGCTCTTGTAGACCAGGCTGGCTTCGAACTCACAGAGATCTGCCAGCCTCTGCCTCCCAAGTGTTGGGATTAAAGGCGTGAGCCAACACCACCCGTCCCTGTGATCATTTTTACATTTTTCTAACTGACATTCAAGAAGCCTCCACCCAACTGATAGAGTCGAAATTACCCACAGATATAATGCAAGTAGTACTAAAGACATCCCAAATAGTGTTTAAAAAATACAGCAAATAAACTAGGGTCCGAGGATAGGGTTCATTCTTTAATATCACTGGATGTCTTCCAGAGGATCCAGGGTTGATACCCAGCACCTACCTGATGATTCACAACTGTCTGTACTCCAGTTCTGAGAGATCTCAAACTCTGGTGTCCTCTGTGAGCAATAGGTATTCACTCAGATGGTGCACAGACTTCCTTGTGAAAAACATTAAAAAAATTAATTAATTATGCTTACTTAGGACCAGAATGTTTGCAGAATCACATATTCACCTTACAATTTAATTTACTAAAATTTTTTTAAAAGGGATAAGAACATTTAAAAGCATTTTTATTTTTTACTTTTAATAACCTATTGTATATTTTCTTCAAGTGGAAAAACAGAACCATTTCAAAGACTCAAAGCATGTAATTTTCAAACAATGTAATAATGTAACAATGTAACTCTGAGAACCATAAAAATCTTCACATTTCTCACTCTCCTGCCCTCCTCACACACCCTAATCTCAAGTCTCTCTAGTCCTCACTCAGGCCTTCATTCCTGAGCCATCCCTATACTATGTGAGCTTCTTCCATAGCATGAATAAGCTCACAAGTTTGCTTCATTCTGGCTTTTCCTGAAATTCTTTTCTGCAGCCTAATCATAGATCCAGCTTTACCAAGGTCATGGTCATCAAAGGAACAGGGTTATCCTTAGGCAGCTGATCACGATGCTGGGCTGTACCTCCTATAACCACCAACAGTCCCAGAAAAACTCGGTGACCAGCATATGCCTGCTTCACTGAAGTGTCTTTGTGTCTTTGCTAAAGGTGTCCTCTCACACGTGTGTGACTCTTCTGTCCCCTTCATATTCTTTTCTGTCTTCTTGTAATTACCAATGAGGCACACTGTCTTCATTTCTCTATGTTTATAAGGAGTTTGGGAGTCAGGTGTTCATCCTCCAAGTTTGTTCCTTTTCAAGGTTGTCAATGTCAGGTCTCTTCTATGAGAAGTACAACAAGACTGTAGAGAGTACACACAGAAGGTTGACAAGAAGCTGACATGAGCCCTTGTTTCCAGTATGTGAGTCATCAGTGTCACCAGTGTGTGAGTGTGTGTGTGTGTGTGTGTGTGTGTGTGTGTGTGTGTGTGTGTGTGTGTGTGTGTCTGTATAGGAAGGGTCTGTGAGATGAACAAAGAAGAGGAAGATGTCACTGCACATCTTTGACTTGACTGGATGCAGATAGACTACTCCATCCCTATATTCACTACAGTAGAGTGCATGAGCGTTCTCATCTGCCTTCCTCCCCTCTCCATGAGATTTCTCTCCTCCTTCTCTGCCTTCTAGTAGAACAGGGGAGAAAACAGTGAACTTTCCATGCAGAACCAACTCCTGGAGAAGAACCAAGTGTGGTGTGGTCTGGTCAGCCTGTTACCTGAGCAAGAGTGACAAGATCATGTGGGACTCACCAGGTGAGTCATTTCCTTTTCTCTTCCCATCCGTGTGACCAGCAGCTGGTCTGTGATGCCTTGTAGGAACACATCCTGTTGAGCAGGTAGCAGCAAGAGCAGCACACTGTAGAACAATGACATTCATAGACTCCCCAGATGACAGAAGTCTGCATGGGTTCCTTTAAATGACCAGGACTGAAATGGACGCCATCCCCATCAGACCATTTCCCCGAAAGGGCCATGCATTACTGCATCACATTTGCAGGGAGTGCTTATTAAAATGGTAGATATCTGTCTCCACGACAGACACTAAATCATGCTTATTAAAATGTTAGATATCTGGGTCCACAACAGACACTGAATCAATACCTGAGAAGTGGGGTGTGGCATAGCCACTTCTTTCTGATGGCTGTCCAGACTGAGAAGCTTCTGTAAAGCAAAGGACACTGTCGCTAAGACACAAAGGCAACCCACTAACTGGGAGAAGATCTTCACCAACCCCGCAACTGACAAAGGTCTGATCTCCAAAATATATAAAGATCTCAAGAAACTAGACCGTAAAAGGCTAACCAACCCAATTATAAAATGGGGCATTGAGCTGAACAGAGAATTCTCAACAGAAGAACTTCAAATGGCCAAAAGACACTTAAGGTCATGCTCAACTTCCTTAGTGATCAGGGAAATGCAAATCAAGACAACTTTAAGATACCATCTTACACCTGTCAGAATGGCTAAAATAAAAAACACCAATGATAGCCTTTGTTGGAGAGGTTGTGGAGAAAGGGGTACACTCATCCATTGCTGGTGGGAATGCAAACTTGTGCAACCACTATGGAAGTCAGTGTTTCGGTTTCTCAGGAACTTCGGGATCAACTTACCCCTGGACCCAGCAATACCACTCTTGGGAATATACCCAAGAGAGGCCTTATCATACAACAAAAGTATATGCTCTACGATGTTCATAGCAGCATTGTTTGTGATAGCCAGAACCTGGAAACAACCTAGATGCCCTTCAATGGAAGAATGGATGAAGAAAGTATGGAATATATACATATTAGAGTACTACTCAGCAGTAAGAACCAAGGACTTCTTGAATTTTGCATACAAATGGATGGAAATAGAAAACACTATCCTGAGTGGGGTAAGCCAGACCCAAAAAGAGGAACATGGGATGTACTCACTCATATTTGGTTTCTAGCCTTAAACCAAGGACATTGAGCCTATAATGAGTGATACTAGAGAAGCTAAATAAGGAGAACCCAAAGAAAAACATATAGGCATCCTCCTGAATATTAACCTTCAGCAGGCGATGAAAGGAGACAGAGACAGAGACCCACATTGGAGCACCGGACATAAATCTCAAGGTCCAAATCAGGAGCAGAAGGAGAGAGAGCACGAGCAAGGAACTCAGGACCGCAAGGGGTGCACCCATACACTGAGACAAAGGGGATGTTCTACTGAGAACTCACCAAGGCCAGCTGGCCTGGGTCTGGAAAAGCCTGGGATAAAACCGGACTCTCTGAACATAGCAGACAATGAGGACTACTGAGAACTCAAGAACAATGGCAATGGGTTTCTGATCCTACTGCACACGCTGACTTTGTGGGAGCCTAGGCAGTTTGGATGCTCAACTTACTAGACCTGGATGGAGGTGGGGTTCCTTGGACTTCCCACAGGACAGGGAACCCTGATTGCTTTTCGGGCTGAGGGGGGGACTTAATTGGGGGAGGGGGAGGGAAATGGGAGGCGGTGGCGGGGAAGAGACAGAAATCTTTAATAAATAAATAAATTAAAAAATTAAAAAAAAAGTATTGCTAGTGGGTTTTACATTCTGTCTTTCAGGATATGGATCACAGACTGCTTAATTCCATACAATGTCCTCTTGTTAATCCCATAAATACCAGTGTGTTACATGACATATCAAATAGATAAATCAATTCCTTCATGTATGTTTATCCAGATATTCACATAGTGGCCTCTTTTGTGAGCACCGGGTTCCTGCACTGAGAAGACTAGCAGAGTTAGATGGCTAAATTGTCAGTAAGTAGAGGATAGCAGTAATTGCAGCAACTCCATATGTTATTTGTGCTTTAAAGAACTCAAGGTGGACATAAAATGGCTGTGATGGGGATTGTTGTAGGTGGGGTTTCCCCCAAAGGTCGGTTTCATCAGGTAGCGTTTGACTCGAGTCCTGATTGACAAGAAGAAGAAGGGATATACAAGCCTTGTTGGTGGGCTTGTCCACATGGACCTCATTTGGTCTACGAGCAGAGGACAAGCCTAGAGACTGGCGGACAGTGTAGTCATGTCGGTGTGAGGTGGAAAGGGTAGATGACTCTCATAGTCTTTCAGTTGTATTATGACTATGAAAGGAAGATTTGGAGAGAGTCACAATTTCACTCTTGTTGTTGTTATGTTATTGTGTGTAGAATGAACTGAGTAGAAACTGTTGCGAGAGTGGGTTGGAACAGCCATTATGGTCAACGGGAGCCATGCAGCTGCAGTGTGTAGAGAGTGGAACCTTTGGCCATGGCTGCTGTTGGCAGGGCAGTGACTGTGCATGGGGCTTATGGGGAAGAGGCGGGGCAAAAATTCCTGGGCTTTTCTGGCTCCATGTCCACATAGTGGTGCTGTTTTCTGATATCAGTTGTTTCTTGTGTTTTTGAGACATTCCCTGGATGGTTTGGAAACCCAATGACCCTTATCGTGAAACTTGGTGATTTAATGACACACATCAGTTGATGAAGAAGCTTCTCTCATCTCTGCAGCAATACTTGCTCACCTTAGTGACACCTGGAAGTGTCATACAATGTTCACCTCCCAGAGGAGTAGTAGTAATGGCACTAGTGGTAAAGGTAGTAGTAGTGATAGTGGTGGTGGTATTGGTGGTGGTGGTGATGGTGGTGGTGATGGTGGTGATGGTGGTGGTGGTGGTGGTGGTGGTGGTGGTGGTGGTGGTGGTGATGGTGGTGGTGGTGGTGGTGGTGGTGGTGGTGGTGGTGGTGATCGTGGTGATGATGGTGATGGTGGTGGTGATGGTGGTGATGGTGGTGACGGTGGTGATGATGGTGGTGGTGGTGGTGATGGTGGTGGTGGTGGTGATGGTGGTGGTGGTGGTGATGGTGGTGGTAATGGTGGTGGTGGTGGTAATGGTGGTAGTGTTAGTGGTGGTGGTGGTGGTGGTGGTGGTGGTGGTGATGGTGGTGGTGGTGGTGGTGGTGGTGGTGGTGGTGATGGTGGTGATGATGGTGGTGGTGGTGATGGTGGTGATGGTGGTGGTGATGGTGGTGGTGGTGCTGGTGGTGGTGCTGGTGGTGATGGTGGTGGTGGTGATGGTGGTGGTGGTGGTGGTGGTGGTGGTGGTGGTGATGGTGGTGATGATGGTGGTGGTGGTGGTGATGGTGGTGATGGTGGTGATGATGGTGGTGGTGTTAGTGGTGGTGGTGGTGATGATGGTGGTGGTGGTTGTGGTGGTAGTGATGGTGGTGGTAATGGTGGTGGTGGTGATGGTGGTGGTGGTAATGGTGGTGTTGGTAATGGTGGTGGTGTTAGTGGTAATGGTGGTGGTGGTGATGGTGGTGGTGGTGTTAGTGGTGGTGATGGTGTTAGTTGTGGTGGTGGTGGTGGTAGTGGTGGTGGTGGTGGTGGTTGTAGTTTCACCTCTGGGACCTCTGAACTCGCTAACCATGGGATCATGATGAGATTTATAGTACTAGGCAAGTGTTTCCTCCTGTGGAGTGGGCCTTAAATTGAAACATAAAGTTACTTGGTTACCTCTGTGATATTCATGCCACTGTTGACCCATGGGTATATCTTGCCATGTTGGCCATTATTGTAGTTCACAGAGGAATAAGAACATTGACAACTTTCCTCCACTCAATAGCCTGGTAGTATCTTCTGGTAATAGGAAAACTAGGTAATAGGAAGGAAGGTTTCTGGTCAGTGTCAACTTGATTTCTCCATACCCTGTGGCCAACGTGTGTGGTGTCTTAAGCAATAGGAATCAAGAGCAATGACAATAGGAATCAAGATCAAAACAATACCTGCATTGTTTTGGGGGATCACTGGAACAGCCCTGACCAACAGCTGGAGGGGGTGTTCCACACTTGGCACTGGGCTTTTTAATAATCCATGGCTTCTGGGAGAAGCATCATCCCTTTCGTCAGGTAACTCCAATTAAATTCATATATATTATAAAATAGTAGGTTTGGCTACTACTATCACATCTGGTCTTTAATTCAGTCTGTAAGAGAAAATATTCCACATCTCCCTGATAAGTCTGACTTGCTGCACTCAAGTGAAGATCTCCATTTTAACACGGACTTTTTAGTCTTTTCCAAATTCTTCCTGATGCGATAGGTCACTGTGCACTTTTCTGTTGCATTCCTGGCCCCAAATCTGGAATCAGCCATTTTCCCCAGGCATCTTTGAGGGGGCAGTTTTTTTAGTGTACTCAATCTGAGCAATGGAGTTGTTGGTGATAAGTAGTTGATTGGAATCAGTGCATGGAATGAGTACTTCTGCATCTTCGAGAGCATAAATGTCAGCCTCTGTCCTGGTTTCTTCCAGGGCACTCTATAGGAGATCATTTTCTTTTCTTGGGGGGCGCTCAACTATCCAGTGTTTCAAAGCACAAGCATACATATTTTATCAATTCTCCCACTCACAATAAAGGTGTGCACTCTCTGTTCCCAATGCACCTTTCTGAATTGATGAAAATGCTCTGCATCTGCACTGCCCAGCCCAGGAAGCTCTAGCTGTCTGTGGCTGTTGGCCACTGGAAATCTGAGCAGTGCTGAAGGTGACACTTATAATTATGATTAAATTTTGTTTGTTAAAGCTGACTTTATTTATTTTAAATAGGGTTATATAATTTATAAACCTCCATGTGCCGCATGTAACTGAGGAAAACATTAGGCAGATAACCCTGGCCTCATTTCTTCACCTTGTGTTGTGTATTCACAATATATCCTGGAGATCACTCTATAATTATAATCATGGACTTCATGTTGCCTTCTTAAAAATTATTTTGTTTGTTTTGAGATAGAATCTCAGTATATAAGTCAGGTAAAACTTGAGCTCACTATGTAGCTCAGGATAGCCTCAAAACGACTATTCTCTTGTCTTTACCATCAGCCTGTTGGCATCACAGATGCATACCATCATACCTGGCTAAGCACATGCGTACCTAGTCATTTGAGTGGTAGATACACCTGAGATCATGCTGTCCCTCTTTCCTTCCCACAGATGTTTTTCATAGTTCTGCTCTTGGAGTTCTACATTGTTGCTCTGTCAGATTCTTTGTGTCCCCTTCCGTGTTCTTTGGGATGGATCCTTAGAAGAAAGACCCCTGGTCCCAGAATGCACGCTTTTGGTTTTCACTAGCATAAGATCCATCCATAGGCTTGGAGAACAGTTGCATTCTCTCCAGCAATGGAGAAGAGTGTCTTTTTGCTCACAGACTACCCACGTGGAGAGCTGAGAGGAGGTGACTGCTATGTGAGAAACCTGTGGTGAGCATTTCCTGAAATCAGGAGAGTGACATGCTCAGACTGGACCCTCTGCCTGTCTTTGTCTTTGAAGATGTGGTTCCTCTTCCTCTCTGAGTCCTGTGGCTCTGGTTCTAGGCCCACAGTGTGGGAAAGGGAAGTCACGTGCTTGGTGTAACCTCAATGACCTCCTTAAACAAATTGCTTTCTTATAGATCATCCATACATGTTAACTGCACTATCAAATGGAAGCAGAATCAGAAAAAAATCTACTCCGCACCCAGGATAACTTCCAAGACAGACACCACACAAGGTTTATCCTCCCTCCCCTCTGTAAGGGAGATATAGCCAGGAGAAGAGTAGGGCCTGATAGCGAACACTGTGGAAAGGATGGGCCAAATTTTCCTTGGTTTCCAAGGCAGCATTTGTTTTTCTTTGTGGACCAGACAGTTTAAGGCAGTCTCTTTGAATGGTTTCCATGGGAATCCACTTGAGCAGATCAAAAGAGGGAAAAAGGAATTGTGTGAGACATTTAGGTGTGGGGTTAGAATGATGATGCCTGGCACACAATAAACTACTAATTCACAGAAATAAATTGATGACATGGCTGAAGAAATGTATGTGTGTGTGTGTATATGTGTGTGTGTGTGTTTGTGTGTGTATCTTCACTCAATATTGTAGAATTCACAATACACAAAGAGAATCATGGCATATTGGTACTTATTATTTTGTTACCTATTTTGAGAAGTATTTTTTTCTTTCATTAAAAATATTAATTTATTCAGGGAAAACTAGCCTTTAGTAAATAGAGCCAGGCGCGCCATCTGGTGATCAAAATGTGAGTTGCAGGACTTCAAGGCAACTATGGAGTTTCCCTATAGGCAAGGTTGGGGCATCAGAGGGCAGTGTGGGGGACCACTCACTCAGAGAACTCAGGGAGTTCAGTGCCCTTAGGATCCCGACATCTGGGGATGGTTAGACAATTATGCAATACATCCGAGTGTTAACGTGTACGTAGCTGCCAAAGAACCCGTAGATTAATATACAGACTGCAACTTTCCATTCCAGAGAGGATTTCTGAGGTTTCTGGGGTCAGGTCATCTGGGACCACTTGGACATGTGTAGCTTTGCTGTGGGACCATTCTTGTGCATGTTCTCTCGCGTGTACATCATGTCTGAGTCTCTCCCCTTAGTACCTGGGACTGTGGTAGCTGTGGAAGCTTCACATCTGACTGTTGGTCAACACTGCCTAGTTTTTCTACATAGGGAGTACATGGAATTTCTCCTCCAGCAATGTATGGCCTTTTCTTCTGTCACATTTTCCATTTAAATGGGTGTAGCATAGAGACATCTCAGTCATTAAGCTTTCCCTTCTAGAGTATGAAGTCCAGAATTAGCCCAAGACATATGTTGGGGCATCAATGTAAACTATGGAACACACATGGAAATTAGAGAAAATAAAAAGCAATTCTACTTTCTAACACTAGAAGAATATAGACAACATCTACTAAAATTGTGTGACTTGCATATTTTGGCCAATTGGAAACATACATGCATTCTTTTATGGCAGGGTTGGTACATGCACACGGAAGAACCAAGACTGTGGAATTCTTGGCCCATCTGTTGGCTCACCAGGCAAAGGTGCTTACAGCCCAGCCCAACGAGTTTGAGGCCTGGAAGCTACTTGGTGGAAGAAAAGAGCCAACTCCTGTAAATTGTCCTCTGATCTTGAACACACTACATCCCAGCACAATAAATATATACAATAAATTCTTGTTAAAGCTATGAATTTTTCTACTGCTTAAGGAAGCAGTCCCTCTTCTCCCGCTGTCCACACTGCTCAGGGCAGAGGTGACCATGTTCCCAGTTTCCCTAGAGCCTTTCCTTCGGGAACCCTGACCCTGAGGCGGTGTTTCACAATGTTCCTTCCATCCCTTCTCTTTCAGGGTGAGGTAAGTGTCCAGGTGGCCGCAGAAATGGGAAGAGTCTGGTCCTCCCAGTTGCTGAGATGAGCAGCCTCTCTTGCCACACAACCTCCACAAGAGGAAGCAGCAGATGAGATTAAGAAAAAACAGGGGGAAAACATGGCAGGAACCTTCAGTATTCCTTCCACACCAGGTGACAGGCGGGCTTGGAGTCCAGCCCTCTAAAAAATGTCAGAAAGCTCTGGAATTCATGTACTTCCCTGAGCTATGTGGTAGCAGGCCTCACTATGTTTACAGTGGAAAATCCCCACCAGTAGTGTGGGAGCGTAATAGAGACAGTGAGTTTGTATGTGCAGGGGCTCTGGATTGGGGTATGTGATAGGAAACAGTCCTGTTGTTCCCACATGGATCAGGAGATGTCTCCTGACTCCATTTTTAACAGATTATTTTATCACCATGAAATGGCATCTTTCAAAATTTTTTAAATGCTTTTTTTGTTGTTGTTGTTAATGAACAGAAACAAAACTTTTCCTCAAAATATAACAGGACAGGGAAAAACTTTTCCCAATTTTCATTGGTTGTCTTTGCCTTTAGATTTACTTTAATCCTGGGGAGGAGGGCTATGTATGTGAATGTCAGTGTCCAGCAGTGTTGGATCCCGGAGGCTGGAGTTGCACATGGTTTGAGCTTCCTGTCATCGGTGCTGGGATTTGAATTCAGGTCCTCTGGGGAAGCAAGTATCGCTCCTAACCAATGAACCATCTACTGCCTCAGCTCCCCAAGGGTTAAGGTTAGGGTTAGGGTAAGGTCCTTCTATGTACCATATAGTATGTGAAGGATTGCAATTCTGTAAAAATCCCTCTGCTCATTTGAGAGATAATCACTGGAAATGTAATTTCTCAAAAGCTTTCCTATTATGTCCAGAAGATGCCACCAACCAGAGCGTACTGATTTTTCTGTTACCCGGAATGCATGGATCCTTGAATCCCCGACAGCCGCCCCAGTTCTCATGGCTATAGACCAACTGTCTAGACGGCTTGTGATCCTGCCATTCTGACATGAATCATCAGATGTTACCTGCCTCCACTGGAGGGTGGGGTTGAGACGGGGTGTCTCTGTAGTTTTGGAGCCCTCCTGGAACTAGCTCTTGTAGACCAGGCTGGCCTTGAGCTCACAGAGATCCACCTGCCTCTACCTCCCGAGTGTTGGGATTAAAGGTGTGCGCCACCACTGCCCAGCCACTTGCCTCCAATTTTAACAGATTATTTTTCTCGCCATGGACCATCTATCTCTCCAGCTCCCCAACGGTGGCGTACATAGTTAACTTACTTCAGTGCATTAGGAATTCATTATGGTGGTAGCCTGTCTGCATGCGCCACCATCTCATTCTATAGCTGCTTCTTACAAAAGGAAATTCCCCTGTGGATATTTGTGCCCACTCACAAGAAATGACTAAAGGACACTTCCTTTTACCAGTGGGCCTGCTTCTTCAAGCATCTTGACAATTCAAATCTCCGAGTTTCCCGTTTTAGTTAGTTGCACGATGTTTTCATTTGCCCCAAGTCAGCTAAGCACCCGAAGAGAACACCTGTCTGTGCATGTCTGAGAAATTGATGAGTTCCACAAAACTCTGGCTATGTGCACATCTGATATCCTGGTATAATGACTCAGACTGTATCTTAGAAGCAACTGCAGAATTGGAAGGGAAACCTTACTGGCCAAGTTGTGTTTATGCTACCCCTATAAGAGCACAAAGTTGGGAGAAGGTCACCTTATGCTAAAAAAGAGAGAAATTTCCCACATCCTCTTTGCAGAAAATTGGGGAAGCATCAATGTGGGATAAAAGGGAAGCTTTACAGCATAGACCATCCCAGGGATATGCGCCTGGCAAACACAGAGCTCAAATCTCTTGGAGTCTGGAGGTGGTGTGGAGGTTTGAATAAGAATGGTCCCCATAGGCTCATGTATCTGAATGCTTAGTCTCCAAGGAGGGGCACTCTTTGAGAAGGCTTAGATGATGTGGTGTCCTTGTTGGAGTAGATGTGCCATCATTGAAGGAAGTGTGCCACTGGGGGTGGGCTTTGAATTTCAAAATCCCATGTCAGGCCCAGTGTCAGCCTCTCTCTCCCTGTGGATCAGGTAATAGAACTCTCAGCTACTTCTCCAACACCATGTCTGCCTGTGTGCCACCATGCTCCCTGCCGTGATGGTAACAGACCAACCTCAGAAACTATAAGCAAGGCACGTGAATGCTTTCTTTGATAAGAGTGGCCTTGCTCATGGTGTCTCTTCACAGCAATAGAACAGTGACCAAGACAGATGGTGTTTCATAAATTCCTGTGTGCTCAAGGTCTTTACAGTTTTAGTATACACAGGTTTGTCCATGAAGAGGGCCAAAAGGGGACTACTGTCTTCTGAAGAGCACATTATTTTAGACAAGTAACTGGAATGGCCTCCTGCTCTGCCCAAATGTCCCACAGTAGTCTCTTGTATTAATGACTGACATCTTGGAACAGATTCCAGTCAAGGCACTTATGAGTATTCAACCAGCCCCAATTCTCCCTCTGCAGCTGCTGATGGGGCAGAGGAAATCCCTTACATGACAGTGGTAGTTTGAATGAGGATGGTCCCCGTAAGCTCCTATGGTTAATGTTTCAGTGGTGAATAATTTAAGAAAGATTAGGATGTGTGTCCTTTTTGGACAAGGCGTGTCACTGGGTGTGAGTTCTGATGACTCAAAAGAACTCTGCCTCCAAGGGGAACCCTCATCCATTGCTGGTGGGAATGCAATCTTGTGCAACCACTTTGGAAATCGGTGTTTCGGTTTCTCAGGAAATTCGGGATCAACTTACCCCTGGACCCAGCAATACCACTCCTGGGAATATACCCAAGAGATGCCCTATCATATGACAAGAGCATTTGTTCAACTATGTTTATAGCAGTATTATTTGTAATAGCCAGAACCTGGAAAACCTAGATGCCCTTCAATGGAAGAATGGATGAAGAAAGTGTGGAATATCTACACATTAGAGTACTATGCTGCGGTAAAAAACAATGACTTCTCAAATTTTGCATGCAAATGGATGGAAATAGAAAACACTATCCTGAGTGAGGTAACCCAGACCCAAAAAGATGAACATGGGATGTACTCACTCATAATTGGTTTCTAGCCATAAACAAGGGTCACGGAGTCTACAATTGGTGATACCAAAGAAGCTAAGTAAGAAGGTGAACCAAAGGAAAAGCATATAGATGTCCTCTTGGCTATGGGAAGTAGACAAAATTGCCGGGGAGAAAATTGAGATCTTGGGGGTGGGGTGGGATGGGGGTAAAGGGAGATGGGGAGAGAGGGGGATAGGGGGAGAATGGGGGAGCTTGGGGAAGGGGGAGGATTGGGATGAAGGAAGGTTGGATGGGGGAGCACGGAAGCACGGTTCTTAGTTAAGGGAGCCACCTTAGGGTTGGCAAGAGACTTGAACCTAGAGTGGCTCCCAGATGCCCAAGCCGAGGTCCCCAGTTAGTTCCTTGGGCAGCTGAGGATGAGGAACCTGAAATGACCCTATCCTATAGCAATACTGACGAATATCTTGCATATCATCATAGAACCTTCATCTGGTGATGGATGGAGACAGAGACAGAGACCCACACTGGAGCACTGGACTGAGCTCCCAAGGTCCCGATGAGGAGCAGAAGGAGGGAGAACATGAGCAAAGAAGTCGGGACCACGAGGGGAGCACCCACCCACTGAGACAGTGGAGCTGATCTACTGGGAGCTCACCAAGACCAGCTGGACTGTGACTGAAAAAGCATGGGATAAAACTGGACTCTCTGAGCATGGCGAACAATGAGGGCTGATGAGAACCCAAGGACAATGGGTTTTTGAACGGGGTTTTGAACCTACGTAATGTGCTGGCTTTGTGGGAGCCTAGCCAGTTTGGATGTTCACCTTCCTAGAAATGGACGGAGGGGGGAGGACCTAGGACTTACCACAGGGCAGGGAAATCTGACTGCTCTTTGGGCTTGAGAGGGACAGGGAGAGGAGTGGGAGGAGGGGGAGAAGGGTGGGAGGAGGGGGAGAAGGGTGGGAGGAGGGGTAGGGAAATGGGAGACTGGGAGGAGGAGGAAATTTGTTTTTTTTTCTTTTCTCAATAAAAAAAAAAAATAAAAAAAAATAAAAGACCTCTGCCTCCTGCCTGTGATCAGGATGTAAACTCTCAGTTACTGCTACGGTGTCCTGCCAGGCTGGCTGCTGCCATGCTGCCCACAGTGATGGTACTGGACTAACCCTCTGACACTGAAAGCAAGCTCCCAATTTAATGCTTTGTTCTGTAAATTCCCTTCAGCACAGCGCCTTTTCCCAGCAATAGAACAGTAGCTCAGTCAATGTCCTGTGGCTGTCAAGGGACTTGCAGTTCCTGCCTCTTTTCTTCTGTGTTATCTCTTCTTGTAGGGCACAGAGGATAATTTCTATTTCAATATCAAATTAGTGGCTCCAAAATGATGGTGAGGTAAAGGAAATACTTTGGAGATCTCCCTGCAATAGAGAAGGGACCCCAAGTTTGTTCTACATCGTAAGGGTGAATACATATTACATCTGAGTCATATGCAGAGCATATTCATAGAAAAATACATGGCAACCACACCACAAACACCATGGAAACATACTTGGCTACCACACCACAAATACCAGGTTGCTCTTGGAAGTCCCCAGCAGGCATGGTGCAACACAATTGCAGTGACTGACCAGGATACAACTTGCCTGGCAGGCAGCGATCTGGGGACTGTACCACAGCCTCCTGGAGAGGGGATGGAAAGTCTAGGAAATCCATCCATCCCAGAGTCAGGGGATTCAAGGTGCCCACCACATTCATATTCTCTACAGAGCACCACTCTGTATCCCTTGTGCACTGCCCACTTTACACTTAGGGAGGATGAAGTGAGTTGTGGAGCACTACAGTTGCTGCAATCCATAAATGGAACTGCTCTATACGTGTGCCAGCTTTCCAAACACACTAAAAACGCATTGCTATTCCATAAAACATCAGCCCTTTTAAAGAAAATAAATGTAGGCATGTAGTTTGAATGCCACCTCCTGGCCTTAGTGGGAACTACATCAGTGAGAGTCTTGGGCCCAGTGGAGTCTATGTTTGGATGGGAGGGAACATTGACTGTGACCTGGACTTGAAGGGACCATACCTCTGAAGATAAGGCAGTGTTTTTTCACCTCATTATGATTTCCTGTCACATAATACTTGACATCTTAGGTATATCAAATGTAAACCCGAGATTGGAGACCAATCCCAGTCTAAGGCTAAGATAAAGCAGCCTCATTAGATAGAGATGGTGGAGCTCTGTGTGTAAACACACACACACACACACACACACACACACACACACACACACACCACACACACACACACACAGAGGCATGCACACAGCATCAAAATAGATTACATTCGTCCTTACTGCTCCAGAAACTGAACAAAATGACTACTTCTCCTGAAGTATGGAAGGTGTATAATCCTTTATCCAAAGTGCGATTGTGGGTTCGTGCATGCCTGTGAGTGCGTGAGCAATTGTGTGTGTGTGTGTTTGTGTGTGTGCGCGCGCGTGAGGTCAGGGGACAGAAGTCAGCCTCCGGTGTTGTACCTCAGGTGCCATCCCCCTGAAGTTTTTCTTAGACAAGGTTTCCAACTGGCCTGGAACAAGCAAGGCAGGCTGGGTTGGCTGGGCAGCACATTCCAGGGATAGGCTTGCCTCCACCTTCACACACAAGCATGTCCCACCACATCTACTACTTTTCCTGCTGTAGTTTATCTTCATTTTCTTGATGATGCTCTCTGTGAATGACACTCAGGGCCTCATGCCCACAAGGCCAGCAATTTATTGATTTAGCTGTCTCCCCAGCCCCACTTTTACCACCCGAGCACAAGCATTTTTCTCAGTTTACACTTTAAAGTACTTTCCTTCCTGGATACGAAATTTGAAACACCACAGGAAAGCACATATAGTAGCATAAGGAAATGTGTCTGTCGCTGGGCTGATTCCTACCCCTAAGGCACAGGGCTGTCTGCAGGGAAATCTCCTGAGAGTGAGCAATCTGAGTACAGTCCAAGCCACCATTTTCTATACGCCTTGCTGTATGTGGTGGTGAGGAAGTTGCCTTCCCATTTAGGGGATGGTAATCTTTAAAATGTCTGGGCCAGGGGCGTACATTGCTGTGCCTCATATCCGGGGAAAGAGGATGGCTTCCCATGCCAGAACTAAGCTGAAACTTTACAACAGTGAATGGAATGATAATAGTCCTGCTAACTACTTTGTGTGTTTAGTGCAGAGTCTCAGAGCAGCCCAGCCCAGCCTGGGACTCTTGCCCTTCCTCCCTCAGCCTTCAGAGTGCTGCTGGTCTTCCAAGCTTAGCACACTGCCCCAGCTCAAGTATTCATTTTAATGTAAACACATTCTTAATGCTACTGTTTTCTTCTCGGCCCAGTAACATTTTCATTCCATTTCTACATGTATATGGTTGAATTCCCACGAAATAAGTAATTTTATCATTGATTTCCCTGCAAAAATTTATTTTATAATGATCCACATCTTTTGAAAAACCATGAATTCTAAGATTGCTATTTTAGGAAATTTAGCATTGACGAGATATTTTAGGTTTTTGCTTGGTTTTCATTGTTAGTTAGGGCCTCTCTATGCTATTCAGGCTGTTCTGAAACTTTTTAGCACTAATGATCGATCGTGTAACCCCAGTGTTCAAATAGTTGGAAGTGCACGCATTTGCCACCTAACGCTGATGAAAACTGTTCGCATTACTGCCTGGCATTTGACCATTTTTCTTCATTGTTTCACAACAATTATTTTAATTTGTACATAATTTTAAAATGTACATAACTTAATAATAATTACGTTGTGTATATTCCTATGTGTATGTACACATGAATTCCTGTGCCTCCAAAGGTCAGGAGAGGTCATACCTTCCTGGAGCTGAGGTATGGTCCTTCAAGGATGTTGGAAATGGATGCTGGAAACTACCTTGGATCCTCAGCAACAATAGAATGCACTCTGAACCACTGAGTCATCTCCCCTGCCAGACTGTAGACTGTTAGATTCCGTTAGCCTTTATAATGTTCATATTTTAAATTCCACTGATGCTTCTTTTATTTTCTTGTTTAGATTTTAGTTATACTTTTAATTATGTCTGTCTGTCTGTCTGTGGTATGCACATGATTGGCAGAGGCATTGACTCCTGATGGGGCTAGAGTTAAAGGCAGTTGTGAGCTATCTGCCATGGGGGCTGGGAGCCATACTCTCATAAACAGTAATGACTCTCTTGTCTCTTTCCTCCTCCCTCTACGCCTTGAGTGCTGGTATTACAGGTGAGGGTGAACATGCCCAGAGGGTCAAAGAACACAGAGCAATTTCCATTCTAGGCAATCATTCTGCCACGAGAGCTATGTCGCCAGTCCCCATACTGTGGCTTTTTAAATTCACCAGTGATTTCTTTTCATGGTATAGCATTCTCATTGAACAGCTACCAGAGAAATCAAGAATATAGCTGGGAATGTGTGCACAGCCAGGGGAGCAATAGCAGTATCTAGGGACCACTTTTAAAAATCCCCAAATGTGCTCCCACCACATTTGTGAAGAGCTTGGGACAGGGCCGTCAGATGCTGGGCAGATCTAAGTGCTGTAGCATCCTCGAGTCCAGCCTCTGGCAAGGACATCCTGTTCCTGAGAGCAAGTCTCCTGCCAGCAAACCTACCTTACATGCCCAGCTTCCCAAAGGTCAGCAACAAGGGACTAGAGGCTGTTGTTGTACTGTCTGTGGATGTGTGTGCACAGCCAATGACCCAGACCCTGCAGAAGAATCACAAAACAGGAAAAAGGTTGGTCAAAGAATCAGACACATCCTTAAGCTCAGTACTGAAGACATAAAAAAAGAAAATTTGGAAATATAGCTTAGTGTGTGGAAATAGAAATGACGGAGAAAGAAGAACAGGATTTCCCTTGCACGGAGATGTGAGTGTGGGTGTCCTGATGTGGGGCTGTGCCTCTCTAGGAGTATGGGGACAATGATGAAGGGATCCCAGACATATCTGAGAAGCCGGATTCTGTGTTTGGATGTCTGTACAGCAGTGGTTCTCAGCCTTCCTATGCTGTGACGTGACTCTTAATACAGTCCCTCATGCGTGGTGATCCCAACCAGAAAATTATTTCTGTTGCTTCATCATCGCTGTAAAGTTGTTACAGGTAAGAATCACAATGGAAATAGTTTTGGAGATAGACGTTTGCTGAAGGGGTCAAGTCACAGGTTGAACCACTTTTCTAGAGTCAGAGAGATGTGGGACCTTCCTAGCCCCAGCAACTTTGGTTCCCTGAGCCAGGATGTCCTGGACCCATTTTCCAAACACAGGCTGGGAATTTCTGTGAGGAGAAAACAGAGTGAGACCCTCTGCTCTGAGCTGTGCTTCCCACTCTGTGAATTGAGAGCATCACACTGCTCATGTGCTAAGTTGGGGGTCTTTAGTGATAATACCTGCTTTAAATACCAGTCACAAGTTCCTGCATATGTGACAGACTAATGTTGATATATGCAATTGGAATTACAGGCTGGCCTTGAACTCAGACATCCAACTGCCTCTGTCTTGTGAATGTTTGCTCCATGCCCAGCTGTCAAAAATAAGCATTTCTAAAGGCAGTCTTCTTCTGGAGAAATAGGGACAAACAGTTGCTGCAGAATTTAGAGACTGATTTCACTTCAACTCTGCCTAAAACCTACTCACTTCCTTCATCTGTAAACCTGCCAAGAGCAGTACATGCTGTAGAACAGCCATTTTCAAAAATACACTGAATTTTGGGTTCACTTTTTAAGAGACAAATGTTAGATTCTTATTCTGTTGGAAATTATGCTACAGTTAGCTGTACTTAGAAAACTTTACATCTGAAAATTATTCATCAGCAACTCGTTATCAAATTGTTAAGTTTTACAATGACTAGTTTGGGTATTCAAACTATCCTGTGTCAATACACGTGGAATAACTGATGTCAGTAAATGGAAGCACCGTGTCTCCATGTGGTCAGACAAATCCAGAGATGTTAGAGCAATGTCTCCACAAGGAAAATGCACAGCGCATCCAGGTGCTATCTGCCCTCTCCCAGACAAGGCTGCACAGGGCAGCTCTCCTGCTGATCACTGCAGCATGGCTTCATCCCTCTTTCATACCTCCATCCCTCCCCTGTCTTCGGAACCATCTCCACTGTCTCCACACACTACCTCATCCCGCCCTCCCCAGGCCTTTCTCTGTTCAGTGCCAAGTCACCTTCTACCAAAAGGAAACATATCATGACAATTCCATAACTCACCTTCCACACAGATCATATAATCCAAATGTCATACACAGCTGACAATGACAACATTTTCCTTTCTGTCCTATCCCCAAGCAGTGTCCACGTTGTCTTCAAGGTTCTGGCAACTAGCCTTGTTCTCTGCTCTTAGATCCACTGTTCTCCATGGAAGCAAGCACGCCCACAACTTGGTTTGTGCACGGTCTTGCTTCTATTTGCCATTCAGGACTCAGATCACATGCTAACTTCTGAAACCTTTGGGGGTAACATCACATACGACAATCCCCATCACAACTGTTTCCTGTCCCCTTTATGATCTTTAAAGCGCCAATAATACACGGAATTGCTGTGATTACTGATTTCTTCTGCTTACTGACAGTTTGCCTATCTAACACGATATACAAGGACCCGTGCTAGTCTTCACAGTGCAGGAACAAGGTGTTCACTAAAGAGGCCACTATGTGAATATCTGGATAAACGTACACGAAGGAATTGATTTGTCTATTTGATATGCCATGCAACACACTGGTATTTAAGGCAGTAACAAGAGAACATGGTATGGACTTAAGCAGTCTGTGACTTCATATCCTGGAAGACAGAATATCAAACACACTAGCAATACGTTTTAACATGGACAGCCATCAGAAAGAAGTGGCTATGCCACCCCCCACATCACAGGTATTGATTCAGTGTCTGCTGTGGACCCAGATATCTACCATTTTAATAAGCATGATTCAGTGTCTGTTGTGGATCCAGATTTCTACCATCTTAATAAGCAATCCCTCCAAATGTGATGCAGTCATGCATGGCCCATTCGGGGAAATGGTCTGATGGGGATTGCTTCCATTTCAGTCCTGGTCATTTAAAGGGACCCCTACAGGGTTCAGTCATCTGGGGAGTCTATGAATGCCATTGTTTCACAGTGTGCTGCTCTTTGCTGCGACCTGCTCAACAGGATGTGTTCCTACAAGGCATTACAGACCAGCTGCTGGTCACACAGACGGGAAGAGAAAAGGAAATGACTCACCTGGTGAGTCCCACATGATCTTGTCACTCTACTGTACTGAATATAAGGATGGAGTAGTCTGTCTGCATCCAGTCAAGTCAAAGATGTGCAGTGACATCTTCCTCTTCTTTGTTCATTTCACAGACCCTTTATACACACCCATGTACACATCACACACACACACACACACACACACACACACACACACACACACTCACATTGGTGGCAATGATGACTCACATACTGGAAACAAGGGCTCATGTCAGCTTCTTGTCAACATTCTGCGTGTTCTCTCTGCAGGTCTGCTGTTCTTCTCATAGAAGAGACCTGACATTGATAGACAGAGGACACAAAGTATCACTGACAAGAAGCATTTGCTTTTGGCTTTCTTCCCAGGGGTGGTCAGATAATCCAGAATTCTGGACAGATAACAAATGAAGAGCAGGTCCACTTGAATGTACTCCCACGGGCATGTTATGGGATAATTTAAGCATCACAGTATATAATGATGACAAAGGAGTACTCCTTTAAGAAATGGGTGTTTCTTAGTAGACACAAACGCATGAGTAAATCCATTAATAAACAAAAGATAAAAGGGAAACTTTACTCAAAGACAAGCAATGCTTGTATACTAGTAACTGCACAGGGAAGTAGGTATCAGAGCAACACTTAGCAGGCGTCATGGTTATAATAAACATGGAAAGAACCATACATAAAACACCCCCTCTGTACAAGTCCACAGCAACACTGCTAAAATCTGCATGACTGGATGGGAAAACAAGAGGGAAAACACACGAGTACTAACCTTTTCCTTTTTGTGTTGGGGAAAATAATATTAGATATTTTGAAAATAATTACCTAAGTATTCTTCATAATACAAACCTTTCTGGAGTTACACATACATACCTAACTCTTCACATGTATCCCCTTCTTTCCACCGTGATCTCAGCACCTCCCTGATGGAGCTAGCTGGGAGGTAAAGGACTATCTCTATGATTCCAAAGATGCCATTGGGGCAAACCTTTGACCTGTGGCTGCCTTAGAAATTTTCCCCCAAACTGGGTGTTGGACATTTGTTTCTGTTCTCATAATTCACTTGCAACTTCAAAGTACTAAATTTTAAACACAGCAAATATATGTTAGCACCAAAGACATTTTCATCATAGAGAATGTAATTAAATATTTTAACCTAAAAGATTCATCAATAACTCTGTCTAAATTTAACACAGACAGCTGACCACAGTGAAATGAATGTGTGGAAGCTGTAATTTAAAATCCCTGTCACTGGAGATAGCATCAGGAAATATGAAATAATTAGGAAAACTCTGCCCACTTCTCTGTAGTGCCTAGACACTGAATGGGACAACTCATTGCTGAGAGTAAAGATGTATAGATTCATCGACTGTGGCGATATTTTGTTTCTTCCATGACAATAAAGCTTGCCTGAGAATCAGTGTGTGCAGATAGCCACTAGTTAGCCACAGAAGACAGGCAGTGTTGGAACTCACCTTTCCCAACACTTAAGAAACAGAACTCTGTGAGTTCAAGGCCATCCTGGGCTACATTAGATTGATCCAGTCTAAAAGAGAAACAGAGTCAGGCAGTGGTGACTCACATCTTTCATCAAAGTGCTTTGGTGTCACACACCTTTAATCCCAGCACGAGGGAGATGGAGAATGAAAGGAATGTGGCTGGGAAAAGAGAGGAATATAAGGTGGGAGGAGATAGGAGATCCAGGCAGTCAGTCTGAGGTCTTGTAGAGACAGGATGCTCCATTTGGTCTGAGGGTTTTGTTGAGGAAAGAACTAGTGTCTGGCTGCTCTGCTGTTCTGATCTTATAGCTCCAACCACTTAATATCTGACTCCAGATTTTATTATTAAGACCAATTAGAACTCACGCTACAATCATCTTCATGTGATGGAATATACAGGTGTCTGTTCTCCTCATACAGTCCTATAGATCCAGTGCAATACCAACAGAACTCTAACAGACTTTTCATAAACTAATGGGCTTAATCTGAAACTCACAGTGAATATGAAAAACCCCAGCTTGAAACAACCTTATAAAGGAACAAACTTGGAGGATGAACACATGATTTCCAGACTCCTTATAAACATAGAGAAATGTAGACAGTGTGCCTGATTGGAAATGACAATAAGACAGAAAAGAATATGAAGGGGACAGAAGAGTCACACATGTGTAGGGGACACCTTTAGCAAAGACACAAAGACACTTCAGTGAACAAAACATATGCTCTTCACGAGGTTTTCTGGGACTCTTGGTGGTGGTAGGGAGGTACAGCCCAGCACAGTGACCAGCAGCCTGAGGATAACCCTGTCCCTTTGATGACCTTGACCCTGGTAAAGATGAATCTAGGATGCAGTAAAGAATTTCAGAAACAGCCAGGATGAAGCAAAGGTTGTGAGCTTATTAATCCTGTGGATAGAAGCTCACACAGAATAAGGATGGCTCCTGCATGATGGCCTGAGAGTGGACTGGAGAGAGACTTGAGATTAGGTGGCATTGCAAAGGGTATGTGAGGTGGGCAGGGAGGGAGGTACAGTGGGAGAGGGAGAAATGGGAGGATTTTTATGGCTCTAAAGTTACATTGCTGAAAGAATGTAATTCAAAAAATTTCAAGATTAAATTACATTAAAGCCTATATTCAGGTTTTTAAATTAACTATAAGAATATTTTTACTCTTTAAATGGGTTCTATTTTTCCATTAGGAAAAAATATTCAATAGGTAATTAAAAAGTAAAAAATGAAACTAAAAAGCAATGCTTTTAAATGTGCTTATTCCTTTTAAAGTTTCTTTCAGTAAATTAAATTGTAAGGTGATTATGTGACTTAGGCGATAGAATAGAGTGCTATCATCATCCATCTCAAGGCTACAAGTATTCTGCCCCTAAGAAAGCATAACTGCGTTTTTTTATTTTCTGCTTTTGAATGCTTTTCCACAGAGAAGTCTGTGCACCACGTGAGTACCTAAAGCCCACAGAGGGTACCAGACTTTATGAGATCTCTCGGAACTGGAGTTACAGACAGTTGTGAACCATCGGGTAGGTGTTGGGTATCAACCCTGAATCCTCTGGAAGACATCCAGTGATATAAAAGAATGAACCCTATCTTCAGACTCTAGTTTATTTGTTGTTATTTTTAAACATTATTTGGGATGTCTTTATGAATAATTGCATCATATCTGCAGGTAATTTTGGCTCTATCAGTTGAGTTGAGGTTTCTTGAATGTCAAAAAAAAATGTAAAAATGATTACAGGGTGAGGGGCTGTGTGTTCCCTCTCATATCCCCTTCAATGCCCTGTCTTTCTGTCTTATTTTGGGGCAAACAGACCTCCCCATGCACAAATATGAATATAGACAAACGTATATCGCAGGATACAAAAGTCAATCTAGAGTGAACAAATGATCTACACAGGACTAGGGAGACATCTCAGAAGTTAAGAGTGCCTTTTGCTATTGCAGAGGACCTGACTTCAGTTTCCAGCACCCAGTTCCAGTCTCTGAGCAACAGTGACAGGAACCCCAATCTTCACCCTTCTTTAGTGAAGAAGGGTTAATATTTTAAATTAAAATGAGTTTTGTGTCCCAAAGATTAAAACAATTGTTTAGTCTGCACCTTAGCTCCAAAGCAAACCAGAATTCAAGCTGCAGAAGCAGTTTAGCATTTGTGCTCCAGGGCAGGTGGGATTTCTGAGTGAGGTGAGCTGGATTCAGCTATCTGGAGCACATCCTGGCACTTATCTCAGCCGGGTCTCCCTGACTCTCTAGAGGCAGTATGACACCCTGCAGAGTGGAGCAGCAGGTTCTGTTATCAGGCACTCCTCTCCTTGGGGGCAGGAAAGGCCAGACCAAGGACCTCTCCCCAGTTGCCTCTGGAAGACCTCTGTGGGGCATCTGCAGCCTCAACATCATCCAGGTCCAGATTTTATTTTCTTTCTGTGAAAAAAGCATAAACATATCATCGACCCCAAATATATATAGGTCGGGTTTTTTCATAATGCATTGTAAGGGCTTTTTCCACCTTGCCCTAGCAAAGGTCAGCTTGGTTTTATCATGTCAGATCCGTTTGCATCAGGATCTGCTTACAACTTTTATGATTTGCTTTGAAGGACCCTTGTTATGCTCCACAATTTTTTTTATTAGCCCTATATGCAGTTCTTCCATTGGAAGAGCCATTTGTAAAATTTAGCATAAAAGGCACGCCCGCAAGGGACCCAAGGAGCTAGTGGCAGCGGGGGAGGCCATGTGGACCAAGGCGCTGAGGGCAGCAGGCCTTGGCGCCCCAGGCCCCCCCCCCCTGCCGCCGCCATGGGCATCAGCAATATGCGCCCAGGAACCCGCCTGCGGGGAGGATCAAGGCAGAGGGTTCAAAGGCTGGGGAAGTTCTTGGAAGGCGGCCACTTGGGAGATCTGTTCCTTCTCGAGAGTCTAATCCAGCACTGCCCTTGGGAAGGAGCTCCCCAAGGAACCCCCACAACCTCATGCTGGAGGCAAGAGTGGACATGCTCGGCTCCAGTATGATCATCAATGGCCCGGCTGCAGACCTCGGTGCTAAAGAGGCCAGCAGGCCCTCGAAGAAGCAGCCTGGCAGCGTCCAGAAGCCTGGGCCATCCACCCGAGACCGAGCCCCTCAGCATAAAGGACAAGATATCCAAGTGGGAAGGCAAGAAGGAGCCACCTACTCCTGAGCCTGCCAGGCCAACGGAGGGCCAAGAGAACTACTTGCCACCCTGCGGGGTAGAGCGGAGAGGCAGCGAGGTCACCAGAACAAAGAATGGGTTGAGGCTTGAAACAGAGAGCTTGGAAAATGACAGCAGAAGGACAGCAAAGACCACGTGTCAGGACACAGACCGGTGGCCAGGCCTGAGGCAGAGTGATGGGCAGCCGGAGCCCAGCCAGCGCCGAGGTGTCGAGCTGAAGCCCAGTGACTTGCGTTTTCAGAGTGACCACCTCTCCGCGCTCAAACAGGTCAGGAGACTGGAGAAGGCCTTGAAGGATGGCTCTGCTGGTTTGAACCCCCAGTTGCTGGGGACTTGGTATTCCCCACACTGTCTGCCTGACAAAGCAGAAGAGGACCAGCACATTCCCGAGAGTCCTGGAAGTGGGGGTGCTTTTGCAGCTGGCCGCAAGGCCCACCCCTTGGAGGACAAGGAGCCAGGCCCTGAGGCTTCAGAGAAGTGTAAAGGCCAGGAGAGTGTATACCCGGGCTCCAGACAGTGTCCCCGAAGCCTTTCATCAACCCCCTTCCCAAGCCCCGCAGAACGTTCAAACATGCAGGAGAAGGGGACAAGGACAGCAGTCCTGGGAGCTCAGGCATTGGCTTCAGGAAAGAGAAGAGAAACCTGCCTCCCCTGCCCACTTTACCTCCCCATCCCCCACCGCTACCCTCCTCCCCGCCTCCTACTTCTGTGAATAGAAGACTGTGGACTGGGAAGCAGAGACCCAGTGCTGACCACAGGAAGTCCTATGAGTTTGAAGACCTACTGCAGTCCTCCTCTGAGAGCAGCAGGGTGGACTGGTACGCACAGACCAAGCTGGGACTCACATGCACTTTATCGGAGAACGTCTACGAAGACATTCTAGATCCACCTATGAAGGAAAATCCGTATGAGGACATCGAGCTACATGGCCGCTGCCTGGGCAAGAAGTGTGTCTTGACTTTCCCTGGATCTCCCACCTCTTCCATCCCGGACACTTTCACCAAGCAATCCTTGTCCAAGTCTGCATTTTTCAGGCAAAATTCAGAGAGAAGAAACTTCAAACTGCTGGACACCCAGAAGCTGAGTCGGGAGGGAGCTGGGTCCCCAGTGAGAGCCAGCCCCCCCTAAACAGCTAGCAACCCGGATGACACTTTCTTTAACCTCGGAGACCTACAGAATGGCAGGAAGAAGAAAAAGATCCCCAGGCTGGTATTGCGGATCAATGCCTTTTATGAGGCCCGGAGAGGAAAGAAACGGGTGAAGAGGCTATCCCAGTCCACGGAGAGCAACTCAGGAAAAGTGACAGACAAGAACAGCGAGTCTGACAGCGACACCGAGGAGAAGCTGAAAGCCCACAGCCAGCGCCTGGTCAATGTGAAGTCCCGCCTGAAGCAGGCCCCTCGCTACTCCACGCTTGACCGGGATCTCAGCGAGTACCAGTAGAGGCAACTCTTCGAGTACTTTGTGGTCGTGTCTTTGCACAAGAAGCAGGCAGGGGCTGCCTATGTGCCAGAACTCACCCAGCAGTTTCCTCTGAAGTTAGAAAAGTCATTCAAGTTCATAAGGGAGGCTGAGGACCAGCTGAAGGCAATGCCCAGTTCTGCTTTCCTGACGCCAAGGACTGGGCTTCCATCCAGGAGTTTACCAGTGAAACATTCTCATTTGTCTTAACTGGAGAAGACGGGAGCAGAAGGTTCGGTTATTGCCAAAGATTGCTGCCTGGAGGCAAAGGGAAGAGGCTTCCTGAAGTTTATTGCATTGTGAGCCATCTGGGATGTTTCAGCCTCTTTTCAAAGTTCTTGGATGAGGTGGAAAAGAGAAGAGGCATTTCCCCTGCTCTGGTGCAGCCCCTCATGAGGAGCATCATGGAAGCCCCTTTCCCAGTCCTGGGCAAAATCATCGTTGTCAAGAACTTCCTGCCAAGCTCGGGGACTGTTGTGATTGAGCTGTGTTGGCCCCTGGACTCCCGGCTGGAGCACGTGGATTTTGAGTCTCTGTTCTCCTCCCTCAGCGTCTGGCACCTCATCAGTGATTTTGCCTCCCTGCTCCTGGAAAGGAGGGTCATCTTCATTGCGGACAAACTCAGCACGCTGTCCAAGTGCTGCCATGCCGTGGTGGCGCTCATCTACCCCTTCAGCTGGCAGCACACCTACATCCCAGTGCTGCCACCCGCCACGATTGACATAGTGTGCTCACCCACGCCCTTCCTCATCGGGCTGCTCTCCAGCTCACTGCCGCTGCTCAGGGAGCTGCCACTGGAAGAGGTCCTTGTGGTAGATCTCATCAATGATCGGTTCCTCAGACAGATGGAGGACGAGGATTCCATTCTGCCCCGGAAGCTTCAGGTAGCCCTGGAACACATTCTGGAGCAGAGGAATGACCTGGCCTGTGACTAGGATGGAGGCCCACTGGACTGCGTGCATGGCCCTGAGTTCAGCCCCTTGAATGCGGTGGCGTCTGAAGCCTTTGTCCGATTCTTCGTGGAGATTGTGGGCCACTATTCCTCGTTCCTGACCTCGGACGAGGAGAGGAGCCTGCAGCGAGAGGCCTTCAGAAAAGCTGTCTCCTCCAAGAGCCTGCGCCGCTTCCTGCAGGTCTTCATGGAGACCCAGACTTTCCGTGGCTTCATCCAGGAGCGGGAACTACGCAGGCAGGATGCCAAAGGTCTGTTTGAGGTCCGAGCCCAGGAATACCTCGAAACCTTGCCCAGCGGAGAACACAGCGGAGTCAATAAGTTCCTAAAGGGTCTGGGCAATAAAATGAAGTTTCTCCACAAGTAATAACCCTCATCTTGGTTCAAGGGAAGACCTCCTCCACTGGGACCACACATTTCCAACAGAGGTCTGAGAGGCTGTGGGCTGAAGGCAGTCCCTAGCCCCAGCTCCTCCTAGAACGGGGCCTGCGAGCTGGGCACGTGGCAGGTGCTCAGGACAGCCCTGGAAGGGACCTGCCAACATGCAGCTGTTGTTACTGTGGTCGGTTCTGGGATCTTTATATCTAGGTATTAAAAGAGATTAAAAGAGAAGAAGAAGAAAGGCGTTTGGGTCTTCATTCTGTCTTGCCAGGGCTAAGAAAACTCCCTCCTGCCCTACCTCATCTCTTCTGGGTCAGCTGTTGACAGCTGTGGAGCCAGGAGGAGGGAGGAGATAGGTAGAGTGGCTGCCACCACCCATCCAGGTTCTTGTGGACTGCTCTATGACGCCACCTGGTGGCAGAGACCGTGAGCTTCGCTGTTCTTGACTGGGGTTTTTTGCCCCTTAGAAGGAAGTCCCGTAGACCTGTTCTTGCCCTAATACCACACATAAAAAGAGGAAAACTTGTTAATTGTTAATAAAATATTCTTAGGGTCCTGAAATGGATATCTCCTGTGGCCTAACCGTGACACTTAGACCTCTGCTGTGAACCTATTCCTCATAGCTGACAGACCTTTCAGGCTTCTGTAGTTGGTTCTCTTATTGAGAGGGAAGAGCTGGACAAGGTCACAGTCAGATGACCTGTGTGGGACAGTGGGAGTCTGTGAGTCCTGTGTGTACACAGGAAGGGTCTCAGGCTGGCCTCGGACTACCACCCCAATACTGTGGACACCCAATGGATTGTATGAGAAAGTAACTTCTAGCCCACATGGCCTGGAGTGGGGCGGGAGTAGTGGGAGGGGGTGTGGCTGAGGCTTTGGGGGAAGCCTGAGTGAGAATGTGAGCATGGGGGCTCACACAAGCGCCTCGGTTTAGTTAACTTTCATGATAGCAATGCTCTGTGTATTTTTATACTGCCCCTAAGTGATCACTTTTAGGATTTTGGAATATACAGTCTTTTCTAACTTATTTTCTATTATACTGTTTTACTTAAGAACTCCAAGTGAATGAATAAACAAATATCTTTATCAACATTCCTAGTGAGTGTATAATATTCTATAATATTATGAATGTTTTTGTATTTGATATAAGCATAAAAACAAAAATAAATTTGGGGAAATGTGCTAAAAATTAGCATAAAATCCTTTAAGGGATTTTTTGCTATAACATTAGCAAAATACAGTTGTGTGAATTGTAGCAATGATCTGGGAAAAGATTATTGTTTTTGCCTTTGAATTGAGCAAAGACAATTGTCCAGGAATCAGGCTTAAAATTATCAATGAATCTATTGTTTAGTATAAGAAACACTGATCATAGTCAATATTCTGTCAAACAGTTTTTCAGCTTTTATCCTGTCCTTTTGTATCAGACAGGCTACTGTTTTAAATTAAGAGTTTAATATCTTAACTGGCAAAACTGGGAAGGTTTAGCCACAAACAGCATTTTTTTATAAAACTGTTGTAGAATAAGTTTGTACTTAATATACACACTTGCCATAGCTGAATTATAATTAATATACTGTATTTGTTGATTATTGCATACTTTACCTTTTGATTTATATTTTACCTTCTTGAGTATCTGTTAGGCAGCTTGCTTAAGCTTTCTATTGAAAACTGTTTTTTTTTTTTGTAAGAATTTTATCTATTGGCTCAAGGTCCCTCATAAGACTATTATAACTAGAGCTTTAACCATTGGACATCCAACCAAAAGTTTGCAAGCTATCCTCCTCTTAAGTTTTAAGTCTGCCTTAAAGATAGGAAAATGGAAAAAGGAAGCATTTTAACTAATAATGCTGGCCTCATTAGACACCAACATGTAGAAGAATGAAAATAGATCCATATTCATCTCCATGTACAAAACTTAAGTTTAAATGAGCCAAAGGCCTCAGCATATAAAAATTATGTTGAACCTCACAGAGAAAAAATTTTTTGAAGTACACTTTGCCACATCTCAAACACAGCCTCAGTGGCACAAACATTGTGAGAAACCATAAACTAGATCTCTTGAATTGAGAAACTTTTGTATAACAAGGCTATAGAGTGGGAAAAGATCTTTACTTACCATAAATCCCTTTCAAAAATATATGAAGAACTCAGGAAATTAGTTATTAAAAATTAATCCAATAAGAATATTTGTTACAGACCTAATCTGAAAACTCTCAGACGAACTTAAAAATGAGAGACACCTAAAAAATGTTTAAGCAGAACATCCTTTAGCCCTCAGAGAAATGCAAACCAAAACTCTGAGATTTTATTTTATCCTTGCAAAAATGACCAAGATTAAAAATTACTGCTAACAATTTATGCTTAAGAAAATGTGGGTAGGGAAAAAACTCCATTGCTGGAAGTGCAAACTGACAGTCACCTTTGGATCACACATAGTATTGAAAAACCTGGATAAACCAGACTCCCTCATCAGGAAGAGAAGGATCAAAAATCCAGGACTAGCCTGTTCAGCGACCCTGTACCAGGAACTGTCTGAAGACAAAGCCAGACCTTTACCTCGAAAAACGGGTTTTCCAGCTGCAATTATCACAGTACTGTTTTAGGAACTAGCGGATTATGACCCTGGGAGTGGTCCCAAGGCAGGCAGCTGTCCTCCTGCGACCACCACTGTATTTTTGGAATTTATGACCCTCCTGGACCACTGGGCTGTGGCCCCTTTTCAAAAATTTTCTCTTTAGGTCACTAGAGGCTGAACTCCTCCCCCCACCCCCACCCCCAACTAAAGCCACGTGCACTACCTCAGCAAGGATGGCCTCCAGCGAGCCATGGGGAGACCTGAGTGAGAGTCTCCCCAGCACTGGGGGACCCCCATTATGTCTATTTTTTTTAAATTAGGCAAATATTTACCTCAAAACTTAGCAATAACCCTTTTGGGCCTAAATACAAAGTTGTTTAACCATAAGACCATGGGCTCAGACTTGCTTACAGCAGAGTTACTTATCATAGCCAGAATCTGAAAATAACCCAAATGTACCTCTTTTACACCTAGGATAAATGAGACATCATCCTTTTAAGTATCCATGAATACCACAAAATATCTTGGAATAACTTTAAGCAAGCAGGACAGAAGTTTGAGTCCCGTAATCTCTGCGTGTGAAGGCAGAAATGTTTTTTATTTTTAACCATTATCACTTGGTAGAGTATAACTCCTGCCCTTGATAAATTTAGTGAGAGGCTGGAGTCTCAGCAGTTTAGCCTGAAGCAACACCTGTCAGCAGGAAAGAACCTCAAGCTGAAACAATACGACTCCCACCCAAGAGCGGGCCGTACAAATGGAAAAACTTGTATGAGAATTTTAAATCTTGAGAGATCCCCTACTTTCTTGGGAAAGCAGAAGAAACACAGCAAAAATGACAATTTTACTGAAAGCAATCTACAGATTCAGTGTAAATGTCCATTAAAAATTATAGCAACGGGCTGGAGAGATGGCTCAGTGGTTAAGAGCACCGGCTGCTCTCCCAGAGGTCATGAGTTCAATTCCCAGCAACCACATGGTGGCTCACAACCATCTGTAATGAGATCTGGTGCCCTCTTCTAGTGTGTGGGCATACATGGAGGCAGAATGTTGTATACACAATAAATAAATAAATTAAAAAAAATTATAGCAACATTTTTCACAGAACTCACATACAGATTTTAATGTAAATGTTCATTAAAATTATAGCAAAACTTTTCACGGAACTCGAAAGAACAAACCTCAACTTTATGAGAAAGAAATGAAAACTCAGGATAGCCTAAACAATTTTAAAAATTTTCTGAATGTGTTACAATCTTTGATTTTAAAACTTTTTTACAGAAACACAGTACTGAGATTAATCTACCTTAGATATAAACTTAGACACCTACAAACTAAAGATTTTTGACCAAGAAGCAAGATTTTTAAAAATGGAAAAGAAGCATATTTACTGTCCTAAATGAAGCTGCAGCTTTTTGAGTCTAGATTCCTTTATAGCAAACCTGCCTGTCAGCTTTTGCTCCATATGGCAGGGGGTTAAAGACATAGGCTCTCTAGCCCTAGCAGCCAGCCTGCTTGGCAGGCATAGCTGTGTGGATTGTACCCTAACTTCTCGCATCTCGAGGGACTCCCTTTTGAGTCCGCAAGCAAACACATAAAGCAAACACATAAATCTCTCTTTTTGACTCTTACTCCTCTCTCCCTGATTGATTGATTTTTTTTTTTTTTTTTTTTTGAGACAGGGTTTCTCTCTGGCTTTGGAGCCTGTCCTGGAACTCGCTCTGTAGACCAGGCTGGTCTCGAACTCACAGAGATCCGCCTGCCTCTGCCTCCCGAGTGCTGGGATTAAAGGCGTGGGCAAATTCCTGTATGAATTTCTCTTCCTTTGAAAGTCCCATATCTTTTTGGACGACAGTGATCCTGCGCCTACCTCATTCTGCAGATGTGTCTGAGTTCTACAGCCATAGAATCTTCTTTTTTCTTCTTGTTGTTGTCCCGGGACCGCGCATCTTCATCCAATAGTTGGCCATGCTCCAAGTCACTGGTTCGGGCGCCACTGTAAACCGCTTTGGGTGGGTTACTCAGTCTAGGGTCTGTAACCCACCTGGCAGTTCAGCTATTCCAGGGTCCCGGAGAGGCACTATCTGGAAGATATGGGGGGAAAGAGGAAGAAGGCTAGGTAGATTTGTCGAAGCCTGCGCTTATTAGAGACAGGTTTACAGTTTATATAGGGTAAGGAATTGGGGGGGGGGGCACAGGGGCCTGGACTCTTGTCGCATGGTTCACGTAGTTCACGTTGGTCACTAGGCCAGGAGGTTACATTCGGTCAGGTCACATAGGCGGGGAACTCACAACTAGGAGTTGACACACCTAGTTCTCTAGATAGTTTGGAATGTGGGGCGGGTTCCACTAACAGATAGCTCTCCATTAACAGCCAATTTGGGTATGGGGTAGGCTCTGTCAATAGAACGATTCCTAACACAATTAGGGGTGTGGGGTTCTCTGCAGACTCCCCAGGGTGATGGTTCCTGTAATGACTTCAGGAGGAAACAGCTCCTGACACCCTATCTTCAGACTCTAGTTTATTTGTTGTTATTTTTAAACATTATTTAGGATGTCTTTAGGAATAGTTGCATCATATCTGCAGGTAATTTTGGCTCTATCAGTTGGCTTGAGGTTTCTTGAATGTCAGAAAAATGTAAAAATGATTACAGGGTGAGGGGCTGTGTGTTCCCTCTCATATCCCCTTCAATGCCCTGTCTTTCTGTCTTATTTTGGGACAAGCAGACCTCCCCATGCACAAATATAAATATAGACAAACGTATATCGCAGGATACAAAAGTCAATCGAGAATGAACAAATGATCTACACAGGACTAGAGAGACATCTCAGAAGTTAAGAGTGCCTTTTGCTATTGCAGAGGACCTGACTTCAGTTTCCAGCACCCGTATGGTGGGTGACAGATGTCTGTAACTCCAGATCCAGGGGAACTGACAGTCTCTTCTGGTCTCAGTGGGCATCTGCACTCAAACGTGTATTTGGCACACACAGACATACAGGCAGACCCTCAGTAAATAGGGAAAATAAACCTAAAAGAAGTCCAAATTACAACCTAAACATGAATCTTGTAGCAGAATACAATTGGATGTTCAGGTTCATGAATTACAAACAAACTTCTTAGATACGGCAAACCCCCTTTCATTAAATGAAGAACAGGAGTGTTAAGAATTCCATAAAGTGAGAAAATGTCTATTCTTCCAAATATATGATAGAAACATATTTTTCTTACCTGGGAAAATGAATGTGGGAAATTGTATATCAGATGACAGTCTTCTTGTATCCAGAATACAGAAAGCTTCTAAAGGAGACACTAAGAAAATAAACAATTCAGGAAATAAAACTTGACCAGAAGGGTGAGTAGATGCTCCACTAAGAGAAACATACAGCAGCAACATGCTTAACACTTAGGGAAGAGAGACAGGTGATTCTGATGGGACTCTCGACACCCATATAAAATACTCAGAAATAAAGACTTGTCATACAAAGACCTGGCAAGTTTGTGGAGGATGACTCTCAAATACCCACTGCTGGTGGCCATGGAAAACAGGATGATAACTTGGAAAAATCTTTTTCTGTTTCTTCATATGTTAATTGTCATCTGGCCATCACAACCCAAATATATAACCTGGAGAAAGAGGACATATTTTCTTTTAAAGACTTATTTATTTCAGTTCACAACAGCTTTATATACAAGACACTGAAATTGAAAACAACCTCAGCAACAGGCAACAGGCAAAGACTCATTTCCCAAAACCAGCACGGCAGTTTTCAACTGTTAACTCCAGTGCCAAGGGATTCAATGTCCACTCTTGGCTTCCATGAGCAACAGGCATGCATGAGCTCTTCATACCTATATGTAGGCAAGCATATATACACATGAAATAAACTAAATTATAAAACTTGCCGTGTAGCTATACATTGCTACACTATTTCATATTAAGAATGAACAATTATCATGGGCAACAAAAGAGATAAATTTAAACATATATTCAAGATGAATGAAGGCCAGATGTCTCTAAACTCTGGTTTTATCCTAATACATTCCAGCATATATAAATTTGTCTATAATATCAGATTGTTGTATTTTTCTGCAGACAGAGTTGGGCAGTGGTTGGGTATGAGAACCTAAGTAACATAAAGAAACTTTATGGATTGGTAAATAATAATGAAACTTATACCTACCTGAGTATAAGAAGATGTCTATTGTCATTATGGGGAAAAGTGGAAAAATACAAATTACGTTTTATATTTGGTGACTTGGACTTCAGAGATTGCCCCATGGTTAACAGGACTTGCTGCTCTTACAGAAGACCTGGGCTGGGTTCTCAGCACTCACTTGCTGGCCCACAATGGACTGCATATCTGTTTCTAGGGGAAACAACACCCCTTTCTGTCCAAAGCAGCACACCCTGATCCTGAAACCAGAGCAAAAGAAACATACACTGACCCTGAGACTAGAATCAATTCACTGGCCCTGAAACCAGAGCCCAACGTTTTAAAAAGGCCAGTGAAATAAACACACTTTGCCCCTGAAACCAAAGCCACAGAAACACACTCTTCCACTTACCAATTCAGCGAAACAAACTAACCAATCTCTCAGCATAAAAGGAACCAATCCCAGAGCAGGAAAACAAGCTAATGACTGAGCATGAAACCACCCTGTACCTGTTCAGTTGGGAGCTGCCTTTCACACTCTTGCAGGGTCAGCCACCTCCTGGACTCTTCCCTCCCAGTGAATCTCTTAAATGAGGCTTGGGTGAGACCTTCTTTGCCTAAGAAGAACAGAGAAGCAATGACTTCAACTGGAGCAAGGCAGAGGTGAGGGGAGCAGAACTGGAAAAGCTTCTCCTAGCAGAGCAGAGTTGTTATTCTTCTGAGGATCTAAGGAGAGCTGTAACAACCTGGCTGGGGTAACCCTCCCCTACCAGAGCAGAGCTGTTAATTTGGGGCAAACTTTCCCTGAAGCAGGGCTGTGAGCTCCTAAGCTTAAGGTGAATTTGTGATATTCATTGATGCCATCTTAAAAGGATTCCTCTAGCCAATACTGGGACAAATGGAGCATGGAAATAGAGAACGGCAATAGAGAGGAAAACAGTTTAGGAAAATGGGTGTTGAGCCATACTGATAAAAGTCAGCACATGAGTAAAGAAATATGGAGATAAGTAAGCAGTGTACTACACACCAGGTCATCATTGAAGAGGACCAGGAGAATTATAACACATAACCTATCACAGCAGTAAGTGATTAACTAACTTTCACACATATATATCCAGGGACATATCTGCACAAGCATGAGTATATACACAACACACACTAACAATTGTCAATGTAAACACACAGCTCTCACCTCAAAGGAAGAGGAGAGTTCATTCTGGAGTCAAATATATGTGAGTAAACATGAGTGAGACAGGTTTATGTTAGTACAAATTACATGTTACAATGTGGAAACAGTTTCATGAAGTTTTTATAATAACAGAATGAAGAAACTATAGACTCTCCTTCAGTGCATTGGAGATAATATTAAGTAGACTATTATGGTAAAGCAGAGAAACCTCAGCTACTAGCTGCTATGTGATGACACACAGTACTTTGACTCTCAGAAACGTTGAGCCTTGTTAAGGAGACATATTCTGATATTTTAAATGTCAGGTCCAACGTCATCTGTTAGTGACAAGGTATTAGGTAAGTCCAACACAGGGGGCCCAAGGATTGGCTACTCATGGGCTCAAGAGAACACAAAGGAAATTGTAATTAGGCCCTGGGACTGCGACTTCCACCATCTTCATATCACTGCAGGTCTAAGAGTCAATCAATCAGGCTTTGCAGACCAGCCTCTGCCAAGGAATTCCTGTACAAACACACACACACACACACACACACACACACACACACACACGACACACACACACGACACCTCTCATTCTCACTCTCCTAGCTCCCTGGTGTTTACTGAGAGCTCAAGGGGTACAATCACGTTACAACAGATTCGTTTCTGACCACACACAGGATGGTGAGAGCTCCTAAATTATGTGGTCTGAATGAGATTCCTGTGACGATGGCCATGGACTTGTCTCTGGGACATTTCTCTCATTTGTTTCAGACTGTCAATAATAACCTGTAAATGCCGATAAGAAAATAGCGACAAACTGCATTACACATCAAATAACGTTTTCATCATGGGGTAATCCATGCTTTCAACAAAATATATCCTTTGTAAGTTTCATTGACACTTGTTTCCTGACAATTTACAGAAGATTTAATAATTTGTTCACAGAAAAAACAATACGTATCTATTTGTTTAAAAAATAATAGCAGTTATAGATGAATCAAAAAGTACAAATATTTGTGCATTATCCCGACAGATAGATCCATAGTGCTGATAGGCCGAGAGATTTCCAAACATTGCTGAATTGGAGACAACCTGTCTTAATGAAGGACAACTATGTTCACGGCTCAAACAATTCATTATTAGTAAGATGTCTGTTGATTCAAAACTGAGCTACAGATTCGATGCACTAACAATAAAATAGCACTTACTCTTTTTAAAAATTCTCGAAAAATCAAAAAAAAATTGAGTGGAAGCCGGGCGGTGGTGGCGCAAGCCTTTAATCCCAGCATTCGGGAGGCAGAGGCAGGCGGATCTCTGTGAGTTCGAGACCAGCCTGGTCTACAAGAGCTAGTTCCAGGACAGGCTCCAAAACCACAGAGAAACCCTGTCTCGAAAAACCAAAAAAATATAAATAAATAAATAAATAAATAAATATAAAAATTGAGTGGATAATTCTAAACATTGTAGACTAAATATATAGCTTGCGTAAACCTTAGAAACAGACAAATGTTAGAGAACAGCATTGCCTGATAGGAGACCTCTGTTTGAACCTACAGTAATTGGACCAGCATGCTTTTGAATCAAAGTTGGCAAGAAAAAGTCCAAAACCAACATTCGACGCTCACATCCACACATTTACAGACCACTGCCTATATCGAGTCAACATTTTTCCTGTGTCTGATGCTGGCATCAAGCTTGTGTGTAGTGCGTGTAGTGTGTGCTGAGAAGAACTGACCATACTCCTGCTGCAGCCTCCCAGGCACTGGGATTACTGGCATATGTACCATGATTGGATAATTGGAGAACTGATGTTTCACAAATAAACAAGGCAATTTGATGCATAAAGATGGCCTTTCAGGAAGCAATACTGAGGCAAGTGTATATCCAAACCCACAAATATAAACTAGGACCTACATCGTATCATATGTGAAGACCATTCAAAATAAATTACGGATGTAAAAATATAAAAATCAGCCTATAAATGTCAAACAGAACACAAGAAGAAAATCCCTGTCACTGAGTGCCAGGCAAAGATTTCGCAGACAAGACACCGAATAAAAACCGTAATTGAAGAACTAGAGAAGGTGGGATCTTACAATTTAAAATCTCCTGCTCTTCCAAAGACATGGATGAGAATTGAGATGATAAGTCTGAGGCTAGGAGAAAAGTTAGAAATACATATATCTGATAAAACATTTCTAACATTTCTATGAAACATACGGAAAACCTCAAATGTCAGCGAGCAATCTCACGCACAGAGTGGGAAGTCGGGATCACAGAGTGCTCATTTGGCCTCATTTCCCTCCTGCTCACTCTCCGACAACTCCCCTCCTGGACAATGGCTCCAGCACAGCCCTGTACAGAACAGCACAGGAGGAGGCAGAATGGTCCCAAGTCTCTCTCCTTCCGGAGAAACACAGGCTGCAAACCCCGAGGTAGGAGTGGTCCTACTTGGGTCTGGAATCCCTGCATCTGCCTCCCAACCCTCAGAAAGATTCTGGTGCTCACCTCCGGGAATCCATAAGCTCAACTCAGTCCAAACACCAGGAACTGAATGCTCCTTTCCAGGACATCGTCCGGTCGCCATTTGAAAAGAGTCGCCATAATGACCCCGGTTTCTATGACAACCGCAATGCTGCCTCCCCCTTAGTAACCAGGAATGGCTCCGCCCAGCCCTCCCTTACTTCCTCTCAAAGGAAGAACTCTTCACCCTTGTTTTCACCCAAGAAAGCATACCCATTAGAGAAACTGTCCCCACTACGAATGCAGAGCTTTTCTTTTTTTTCCGCTCTGTGAACAAAGCATATCCCTAAAAGCCCGACCACATTGTACTCACCAGACCATGGTGGTATCTATGGAAATGTCGTCACAAAGATGAACATTGCTGTCACGGTGACAAATGAGCAATTTTCTCCAATAATTAGCTATGCATATATAACCTCATCACGGGACTTTAAATTCTGGGACACCTTGTACAGAAACATCCTGAAAAAAGAAAATCAAAGGTTAAAAGTATTGTTTTGGAGATGCCAGGGCTCGAACCCGGGGCCTCATATATGCGAAACATGTGCTCTACCTCTGAGCTACATCCCCACACCTGATAACAGCTTCATCAAAGCCCTTGTGAAGTCAGAGGAACCGAGCCAACGTTCAGAGTCTCTGCAAGGGTCTGCATCAGGTCCTTTGAGCATACTGGATTCCAGGTTGAGTTTAGTGCTTTGATAGGATTCTTGGGACATTTGTTGCATGAGAAAACAATCTATTTTCAATCAAAGGAAAAATAATAACAATAAAAATAATAACAACAACAATTATAAGAACAAACCTTATATTCTTTGAAGCATGGTAAGCTAACAATGAATGATACTTTGAAGTACTCAGTCCCATCAATTTTACTTCAACTTTACCTGCAGGTGGTTCAACCTGCCAGTATCATGGGGAATTAATAATAATATGTTGCTGATATGCGGTCATGTTTGAGAGTATGAGTAGCTTCCTGAAACCCTCTCTAGCATACCTCCTTTCTCTTTTAAAAGACGCCTTAGTGTCCGGGCTTGAAAGGCAGTTTTTATAATCTTGGTCAGGCTGCTCATTTTGTTTCTTAACGTTGCCAATACTGTCCATCACTCCATTTATGGCAATAACTAAATGTGCGGTAGCTATTGTTTCACAAAACCCTAAGGTGCTGTCACTTTCTGCATGTTTATGTATCTCACCGCCTGCTTTGTAAGTTTCAAAAATGAGAGGTTTTCTGAAATATGTCCTCTTTTCATACATCACCTAGTATATGTCTCAATATACAAAATCATTAAATGAATATTTCATGTATGTTCAGATGAGTTAGAAAAGTGAGTATTTTTAAAAAGAAAACAATCATTTTTTTTCATTTACATACCTTCCAAGTTTCTATTCCCTCTCCTCAGCCCATTCCCTCTTCTTACCCGTCCCCCCAACCTTCATCTACTCCTCAGAGAAGGCAAGGCACATTGCCCAGAGGAATTTATACCTGGGGCTTTAATTTAATTCATTGGTCCATGTGTCTGCTTTTATGCCAATACCAAACTGTTTTTATCACTACAGCGCTATGGTGAAGTTTTAATTCAGGGATGGTGATGCCTCTGGAAGTTCCTTTATTGTACAGGATTGTTTTAACTATTGTAATTTTTTTTTCACATGAAGTTGAATATTGTTCTATTAGTCTGTGAGCAATTGTGTTTGGATTTTGATGGGCATTTCTTTGAATCTCTAGAATGTTTTTGGTAAGATTGCCATTTATATTATGTTGGTCCTACCTATGCAAGAGCATCCATGAGCGTGGGAGATCTTTCCATTTTCTGATATCTTCTTCAGTTTCTTTCTTTAGAGACTTAAAGTTCTTGTCATATAGGTGTTTCAGTTGCTTAGTTATAGCTACCCCAAGATAATTTATATTTGTGGCTCTTGCAAAAAGGGATGTTTCTCTGAGTTCTTTCTCTTTATTTTATCATTTCTATATAGGAGGGCTACTGATTGTTTTGTGTTGATCTTGTATCCTGCCACATTACTGAAGGTGTTTATCTGCTGTAGGAGTTCTCTGGTAGAGTTTTTGTGGTCACTTATATGTACTATCATATCATCTGCAAATAATGAAAGTTTGACTTTTCTTCCTTTCCAATTTGTATCCCTTGATCTCCTTTTGTTGTCTTATTGCTCTAGCTAGGTCAACTAATACTATATTGAAAAGATACGGAGAGAGTGGACATCCTTGTATTCTTCCTAATTTTAGTGGAATCACTTTGAGTTTCTCTCCGTGTAATTTGATGCTGGATGTTGGCTTGCTGTAAATTGTTTTTATTGTGTTTAGATAGGTTCCCTGTATCCTGATCTCTTCAATACTTGTACTACAGATGGGACTCAAACTACCTCATATTCCACATATAGCACTTGGGGCATATACCCCAAGGACACTTCAACCTACCAGAAGGTCACTAGCTATTCCATGTTCATTTCCACTCTATTCCCAATAGCCCAAAATTAGAAACAACCTAGATGTCTCACAATATAATAATGGATAAAGAAAATGCTGTACACTTATATAATAGAGTATTATTCTTATTTCAGAAAAAAAAAGACATCATGATATTTGCAGGTTAAATGATGGAACTAGAAAAAAAATTCTGAGTGAGGTAACCCAGACTCAGAAAGACAAACATGGTATGTACTCACTTCTAAGTGTATATTAGATGTAAATCAAAGGGTAACCAGGCTGAGATCCAGAGCTCCAGAGAAGCTAGGTAACAAGGAAGCCCCAAGGAGGGATGCATGGATCGCCCTGGGAAGGGGAATTAGATGAAATCCCCTGGGTAAACTGGGGGTGAGGCCGTGGTGAAGGAGAGGCAATGGGGAAGGAGAACATGAGGGAACAGGATGGTCATAGAGAATGGAGTGGGAAAGCAATGTAAGAGGGAACTTGATAGAGAGAGTCACTATGGTTTTAGGGAGAAACCTGGTGCTAGGGAAATTCCCAAGAATCCACAAGGATGATCCCAGCTAAGATTCCTAGCAGTAGTGGAAAGGGTTCCTGAACCGGCCTTCCCCTATTATCAGATTGGTGACTACCCCAACTATCATTATAGAGGCTTCTCCAGTAATTGATGGACTCAGATGGGCCTTCTGTATGTGGAGAGATAGTTGTGAAGTTTGGACTATCTGAGGGGGCCCCCAGCAGTGGGATCAGGATCTATCCTTGGTGCTCAGCCTTGTTTGTTGGTGCCCTTTCTCTGTGTTGAGATGTGATGCTATCCTTAATGCAGGAAAGAGGGACTTGGTACTGCCCCAAATTAATGTGTCCTTACCCCTCGGGAGGAGTAGAGAAGGTGTGGGCTGCTGTGGGGAGGCATGGGGAGTGTGAGCAGAGGGAGAACTGTGGTTGGAATGTAAAATGAAATTTAAAAAACAAATTGATCAATTTAAAAAACAATAGAACCCACCCCCCAAATCCTCTTAGCCAAGACTGGTGGTTCATGCCTACAATCTCAGCACTTAGCACGTGGAAAAAATAGAATGCAAGATACAATAATAAACATTATTCTTTATTTTTGTTTTATTATATTTTATTTTGTTGTGGTTTGTTGTTATATCTTAGAAGCCTGTTTTTTAAAATGAGAGACAGAAAGGAAGTGGACCTGGATGAAAGAGACTGGGTGGAGCTGGGAGGAGTAGAGAAAGGGAGTCAGGAGAAATTGTATTCAGATTATAGTGAACTTGAAAAGAATCTGTTTTCAATAAAGGGGGTGGAGAAAAGTTTTAAAAAGAGAAGATCATTGTAGGACTTCAAATTAGAGGAAACTTATTTAAGTTTCTGTGCCAAATGATAAAGTGCATATAAATATATATCTATATCTCATGCAACATGTGGAATATATCATACCTGAAAATATGGTTGCTATTTATCTGACAGTGCTGGTGAACATGGTGCATCTCACTGTGCACTTCTAATTTCTAGGTTTCATGCTGAATGTGAAGAGACAAAGAGAAGACAGATATGTATAGCTGAGTCCCAAACTGCCACATCCATACCTTCCTGAGCCCATACAAGCATGCACAGAGGCAGAACCTTTCCCTGCCCCTCTAACAACAGCCAAGGCAATGAACAGAGGCTGCTTTGTAATAAGGCATTTACTTTTGATGCTTTCCTCCCTTTAGCAGGGCAGGGTTCTGGGAAGATAGCAAAGGAGGGGAAAGAGGAGAAGGGAGAAGGGAGGGAGAAAGAGAGAGAAGGGGTGTGGAGAGGGAGACAATGGGAAGAGTCAGGCTTCCAGCTAGAGTCAATTTACCACACCAAACAGCCTGGGAACCCTTTGGGACTAAGAGGTTATCTGGGTTGTTGGTGCATATTTTGAGTGTATTCACTCTTGATTTTAGCTCCATTGTAGCCAGGCCTACATTTTCCTCTAGCTTCATGTGCAGAGATTTCCAGGGCCAGTCCTTTTCCATTAGCTGAACTCAGTTGGCCCATCTGTATACTGGGACTCTGCCTTCTAATCTTGGCTCTCAGTGCCCTTTTCAGCAGGCTATGCTTTTGTTTATGAGTAGGTTATTCTTCTACCCCGATCTGTCTGCTCACGCTAGATATGGGCCATGTTGTATCTGCTCCTGGACTCTGCCCCATGGTTCTTTTGTGAGGCCCTCCATTTGCGCTCCTTAGACTGGGGAGGGGAGTCCCTGCTAAGTCTTTAGTCTTACTAAGTGCCTGTTGTATGCCAGGTGCTGTCTTCCATGTTACCAACTCCTCTTGGCCGCACTTGTTATAGATCTGCTTGGATTAAATGCCCCTTCTCCACCGAGTTTTCTGTGGCAGGAGTGGCACCTTTCTCTTGGTGTTCTTTCTCCTCTACCTAACCTCAACAGAGCAATGTGCTGCTAATCCCCTTCTCAATTGTCTGTAACTAGGTCTCTGATGTCAACATTCAAGTCTGCATCATTTCCAGAACATGGGAGACATACCTCCTCTTGGTACCATGCAGACTTAGGCCTGTAGTGAGGCTTTCCCTTCCAAACCTTTCCTGCCCTTTCTGGAGACTAGGACAATACTCCGTGCTTTCCACTGCCCTCCACTCTGCCTCAGCCAATGGATCCTGAATAAATAGCTGCGGTGGATTTAGGAGGTTGCCGGGGCAGTGGGCCTCTGCCTGTGTTTAACAGTACCTGAACACACTTTTAAAAAAAAAAAAAATGGAGAGCTCACCATCAGATTCAGACTCCTTCCCTTCTATTGGAAAATCCTTCCTTGAAAGGAGCTGAAGTCCATCTCTGAGACCGGGAGTCATACGTAGTCAGCTAAAGAAAGCTCATGGACACCAGGCAAGGCACCCACCCCCTCAGCTATAGGAATTGTATCCAGAGTCAGATGATCAGCTCCAAGCGATATAGAAATTGAATAAAGGGTTGGATCCTCTGATTTGACTCAACAGTCCTGGTCATTACCTATGGACCTCCCCGACCTTAGACTACGGAATATGGTGGCTGAGGCCATGACTCGAGTCTTCCCAATGCTGACCACCTATCTGCAGGCTGTTCGTGGCTAGTTTCTGGAACAGAAGCATCTGACCCTGAAACTTTGGTGTTTCGCTCCTCTACCACTATGCCTTCATTCCACGTCCCCTCATTCCTCCCTGTTCTGATTGGTGTGAAAGGAAAGGCAGATGACATTAATGCCCACTATGTGACAGATACTTTCTTACATGCTAGCTACTATGTCTCATAATGCTGTGCAAGCATGTAGCATTGTTATTCACATATGATGAACATAGTAACTGAGACCTAAAGCAGTGGAGGTATAATTTTAGTTTTGCATTGCTCTGGTTATGGTAGCAAGCTTAAGAGGGCAGGTTTTAAAGCCAGATTTCATGAATTTGAATCTCAGCCCTTCCACTTCACAGCAGTGTGACTGTGAGCAAGTTACTCAACCTCTCTGAATCTCCGTGTTCTTACTTCTAAAATGGTAGTAATTATGCTAACAATTTAAGAAACATTGTGTTGACTGACTATATATAACACCAAAGGCCCAAGTTGTTAACATTGAATATCATATCAAGGATTTCTTATAACTATTATTCTGTTAATTTTTCTTGCTAGAATTTATTGAACCCCCCATTAAAGACTGGGTATGCTAGGCATTCTGCATTTAAGATGGTCCCTGACCTTAAACCAAGTGTGGTGGCTCATGTTTGTAATATCAGACTATGGGAGGATGAGGCAGAAAGATTGCACGAGTTCAAGGCATATCTGGGCTGCAGCGTGAAAGCCTGCGTCAAAATAAAAAAATGAGAGCCCGGCGATGGTGGCGCATGCCTTTAATCCCAGCACTCGGGAGGCAGAGGCAGGCGGATCTCTGTGAGTTCGAGACCAGCCTGGTCTACAGAGCTAGTTCCAGGAACAGGCTCCAAAGCCACAGAGAAACCCTGTCTCAAAAAACCCAAAATAAATAAATAAATAAATAAATAAATAAATAAAAAATGCGTAAGGATCTTAAATCTTGTTAGTTACACAAATGCTTCCTTTTTCTTGAAGAGAAGCTCAGGACTCAGGTCTCAGAATTGCCTAGCCTGAGGTTTCCAGCTCTGAGTAGTACCATCATTTCTGCAACTGGAACCACAGCTTGGTGGGATTGTGGGAAATGCGAATAAGGCAAATTGTCTTTATTAAAGGGTTAAATAAGACAAAGTCTTTTTTTTTTTTAATAATAGAGAATCCACTTGAAAAAAATTGAAATTTCCCCCGGGCCAGCACTTCTTCAAATCAAAATGTGTGTTCCACGATGCATGGTATTCTCAGAATTTGTGCTTCACTTACCAGCTAAGCCATTTAAGTTACCCAAGTGGATAAGCATGTCAGGCCCAGCTCTGACCCCTCAGGCTAAGGCACAGGCTCCCTTTTGTGGTAGAGATAAAAACCAAACCAAAAACCAAATGGGATTCTGCTCAGTGTTCTTGACTTTGATTGGGCACGGCTATGTGCCATTCTGCGCAAGTCAAACTTCTTGCCTTGCTAAAATGGCTTTGTGATTATTTTCTTGAGACTCCAGACCTAGTTCTATTTCTTTTCTTTTCTTTCTTTCTCTTTTTGTTTTTATTTATTTGTTTGTGTGAGGGTTTGTTGTTGTAGTTGTTGTTGTTTGAGACAGGGTATCTCTGTGTAACATCCAGACTTATTTCTAAGAAGAGTAAGGCCTACATCCTTACAGTCCTGCCCAAGAAGAGTTTAAAACAGTTCATTGCTGTCAGTCTCTATTTCTTTCCAGTGAATTTATCAGTCCCTTGAATTAGAAAAGGGTATGGATTTGGAGAGGATAGTGATGGGAGTGTATGAATCCGTGTTCTGAGAGCAAGGAAGATGCAGGATCTGCCTATGAAAAGCCTTGAGATATTCTGTTCTCAAGGAACCCATGTCTGAAAGTGACACCCACTTCTGTTCCTTGCTTCATTGAGTCTGAAGGTGGTCCAAGCTCTTTGTTAAGAGCTCTCATGTGAGGAAGGAGCCTGAGCTTCTTCTGAGTTACTGTGAAAGTAGCCCTGTTGTAGACCTGGACGTCCCATTCCGTGGAGAGACTTGATAGAATCTTCCTTTGTATCTTTCTCTTGAAGCCACAACCCCCACTTTCTGAATTTCAAGGAGACTAATCCCTTGTCTTGGAGCTTGGTCCCATCCCAATATACAGGCAGTAGGATGGAGGACTCCTGGGTTTCTCCCTCTTTGTGCCAGTTCCTGTTGATCTCCACCAGGGATCTCTTCCCCGACTCTCCCAACTTTTCCAAGAATAAACCTTGGAACATGAAAGATTCCAGAAAACTAGGTGAGAAAGGCTCCCATTTAAACCTATAAGAAAGATTTAGGATGGGGAATATGGGATTTCCTTGGTGGAGTCTAGAACCTCTGGGTAAACCCAAGAGTATGAGCTTGCTGGGAGGACAAGGGATACCTTACCTCCAGGAAAAGAGGAGGCTTCGGTTCAACCTCCATTCCTGTACAGGTGACCCTGCAGTGGGAGTTGCTCAGTGCTTGCCATAGGACAAAGGATCCTTGAGAGGTACAAGCTTCTGGGCATAGCTCCTATGTTGGGGGTAGCTGCTGTAAGAATCCTATTCCTGACCTAGGAAAGGAGTTAACCTCTCCTGGTATTGGTCAGGAAAGATTCTAGGGGACCTAACTTCCCAGAACATGTAGTAAGATGATTACAATTTGAGTTAATACTCCTTAGGAGGAGACAGTGGGTCCCTGGCAGGGGGCTCTTGAGATTATAGATCACATCTGATCTGAAGCAATCTACCACAGGATGGAACAGAAGAGATAGGGGCAGTATATCAGCTATCTGAGTCACGAAGAGAGTTATGAATTTGGGCCACAGTTAACCTAAAAGGGGCAAGGAACCACTCACAAACAGACAAGTTATGTGCTGTCCTCACCTTCACATGGCAGGAAGGTATTACTATACTTGTTTGACAAAAAGAAATGGATGCAATGCATAAAAGACTTAGCATGACATCAGCAAAGCACTGTGCTCAGGGATTTGTACTTAGCCTAGTCCCACTGCTGTGCAAGATGGACCTGAAGGTATCACAGGGAGTAGATCCAACTGTATGTGGGCTTAGATGGTGTGGAAACTGGATTGGAACCCATGTTATGGCACCTGGTTGGAGCTCATGCTTGTGAGAATACTCTTTTCTTCTTGGTGGCTGTCAGGTAAGGAAGGACGTGTGGCCCACCTCCCTGTTTCCCCTTGCCCTTGAAGGCTCAAGGGTTATGAGCTCTGAGGGTTATTCTAACACCTCATCACTCACCTCTTTGCCCAGAAACTTGTCACCTCATTTGCCCTGAGGCCAAGACAGATGCAAGTTGTTGAACATTTCTGGGAAATGCTCAAGAACTGTCAGTGGCTCTGCTATGGATAAATAGAGAGGGAAGAGGCTAGTAGCAGAAATAACAGCCACATCAGGAGTTAGACATTTAAAGTCTCAGGAAGCTCTGAACATAAAGAAATCCAGACATGATCTCAAGTCAGCCTGGGGTGTTATAAAGTCGTCTAACCTGGAAGAAGAGATAAGGTGTGTGGGTAAGGCTCGAATGTAGCCAGAAGTCATTACTTTACCAACTATGGACTTCTGAGATTCAACAAAGTACCCAAAGCAATCTATCATGAAGAGGAAAAGTCAAGTGCACTAACTACATCAGCCATGGGGACCTCAAGGTAGTCAGGAAATGGGGGCAGAGGTGGGCCCTGTATGTCTAAGGTATCTAACAACACAGGCCACTCTCTTACTTAGACATTTTCTTTCTTTTTTTGTTATTTTTGACTTATGTTTTTCTTTCTTCCTTTTATTTTTTGTGATTCTTAACAAAAAATAAAACTTGGAACCAAAAACATAATTCTTGATCATAATGTAACCTGTCTTTACCATACTAAAATAGGATTCTAATATAAGTTTTAGAATTTATTTATTAGTGGGCACAGTTTTAGAAGATCATAAATGACAGTAAACTAAAAATTACTGACTTTTCTAGTTGATTTTTCTGAAAGTCATATATCTATGCTTGGGAGCAAGTGAGTCAGATGAAAAACTGGAAAGACAGGAAAGGGTTGTGTCTCAGTGAAAGATTGTGGGCTCATGCTGTCCAAGGTCCTGGGTCCAATTCTCAATATTAAGAAGTAAAAAGTAGAAGTAAGGTAGCAGAATATGGACAAAGACGAAGAAACTAAATTACAGAATTAATAAATTTTAAAGAAATAGGTTACTATAATGTAAAAAGTAAGTAAGGTCTAAGGTTGGAATAAAATTCAGATCATTATTTGACTAAGGACCTATTGTTTCCTCTGGATTTGCTGAAAAGGGTCTATAATATATAATGCTAACAAAAGCTGTGAGGGAACTGAGGCAAGAGGATCATGAGTTCTGGGCCAGCCTATTATATGGTGACAAATGATCCTGTCACAAAACAGAAGAAAGTATCCAAAGTCAAACAACAAGCATATGTTGTTTTTATATTCTGAACCCATCAGGGGCTATCACAATGATGAACCTTGGGATGATCTTCTATACAGAAAAATTACTCAAAAGTTCATTATTCATTGACTCATGAATATTTCAGACCAAGAAGGCTTTAATGTCACCAAATGCAAAGGTATATCCCAGTCTAGAGTATCATATAAATGTCATCATGTGAGTAGAAAAGCTTTTAGATTTTAGTCTTAACAATCCCCAATTTCTGAGTCACAGATGGTCATTTTACAATCTCTTCTTATCTTTCACATTATTGCTTACATCCTGTGAAAACAATAACTACTTTTAAAAAACTTGGCAATATCTCAAACCATTTTAGAATAAGGACAATGTATTGTTGCCATATGTGATCTTGTAAACAATCTTAATTGGGTTAAGAATGTAGCCTCAAACAAATTTTTTTCCTTTTTTACCGATTTTATTGAGCTATACATTTTTTCCACTCCCCTCCCTTTCTCTTTCCTCATGTTCAACCCTATTCTGCTCCCAATTTACTCAGGAAATCTTGTCTTTTACTACTACCCATGTAGATTAGATCTATGTAAGTCTCTCTTTGGGTCCTCATTGTTGTCTAGGTTCTCTGGGATTGTGATTTGTAGGTTGGTTTTCTTTGCTTTATGTTTAAAAACCACTTATGAGTGAGTACATATGATAATTGTCTTTCTGGATCTGTGTTGCCCCACTCAATATGATGTCTCTAGATCCGTCCATTTGCCCACAAATTTCAAGGTGTCATTATTTTTCTCTGCTGTGTAGTACTCCATTGTTTAAATGTACCACATTTTCCTTATCCATTCTTTGTTTGAGGGGCATTCAGGTTGTTCCCAGGTTCTGGCTATGACAAAAAAATACTGCTATGAACATAGTTGAGCACATGTCCTCATGGCACGATTGAGCATCCTTTGGATATATACCCAAAAATGGTATTGCTGGGTCTTGAGGAAAGTTGTTTCCTAATTTTCTGAGAAATTTCCATACTGATATTCAAAGGAGCTGTACCAGCTTGCACTTCCACCAGCAATGCAGGAATGTTCCCTTTATCCTACAATCTCTCCAGCATAAGTTGTCGTCAAATATGGTGTGGGATTCCCCTCTGTAGGCTATGAATATCATTGGTTAATAAAGAAGTTGTTTTGGGCCTGTGATAGATTAGAGAACAGGTAGGCAGGGAAAACTAAACTGAATGCTGGGGAAAAGGAGGCTGAGTAAGAGAGAAGCCATGGAGCCGCCACCAGGGAAAGGCATGCTGAAACTTTTTCAGTAAGCCAGAGCCACATGGCAACACAGAATACTAGAAATGGTTTAAATTAAGATATAGGAGTTAACCGATAAGAAGCCAGAGCTACTGGGCCAAGCAGTGATTTAATTAATACAGTTTCTATGTGCTTATTTTGGTTCTGGTTGGCCGGGACAAAGAAGCAGCCTCATACATCTTTACATGGCTTGTTTTTCTTATTCTATTACTTTTTCTACACGTTTAATATTTATTTCTGTCCATTTGCATGCAAAATTCAAGAAGCCCTTGTTTTTTACTGCTGAGTAGTACTCTAATATGTATATATTCTATACTTTCTTCATCCATTCTTCCATTGAAGGACATCTAGGTTGTTTCCAGGTTCTGGCTATTACAAACAATGCTGCTATGAACATAGTTGAGCATATACTTTTGTTGTTTGATAGGGTATGTCTTGGGTATATTCCCAAGAGTGGTATTGCTGGGTCCAGGAATTTGATCCTGAATTTTCTGAGAAACCGCCACACTGCTTTCCAAAGTGATTGCACAAGTTTGCATTCCCACCAGCAATGGATGAGTGTACCCCTTTCTCCACAACCTCTCCAGCAAAGGCTATCATTGGTGTTTTTGATTTTAGCCATTCTGACAGGTGTAAGATGATATCTTAAAGTTGTCTTGATTTGCATTTAGCTGATCGTTAAGGAAGTTGAACATGACCTTAAGGGTCTTTTGGCCATTTGAAATTCCGCTCTCGAGAATTCTCTCTTCAGCTCAGTGTTCCATTTTATAATTGGGTTTATTAGCATTTTACAGTCTAGTTTCTTGAGTTCTTTATATATTTTGGAGATTAGATCTTTTGAGTTTTGGGGCTAAGAGACAGAATATTAATTTATTTTAAATGGGAAACTGCGTATGCAAGAGGCAATGACCAGACCCTGGATGAAAATAGCGCTGTGATCGGTCATTCTTTCACCGCACAGATTGAGTGAACAAAACACTTCTTCGCATCATCTTCAAGATTGAAGGACAAACCAATTTGCCTTTGAATACATCTAATATGCCCGCTAGTCCATGGCACTCCATGCCAGGCTTCCAGCTGCCTGGGATCCTACTTCATCTTCTCAAGAAATTCCCAAAGTCTTGGGTGCTTTAAAAGATATCTCCAACACAAAGCTTTCTCACTTTAATCTCTGGAGAACACAAATGTCTGACTCTGTTGATTTAACAAGTTGCAAACAAGCAGCCTCTATTTGTTCTTCCATGGGTAGCCCCTCTGTCCCTTCACCTAAGCCTTGGATGGTTCTGTTATCAGTAGCCTTGAAGCCTCAATAATGGGATGTTGTTGCCTCTCTTCCAAAAGAACGAAATGTCCCTCTGAATGGAGACATTCCACTCTCTCCCTGGTGAAGAGTTGGTTCAGTTGGGTCAGCCAACCAGAAGACCAAAGGATCCCTTCTCCAAAATGGGGCTCCTTCCACTTAAGCCACACTAGAAAGAGAAAGGGGCCATACTGATTCATCTTCCAGGAGGTAATCTGCTTTCCCTTACCATACCCCTGCCCCTCCAGCAGTCTCCCACAGAGCTGCAGTCTCTCACCCTCTTGACTCTGGCCACTTTACTTCTCTTTTCTAGGTGTTTTTTTTTTATGCACTGAAATATTTTGCCTGCATTGATGTCTGTGTACCATGCAGGTGCCTGCTATCCAAGCAGACTAGAAAAGACATCTGATACCCTGGAATTGGAATGGTTGTGAGCACCCTGCTGGATGCTGGGAAACTCACCCAAGTTCTCTGCAAAAACAAGGGCTGTAAAGGCATCAGGGTTTCTCTCTTAAACTCTAAGGACATCGTCATCCAACAACTAGAGAGAACGCTCAGTGATTAAGAGCACTTTATCTTTTTTCTCTTTTTTATTGTTTTTATTGACCTCTACATTTTCTCTGTTCCCGTGTATTCTTCCTCCTCTCTCCCCTTCTATCCTGTGCTTTGACCCGCATGCTCCCAGTTTTTTTTTTAAAGATCTTATCTTTTTCACCTTCCTATGAAGGTTTATGTATGTCTCTCTTAGGGTCCTCTTTTTTTCTCTAGGTTCTCTGGGATTGTGAGTTGTAGACTGGTTTTTCTTTCCTTTATGTCTAAAACCCATTTATGAATGTGTACATACTATATTTCTCTTTCTGGATCTGGGTTACCTCACTCACTATGGTTTCTTTCTAGATCCATCCATTTGTCTGCAAATTTCAAGATGTCATTCTTTTTAACACCTAAATAGTACTCCATTTTTAAAATGTACCACATTCTCGTTTTCCATTCTTTGGTAGAGGAGCATCTAGGTTGTTTCCAGGTTCTGGCTATGACAAATAATGCTGCTGTGAACATAATAGAGCACATGTCCTTGTGGTATGATTGAGCATCCTTTGGGTATATACCCAAAAGTGATATTGTTGTGTCTTGAGGTAAATTGCTTACTAATTTTCTGAGAAATCCCCATATTGATTTTCAAAGCTGCTGTAGAAGGTGTGCACTCCCACCAGCAATGGAGGACCATTCCCCTTACCCCACATCCTCTCCAGCATAAAATGTCATCACTGTTTTTGATCTTGGCCCTTCAGACATGTATAAGAAGGAATCTCAGAGTTGGTTTTATTAGCCTTTTTCTGATGAGCCCTTGATCTTCCAGAAGACCCTTGGTCAGTTCTCAGCATCCAAATATAGGATCATAAACATCTGTTAAATGCAGTTTCTGGGAATCAAACACTCCCTTCTCTCCTCTTCCAGCACCATCCACCCAAGGGCTGTACATGTGTGCATGCAGGCAAAATACCCATACACATAGAAGAGCATAAATAAATCTAAACTGTTATTGTCATCAAATATTCATTTAGTATTTTAAAATCACATTATTAATGAGACCCAGAACCTCAAGAGGATGTGCTCATTTTTCTGGAATCAATATAGATTATTAAAATAATTGTTTATGGTTTTGTTTCTTGAGGCAGGCTTTCTCTGAGGAATAGCCTTGTCTGTCCTGGAACTCACTTCGTAGACCAGGCTGGCTTAAAACTCATACAGATCTTCCTACCTCTGCCTCCTCAGTGCTGGGATTAGAGGCGATCGCCAGGGCAGATGTCAATATGTCTTAAAATATATAATAAAGATGAGATGAACTATTTGTTTCTTTGGGGTGTTTCTCCTCATAGTATAAAAACGTTTGGTTATTTTTTAAAAAATCTATAATTGTCTGACACAGAAAAGTTAAGGAAGTCTGGTAATTTAGTAATGGGATCTGAGTATCAGTAATGAGGTCAATCTCTCTTCTCTTCTTAGTTCTTAAGTCTCTTTATGAATGTGTGTGGGTTTAATTTCTCTCATTTATATTCCCCACAAATACACACACATGTCACTCTTTTCTTTTGGGTTACTATCCCCGTTAAAGAACACAGTTGTAAACCTTTTATTCTTATGCATTTTCACATGTAAGTAAATCCCTTGTAGTGTTTGTGTTCAGAGATTGCGCACTGATCAAACAGTGGTGATGCTACCAATCAGCTGGCTGGATGCCATTTGCTTCACCTGCATAGAAATCCCTGTGGGTAGATGGGAAGGCCTTCAAGTTCTGATAGATGTCAGATTTTCCTTCCCACTGCACTTGACAGCTGCCAGCCATGACTGTATGCACATTAGTATGGAAACAGGGTCCCTCGGCCCTTTAAGTAGTACGGAACTTTTGGTCCTAGAACGTTCACATTGCCCAGTTCTTTGTTCCAACTTGCACCACAGCTTCAGGGCAGTCCAAGTACCATGGCTCCTCCATCCCTAATAGTAACCATTGGTACAGCTCTTCTGTAGGTCCAGGGCTCAGTGCTACTTAACCCTTAATACAAGATGGCATTGCAAGTCTGAGCCCCAGCTTCTAAGACTCTTGACCCTCTCCACAACCAAGAACTGGACCGAGCCCCAGGAGTCCTGTTGAAGAGAGAGAGAGGAGGGATTGCTCAAGCCACTTTGGTCAAGGTCACTCACAGAGACAGCACAGCTGAGCTGGTGGGAGCTCAAGGACTCTGGACCTGTAGCTAGGGAGCCCACATGTGACTGACCTAGGCCCCCTCTTGTGTGTGAGAGTGTAGCCTGGTCTATTTGCGGGACCCCTAGCAATGGGATCAGGACCTATACCTGATGCAGACTCTGATACTCAGAACCTATCCCCATGCTGGTTGCCCTAACCAGCCTTGAGGCAGGGGGAGGAGCTTGGTCCCCCTTCAAGTTGATGTGTCAGGCTTTGTTGACTCCCTTTGGAGGCCTGCCCCTTTCTTAACAGACAAGGAGGAAAAATGGGTGAGGGGAGTAGATAGGGTGGGAAGAAAAAAGAGGAGAGGAGGGAGGGGAAACTGTGGTTGGGATGTAAAATAAATGAATGAATAAATAATAGAAATATCCTTGACCCTGAAATATATAGATAGCCCAGTGGAACCCTCCACCCACTAGGACTTTCATGTTATCTTTCCTGTCACCTTACAGCTCTTCTCTTTCAGTATCGACCCTCCTTGCTCTCTTGACTCCTTTCTACTTCCCCTGCCCTTATTTCTTTCCTGGCCCCTTCAGATTTTTCAGCTGTTGCTCTTCAGCTGTGAGACAGCTGGTTGATTTGATGCTTCTTCTACTTGGCCTTCCTTCCCCACTGTCACTGCCAATCCAGTGTCCTCTGTCTGCCTGTCCCTGTCTCCCTGTCCCTTGCCCACATCTGTCTCATGCTCCTTCTTTGAGACACAACCTCACATAGCCCAGGTGAGCATTTAAACACGACCATGCTGCTTCCCTTGCTGAGAGCTGTGATTCCAAGTGAGACTCACCTTACTTGGTTCTGCTGGTGTTTTCTCCATCCCATCAGCAACACTACTGAAACTGGTAAGGAAAGACAAAGCAAGAGAAGCCTTGTCTGGTGTCTAAGGCTGCAACACCAGATCACACAGCACAGGAGAGCTTCTTCCAGCCAAGCCTGAACAACCTGATTATACAGTATAAAATGGATGTGGGGACCAATTCCAACCATCTGGCAGAAACAATCACAATCTTGCCTCTTAGCATCAACCAGTATCACTCAGGTTTGTGCTGTGTCCCAGGGCAGCCTTGCCTCTTAAAACCAATCGCAGTCACTGAGACTTTGCTTTGAAAGCAGTCACAGCCTTGTATCTTAGCAACAGACACTACAGCAACTACCTTAGGCCATCACGAAATGGGCTCCCCTCTGGCTTATGGTAAACTATTCCAGACCCTTCTCAGTTGTACTGAGGCCTGTGATAACAGTATATCTGATGCAAACAGTTTCAAATCATCCAGGCTAGGGTCATACCCTCTGACTAGCACAAATCAATTGTGGACTTGGGGGAGTTTTCTCAAGGTATCTGTGGAGAGTTCAAGACTGTTAGTGATGACTTGAGTAGTCTGCCTAGCTGTTTGATTGACAGTCCTCAAGGCAGGCAGGGCACCAAGGAGAGTTCAACAGTTACCAATTAAGTTAGCACATGCTTTATCATCTTTGCTTATAGGAAATAAACAGTAGTAAGTATTTTTACAATCATAACTCAATGAACACCAACAGTGATTTAATAAAAAACAAAACTGACCTCAATGAGGATAGGCCTCTCTCATCTCAATCAAGGGAAGCTTTGTCAGACAGGCCTTTTGCATCTCCTAGTTCCTTCTCCTAGTCAGGAAGTTCCTGACAAGGCAGAGTGACTTAAGACTAGAGAGTATTGGTGAACGAGCATCATTTTTCTGTCAGGAAGGACCTGGGTGTCTTAGTTACTCTTTTTCTGCTGAGATAAAACACCACAAACAAAGCAAATTAAAAAAGACAGTTTTTACAATGTGTTGGACTCACACATTCAGAGGGTTACAGTCCATGATATCTGGGAAAAGGCTTGGCACTAGGAACAGCTAAAAGCAGTTAACATCTTGGCCCACAAACAGAAGGAAGATAGAGACCCTGGGAATGGCAGGATCAAGGATACAAGGGCCATATCTAAACATAAGAAAAGCAATATACAGCAAGGAAACAGCCAACATCAAATTAAGAGAACCACAAAGCGATTCCAATGACATCAGAAATAAGAAAAGGTTTCCACAATCTCTGTATCTGTTGAATATAGTACTTGAAGACCTAGTGAAGTCATGATTTTGTGAAATTTGTGAAATCTCTGCCACATGCTGCAAGACTATTTTGCATCTATAGAAAATTATCCATTGTCTGACTATGTGATGTGGGAGTCCCCTCTGTGTGCTGTGATAACCATTAATGAAAAAAGAAAGTACTTTGGAGCTATACCAAGACAGAACCTAGGAAGGCAGGGAAAGCTAGACTGAATGCTGAAAATAGAAAGTCAGGGAGAAGCCATGGAGCCGGTGCTAGAGACAGATGTGCTGAAACTTTGCTGGTAGGCCACGACCTCGTGGTAATGCACAGATTAATGAAGATGGGTTAAATTAAGATGTAAGAGTTAGCCAATAAGAAGCTAGAGCTAATGGGCCAAGCAGCGATTTAAATAATACAGTTTCTGAGTGATTATTTCGGGGCTAAGCAGCCGTTAAACAACAAGCAGCTCACTCCCCCCAACAATTATGTGGCTGATTCTTCTGATATTTCATCAGACAGAGGGCTGATATCCAAAATATACAAAGAACTCAAGAAATTGGTCATCAAAAGAACAAATAATCCACTAAACAGAGAACTGTCAACAGGGGAATCTAAAATGACTGAAAGACATTTAAGGAAATGTTCAATATCTTTAGTCATCAGAGAAATGCAAATCAAAACAACTCTGAGATTCCATCTTATGCCTGTAAGAATGGCCAAGATAAAAAACACTGATGACAACTTATGCTGGAGAAGATGTGGGGTAAAATGAACACTCCTCCATTGCTGGTGGGAGTGCAAACTGATATAGCTGCTTTGGAAATCCGTATGGTGATTTTTCAGAAAATTAGGAAACAACCTACCACAAGACCCAGCAATACCACTTTGGGGAATATACCAAAAGAATGCTCAATCATTCCTCAAGGACATGTGCTCAACTATGTTCATAGAAGCATTATTTGTCATAGTCAGAACGTGGAAACAACCTAGATGCAACCTAGATTGAAGAATGGATAAAGAAAATCTGGTACAAAATGATGGAATCTTGAAATTTGTAGGAAAATGGATGGATCTAGAAAAAACATATTGAGGTCACCCAGACTCAGTGAGTAAAATATAATATGTATTCACTTATATGTGGCTTTTAGACATAAATCAAAGGACCCTAAAGAAACATACATGAATCTACACAGGAAGGTGAAAGAGATAAGATCTCCTGAGTAAATTGGGAGTGTGGGGTTCATAGGAGAAGGTAGAAGGGGAGAGATGAGGAAGAGATGGAGCAGAGAAAATGTATAGCTCAATAAAAACAATAAAATGGAGTGTTGCAACAGTGGTGAATTATTATCATATTTATGTAAGGAATATTCTTGTATATTTGAATTTCATTTATCATATAAAAAGAATAATGTTTATTATTTTGTCTTGCATTCTATTTTCTCCACGTGCTAAGTGCTGAGATTGTAGGCATGGCCCACCAGCCTTGACTAAGAGGATTTGGGGGGTGGGTTCTATTGCTTTTTAAATTGATCAATTTGTTTTTTAAAATTTCATTTTACATTCCAACCACAGTTCTCCCTCCCACCTCTGCTCACACTCCCCATGCCTCCCCACAGCAGCGCACATCTCTTCTACTCCTCCTAAGGGTAAGGGCACATTAATTTGGGACGGGACCAAGTCCCTCTTCCCTGCATTAAGGATAGCATCACATCTCAACACAGAGAATGGGCACCAACAAACAAGGCTGAGTACCAAGGATAGATCCTGATCCCACTGCCAGTATTACCTCAGATAGTCCAAACTTCACAACTATCTCTCCACATACAGAAGGCCCATCTGAGTCCATCAATTACTGGAGAAGCCTCTATAATGATAGTTGGGGTAGTCACCAATCTGATAATAGGGGAAGGCCGGTTCAGGAACCCTCTTCACTACTGCTAGGAATCTTAGCTGGGCTCATCCTTGTGGATTCATGGGAATTTCCCTAGCACCAGGTTTCTCCCTAAAACCATAGTGACTCTCTCTATCAAGTTCCCTCTTTCATTGCTTTCCCACTCCATTCTCTATGACCATCCTGTTCCCTCATGTTCTCCTTCCCCATTGCCTCTCCTTCACCACCTCCTCACCCCCAGTTTACCCAGGGGATTTCATCTAATTCCCCTTCCCAAGGCGATCCATGCATCCCTCCTTGGGGCTTCCTTGTTACATAGCTTCTCTGGAGCTCTGGATCTCAGCCTGGTTACCCTTTGCTTTACATCTAATATCCACTTAGAAGTGAGTACATACCATGTTTGTCTTTCTGAATCGAGGTTACCTCACTCAGAATTTTTTTTCCAGTACCATCCAATAACCTGCTAATTTCATGATGTCGTTTTTCTAAAATAAGAATAATACTTTATTATATAAGTGTACAGCATTTTCTTTATCCCTTATTCTATTGTGAGACATCTAGGTTGTTTCTAATTTTGGGCTATTGGGAATAGAGTGGCAATGAACATGGAATAGCTATTATCCTTCTGGTAGGTTGAAGTGTCCTTGGGGTATATTCCCCAAGTGCTATATGTGGAATATGAGGTAGTTTGAGTCCCATCTGTAGTACAAGTATTGAAGAGATCAGGATACAAGGAACCTATCTAAACACAATAAAAACAATTTACAGCAAGCCAACAGCCAGCATCAAATTACACGGAGAGAAACTCAAAGTGATTCCACTAAAATTAGGAAGAAGACAAGGATGTCCACTCTCTCCATATCTTTTCAATATAGGATTTGAAGACCTAGCTAGAGCAATAAGACAACAAAAGGAGTTCAAGGGATACAAATTGGAAAGGGAGAAAAGTTAAACTTATTATTTGGAGATGAAATATAAGTGATCACAAAAACTCTACCAGAGAACTCCTACAGGTGATACACATCTTCAGTAATGTGGCAGGATGCAAGATCAACTCAAAACAATCAGTAGCCATCCTATATACAAGTGACTTGATTGGTTGAGGGGGAGAGAAATGGGAAGCTGTGGCGGGGAGGAGGCAGAAATCTTTAATAAATAAATTAATTAATTAAAAAAAAGAAATCAGAGACATCACTTTTTGCAAAAGCCACAAATATAAATTCTCTTGGGGTAACTATAACTAAACAATTGAAACACCTGTATGAGAAGAACTTTAAGTCTCTAAAGTGATGTGGGAGAGTCTTCTGTTTTGTCTTGATTTCATTGGTTAAAGAAAGAAACTGCCCTGGCCCTTTAATAGGACAGGAAATTAGGTAGGCGGAGTAACAGAACAGAATGCTGGGAGAAAGAAGCCAAGTCAGGCAGTTGCCATAGCTGTGCTCTCCAACATGGATGCAGGTTAAGATCTTACCGGTAAGGTACCACCTTGTGGTGGTACACAGATTATTAGAAATGGATTAATCTAGATGTGAGAGTTAGCCAATAAGAGCCTAGAGCTAATGGGCCAAGCAGTATTTAAAAGAATACAATTTCCGTGTAATTATTTGGGGTGTAAATCTAGCCATGTGGGCAGCCGGGTGCTGGGGAGGCAGCCCACCGCTCACTCCATATTACAGAGTGGTGCCCTACAACATTAAAGAAAGAAACTGAAGAAGATATCAGAAAATGGAAAGATCTCCCACGCTCATGGATGCTCTTGCATAGGTAGGACCAACATAATATAAATGGCAATCTTACCAAAAACATTCTAGAGATTCAAAGAAATACCCATCAAAATCCAAACACAATTGCTCACAGACTTATAGAAAAATATTCAACTTCATATGGAAAAACAAAAAATCCTCAGAATAATTAAAACAATCCTGTACAATAAAAGAACTTCCAGAGGCATCACCATCCCTGACATAAAACTTCACCATAGAGCTAAAGTAATAAAAGACAATTTGGTAGGCATAAAATCAGACACATGGACCAATGGAATCAAATAAAGATGCTGTCATTAATTCACACACCTGTGAACACCTGATTTTTGACAAGGAAGTCAAAATATACAATGGAAAATGGAAGTATCTTTAACAAATGGTGCTGGATAAATGGTGTCAACATGTAAAAGATTACAAATAGATCTAAATCTTCAGCCATACACAAAACTCAAGTCCCAATGTATCAATGACCTCAACATAAATCCAGTTGCTCTGAACCTGATAGAGGAGAAGGTGGGAAGTATCCTTGAACACATTGGCACAGGAGACCGCTTCATAAATATAACAGGAGTAGCACAGACACTGAGAACAACAACCAATAAAAGAGACCTCCTGAAACTGAAAAGCTTCTGTAAGGCAAAGGACATAGTCAATAAGACTAAATGACATCCTTCAGAATGGAAAAAGGTCTTTACCAATCCCACATCTGACAGAGGACTGATCCCCAAAATATATAAAGAACTGAAGAAACGAGGCTCAAAATACCCCAATTTAAAAATGGGGTATAGAGCTAAACAGATAATTCTCAACAGGACAATCTCAAATTGCCAAAAGAAATTTAAGGAATTGCTGAACATCCTTAATCAACAAGGAAACATAAATTAAAATGACTCTAGGATACCATCTTACACCTGTCAGAATGACTAAGATAAAATTATGAGGACAGCTTATGTTGAAGAGGATATGGAGTTAGGGGAACACTCCTCCACTGCTGGTGGGAGTGAAAACCTATACAGCCACTTTGGAAATCAGTATGGTGGTTTCTCAGATTGGGACTCAGTCTACCTCAAGACCCAGCTATACAACTTTTGGGCATTTTTTGTTTGTTTGTTTTTGTTGTTGTTCGGTTTTCAAATGTTGCTTGACTGCTTAGTCAATGTTTTGGAGAAAAATCTTGCAGTTTTCTGTCATAGGTGGATGGCCTATCTTAGACATTCCTCTGAAAAGACTTACCTTATATTCCACAGTCCTACTGTTTATCCCTAGCTATGTCTTCATGGTAGATCCTACACTCACTGCTATAATGCAAAAATTCCTGAGAGGAGATAGTTTATTTCCAAAAGTGAGTTCTGCCAATTGTCTGAGTCCCCACCTAGGTCATCTTAGTTCTGCTTCTCAGTTGGTAGCCTTCGAAGGAAGGACTTTTGCTTTGAGTGAAAGCGAGGAGAGAAGGGAGGCCTTTCCTGTGTGCAGGGACAGTTGTACAGCAAGGTTATGTTAGAAGCATGAAATCATGATAGTTATCCTGATACTTTTCTTATTTTCGCCCTGTGTTTAAAAGACACATTTTTCTTTAAATATATTCTGATTAGAGTTTCCTCTCCCTTTAACCTCCCCAGTTTCTCCCCTCCTCCCATAACATCCAGATCCACCACCTTTCTGATTCTTATTAGAAAACAATAAGTTCCTAAGAGATAAAAAATAACAAAATTAATTAGAATAAGATAAAATGCAACTATCACATAGAAGTGTCCTTGTGGTAGGGTAAAGTGTCCTTGGAGTATATAACGAGTGTGCTTTATTTGGAATTTAAGGTAGATTGATTACCATATGGAGTACAAATCCATCTAAATCAACTCACAGAAACTCAAAGAGACCAAAGCAGCAAGCATGAGGCAGGCATGGGTCTGCACCAGGTCTTCAATGTGTATATTATCTCTTTCAGTATTTTAGGAGAACTTTTATTTGTATTTTTGTGGGGCTGTTGAGTGTGTGAAGAAGTGCGTCTCTGATTCTTGGGTCTTCTTGTGGGCTCTTTTACTCCTGTTCATTTGTCTCATCCAATTTCAATTTGATAATTGTGATTTAAAGTCTTATTCTAATTTATTTTGTTGCACTTTGCTGTTATCTCTTAGAAGCATATTATTATCTACTGAGAGATAGAAACAGAATGGATCCTGAAAGAAGGGAAGGTAGAGCAGAACTGGGAGGAGTAGAGGGAAGGAAAATTATAATCAGGATAGATTACGGGGAAAATCTATTATGAATGAAATTGAAAGGATGATTCCCAGAAAGAAAGATAACACAAAAGGGTCATGGCTCACAGAGATACACTGACTCATATTTTATTACTTCTAGGTCATTTGGGTATCAGTACTTATCCACCAACATCTCAAACCTAGACCACAGTCAGTACTGAGATGTTATTGCTTCTTCCGTTGCCCTCATTTACCTTTTGTTTCCATCCCTCCATCCCTCTCTTTTTGCTTTTGTCTTCACTTAATTTAGGTAGCTCTCGGTCTACCACACTCGCTCACCTGTTTGCCATTACTCCTTGTCTTTATCTAGAAGTTATATATTAAAGGCCTGTTTTAATATCATTCTTTGTAGTATTCCAATAATTGTTGAGGTTAAGCAATGTCTTATGTGGACTCAGTCTTCTATAGTCTGGCATCTTCTCAGGTACTCTTTATTAATTTTTTCCAGTTGAACCTTGGGAGGAGTGAGAATATGAGCAGAGGTCAAGACCATGATGAAGACACACACTGAAATAGTTGTGAGCTCACCAACTCTGGCCAGACAAGGAAGGAACCAGCATAGGACCAAGCTGGACCTTCTGAATGTGGGTGACAGTTTATGGCTGGGGCAGACTGCAGGGCCACTGGTTGTGACACCAGGATTTATCCCTGCTGCTGGTGCTGACTTTTTGGAAACCATTGTCTTTGGATGGATACCTTGCTCAGCCTGGATATAGTGGGGGAGGCCTTGCTTCTTCCTCTGGGCAATGTGCCTTACCCTCTCTGAGGAGTGGATGAAGGTGGGCTGGGAGGGGGGGTAAGTGGAGGGAATGGGCTGAGGAGAGGGAATAGAAACTTGGATAAGCATGTAAATGAGAAAAAAGATAGATTGCTTTCTTTCTAAAAAATACTCACTTTTCTCACTCATCTGAACATACATACAATATTTATTTAATGATTTTGTATATTGAGACATATACTAGATGATGTGTGAAAAGGAGGACATATTTCAGAAAACCTCTCATTTTTGAAACTTACAAAGCGTGCGGTGAGATACATAAACGTGCAGAAAGTGACAGTACCTTAGGGTTTTATGAACCAATAGCTACCGCACATTTAGTTATTGCCATAAATGGAGTGATGGACAGTATTGGCAACGTTAAGAAACAAAATGAGCAGCCTGACCAAGATTATAAAAACTGCCTTTCAAGCCCTGAACCTAATTAGTGCTTTAAAAGAGGAAGAAGGTATGCTAGAGAGGGTTTCAGGAAGCTACTCATACTCTCAGATATGACCGCATATCAGCAACATATAATTATTAATTCCGCATGATACTGGCATGTTGAACCACCTGCAAGGTAAAGTTGAAGTAAAATTGATGGGACTGAGTACTTCAAAGTATCATTCATTGTTAGGTTACTTTGCTTTAAAGAGCATAAGGTTTGTTGTTATTTTTGTTGTTGTTATTATTTTTATTGTTATTATTTTTCCTTTGACTGAAAATAGATTGTTTTCTCATGCAACAAAAGTCCCATGAATCCTATCAAAACACTAAACCTGGAATCCAATATGCTCAAAGGACCTGATGCAGACCCTTGCAGAGACTCTGAACGTTGGCTCGGTCGCTCTGAATTCACATAGGCTTTGATGAAGCTGTTACCAGGTTTGGGGATGTAGCTCAGAGGTAGAGCACATGTTTTGCATATGTGAGGCCCCGGGTTCGATCCCCGGCATCTCCAAAGCAGTTCTTTTAACCTTTGACTGTTCTTTTTCAGGATGTTTCTGTACAAGATGTCCCAGACTTTAAATTCCCGTGATGAGGTCATATATGCATAGTTAATTATTGGAATGAAATTGCTCGTTTGTCACCGTGACAGCAATGTTCATCTTTGTGACGACATTTCCATAGATACCACCATGGTCTGGTGAGTACAATGTGGTCGGGCTTTTAGGGATATGCTTTGTTCACAGAGCGGAAAAAAAAAAAAGAAAAGCTCTGCATTCGTAGTGGGGACAGTTTCTCTAATGGGTATGCTTTCTTGAGTGAAAACAAGGGTGAAGAGTTCTTCCTTTGAGAGGAAGTAAGGGAGGGCTGGGCGGAGCCATTCCTGGTTACTAAGGGGGAGGCAGCATTGCGGTTGTCATAGAAACCGGGGTCATTATGGCGACTCTTTTCAAATGGCGACCGGACGATGTCCTGGAAAGGAGCATTCAGTTCCTGGTGTTTGGACTGAGTTGAGCTTATGGATTCCCGGAGGTGAGCACCAGAATCTTTCTGAGGGTTGGGAGGCAGATGCAGGGATTCCAGACCCAAGTAGGACCACTCCTACCTCGGGGTTTGCAGCCTGTGTTTCTCCGGAAGGAGAGAGACTTGGGACCATTCTGCCTCCTCCTGTGCTGTTCTGTACAGGGCTGTGCTGGAGCCATTGTCCAGGAGGGGAATTGTGGGAGAGTGAACAGGAGGGAGATGAGGCCAAATGAGCACTCTGTGATCCCGACTTCCTACTCTGTGCTTGAGATTGTTCGCCCATGGATCGGTGAGATGTAAGAGATAAGTGAGATAGCAGGGCTGTCTTTCCAAGTTGCAGTCAGTCAGATCTCTGGGCAAACAGAAAAGAAAGCAATTGTTTTCTCTTTGAACAGTTTTAATATTATTTGAATGAGTTAATATTCAGCTATTTATTCCCAGCTTTATTTACCACTGGATGACCAGCGAGCACCTTCCTCTCCACTACCCCCTTCTTCCCCAGACCTGTCTGTACATGTCCCTCTCTGTGAAAAGGCCATGAGATTGCTAGCCCATAGGACCGGTGAGATTTAAGAGGGAAAGCCTAAATGCTAGTCAATAATTACCCTACATGTCTCAGATGAGTGGTAAAAGACTCACTTGGTTAGAGGATTTTCTTTTTAGTAATCTGCGGTTTTGTTTGGATTTGAGACAGCATTTCACTGTGCCCTACCCTGGCTCAGAACTCTCAGTGTTTCTCCTGCCTTGGCTGCCTCGTGAAGGGGTTGCAGGTGTGGGACACTTTGTGCTTGGCACCGGTCTGGCATTTTAATTTCCATTTCCTTGGGCCCGCCCTGCCAGGTGGCCCTGATCTCTCCTCAGAATCCCTAAGACACTGCTTATGGCCTTAATATCTCTAATGAATCTCAATAAAGGGGGCAATCCTATCAACACCCCCTTGAAAAGCACACCTGAAATATTTCACGGGTCTCGATGACTACTTTCTGACTGACATATGAGGTTTTCCGTATGTTTCATAGAAATGCTTTATCAGATATATGTATTTCTAACTTTTCTCCTAGCCTCAGACTTATCATCTCAATTCTCATCCATGTCTTTGGAAGAGCAGGAGATTTTCAATTGTAAGATCCCACCTTCTCTAGTTCTTCAATTACGGTTTTTATTCGGTGTCTTGTCTGCGAAATCTTTTCCTGGAACCCAGTGACAGGGATTTTCTTCTTGTTTTCTGTTGGACATTTATAGGCTGATTTTTATATTTTTACATCTGTAATTTATTTTGAATGGTCTTCACATATGATACGATGTAGGTCCTAGTTTATATTTGTGGGTTTGGATATACACTTACCTCAGCATTGCTTCCTGAAAGGCCATCTTTATGCATCAAATTGCCTTGTTTATTTGTGAAACATCAGTTCTCCAATAATCCAATCATGGTACATATGCCAGTAATCCCAGTGCCTGGGAGGCTGCAGCAGGAGTATGGTCAGTTCTTCTCAGCACACACTACACGCACTACACACAAGCTTGATGCCAGCATCAGACACAGGAAAAATGTTGACTCGATATAGGCAGTGGTCTGTAAATGTGTGGATGTGAGCGTGGAATGTTGGTTTTGGACTTTTTCTTGCCAACTTTGATTCAATAGCATGCTGGTCCAATTACTGTAGGTTCACACAGAGGTCTCCTATCAGGCAATGCTGTTCTCTAACATTTGTCTGTTTCTAAGGTTTACACAAGCTATATATTTAGTCTACAATGTTTAGAGTTATCCACTCAATTTTTAAAAAGAATAAGTGCTATTTTATTGTTAGTGCATCGAATCTGTAGCTCAGTTTTGAATCAACAGACATCTTACTAATAATGAATTGTTTGAGCCGTGAACATAGTTGTCCTTTATTAAGACAGGTTGTCTCCAATTCAGCAATGTTTGGAAATCTCTCGGCCTATCAGCACTATGGATCTATCTGTCGGGATAATGCACAAATATTTGTACTTTTTGATTCATCTATAACTGCTATTATTTTTTAAACAAATTGATACGTATTGTTTTTTCTGTGAACAAATTATTAAATCTTCTGTAAACTGTCAGGAAACAAGTGTCAATGAAACTTACAAAGGATATTTTTTGTTGCAAGCATGGATTATTTCATGATGCAAACTATATTTGATGTGTAATGCAGCATGTCCCTATTTTCGTATCGGCATTTACAGGTTATTATTGACAGTCTGAAACAAATGAGAGAAATGTCCCAGAGAGAAGTCCATGGCCATCGTCACAGGAATCTCATTCAGACCACATAATTTAGTAGCTCTCACCATCCTGTGTGTGGTCAGAGATGAATCTGTTGTAATGTGGTTGTACCCCTTGAGCTCTCAGTAAACACCAGGGAGCTAGGAGAGTGAGAATGAGGTGTCGTGTGTGTGTGTGTGTGTGTGTGTGTGTGTGTGTGTGTGTGTACAGGAATTCCTTGGCAGAGGCTGGTCTGCAAAGCCTGGTTGATTGACTCTTAGACCTGCAGTGATATGGAGATGGTGGAAGTCGCAGTCCCAGGGCCTAATTACAATTTCCTTTGTGTTCTCTTGAGCCCATGAGTAGCCACTCCTTGGGCCCCCTGTGTTGGACTTACCTAACACCTTGTTACTAAGTGATGACGTTGGACCTGACATTTAAAATATCAGAATATGTCTCCTTATCAAAGCTTTAAGTTTCTACCAGTCAAACGACTGCGTGTCATCACATAGCAGCTAGTGCCTGTAGCTGTGGTTTCTCTGCTTTACCATAATAGTCTACTTAATATTATCACCCATGTACTTAAAGAGAGTCTATAGTTTCTTCATTCTATTATTATAAAAACTTCATGAAACTGTTTCCACATTGTAACTTGCAATTTGTACTAACATAAACCTGTCTCACTCATGTTTACTCACATATATTTGACTCCAGAATGAACTCTCTTCTTCCTTCGAGGTGAGAGCTGTGTGTTTACATTGACATTTGTTAGTGTGTGTTGTGTATATGCTCATGCTTGTGCAGATATGTCCCTGGATATATATTGTGAAAGTTAGTTAATCACTTACTGCTGTGATAGGTTATGTGTTATGATTCTCCTGGTCCTCTTCAATGATGACCTGGTGTGTAGTATACTGCTTACTTATCTCCATATTTCTTTACTCATGTGCTGACCTATATCAGTATGGCTCAACACCCATTTTCCCAAACTGTTCTCCTCTCTATTGCCGTTCTCTATTTCCATGCTCCATTTGTCCCAATATTGGCCAGAGGAATCCATTTAAGATGGCATCAGTGTTCATCTGGTGCCTCTGGAGAATTTCCTGGGTCTAAGCATTGCGCTCTCTGAGCCCCTGTGTGGAAAGGAAGTAATGATGCCCACCTCAAAGAATAATTTTCAGGGCCTGACTGGAGAGAAAACAAAACCTGTGTATTTATGTGGTTGGCGGATTTCCCTTGCCCCCTTTGTGCTGCCCATGGAAGGCTGTGGCATGAAAGTAGGGGCCTGAGTGCACACAGAGAGGGGGAGTTCTTGCCACGGGAATGGGAAATGCACAAGCTCACATTCCCAGTATGTGTCTGCAGTCACAGTTATCACTGTATATGCCCAGGGTGGTGAGATGACCTGGGAGGAGGAAAAACATCATTGTGTACCTTCCATTGATGTCGTCTGCACAGACAAGGCACCATCATTCCATCCCCTGGGATTTATGTGCTTCCTCATCCTGGTTTCCTCTACTTCATGAGTTTTCTTTTCCCTTCTGCTACCTTCTAGTGTAAAGTAAAGGGTTTAATCTTTGCAACCCAGAAGCAGGAGTTTTAAGGAAGAACCCAGTGTGCTGTGATGTCTGCCAGACTGAGCAGAACGTTGGGACATTAAGGGTGAGTTAGTTCCCTTACCCATCCTTAACCATTCAATATGATAACAATACCTCATGTTCTGTTCATTAGCAGCTCTTTGAGGTTAAATGTGATCCCATGTGCCTAAATGCCTTGTCATCTCAGTTGGATGGAAGGATCAAGGCACTGTGAAGTGAGTATGTTACATCAGCTATCCCAGATCTCTCTGGTCGGTGTTAGTGCTACTCAGATATCGTGATTGCCTTCAAGTCTAACCCTATTTGATGTTACTGCAATTATAGTTCCTTCACAATCACCATTGTAAGAACAGAATCTACAATACATTTACTCTGTGTCTATAGAGGACCACATCACATCACTTATACTTTTTGCTTCAAACATCACACAGAACTGAGAGATATTAAAAGGAAAAGGAAACGTATATATTTTAATCATATTCTGCATTGATATTCTTCTTCTTTCTTCCAGATATTTCTGATTCCTCTAATATTTGTTTGTTTTAGAAATTTCCTTTAGCCCTTTTTAGCAGCATGTCTCATATTGATAAACAATTACGTTTACTTTTGATGATGGTTTTTTATCCCCAAGATAATCCAGCAGAATAATTTATGTAGACATAGAGATTCAGGTTTGATAATTGCTTTTATTCAGCACTATAATAAATAGTGTGCTTTATCCCTTGGACTGCATGCCTCATTATAATTACGTGGCTCTCTTTTTGTCTACCAGAAACAGAATTCCTTCAACATGATCTCAAGGTTTTTTCTTTTTTCTTTTCTGAAGTTTGACTATATCAATCATTTCATGTATCTTGGGTTCATATGCTTCCTGGTTTACTCAACATTGTTTTAGAAATAGATTTTTTTCCTTTGTGCTTTCATCTACAAGTTGTTGCATCTTCTGTTTTCATGGCCCACATATTTCACTGCCCTCTCTTTTCCTTCCTCTTTTAAGCTCCTGTTCGTCTCCTCATGGTCTGTTTTCTAGTTTTATGACCTGCAAGCATGACCACACACAGCCACACTCACAAACGAATTCAACTCTAGATTCGATATCTGAGAGAAAACTTGGGTCTTTTATCCTTACTTAGTCTGCATTGTTTTACAGACCTTCTGGAAAACTTGGGTCTTCTCCTACATTAATGGATGCATAGAGGTCACCATTCTTGGAATATTTTTGTCTTTTCTGCTAAGCCGTGGTTTCTATTGCTGTGAAAGAGGCCTTTCAGTGCATCAGTGCCTAGATACATATGTGCCTCCCAAAACCAGTTTGTGATGATTGGTTCTCTCCTTCCACCTCATGGGTCTTGGGAATTGAACTCAGCAGGCAGGCATAAGTATATGTGCCTTTCTTTTACCAATTGAACTACCTGCAAATTGCAACATTTTAATCCATACATGCATTTGTGTACAAATTTAACAGTCTCATGTGGAGTTAGTGTTGGCGAATGTTCCATATTCATCTGGAGAGTGGGTAGGTTGTCTTCTATCAAGTTTCAGAAGTCCATAGAGCTACAGGAAAATTAGCTTTCATAAATCTTTTCAATGTATTATTTCCCATATGATTATTGTTGCATCGAAAACAGTGTGTTCCAATCTACTATTGTTCCTGAGCTTTTCCTTATCCATTGCATTACTCAGATCTCACTAAAGCAGTGGTTCTCAGTCTTCCCAATGTTGTGATCCTTTAATCCGGTTTGTCATATTGTGGTGACCTACGACTACAAAATTATTTAATTGCTACTCATAACTGTAATTTTGCTATTTTTATGGACCACAATGTAAATATCTGTGTTTATTTATAGTCTTATCTGATCCCTGTGAAAGGGGTCAAACTCAAAGGTTGAGAACCACTGATCTAAAGGAATATAATTGGTAGAATGTGCCTCCCAAAACCAACAATGGCTCTGTCTGGCAGAAAAGCCATAAATGGTAGTTGTTCAGTCAACAAGACTGGATGTCTCAGCAGTCCCAGTTTGGCACTGGAGATCTAGAGGATTCTTAGGGACCTGCTACTTTTCTTCAGTCACTATTGGAGTCCCAAAAATGTAGGTTCTAACTCCAACAAAGGGATGCCTCAGAAGCAGGGTAGATGACATTGCTGATAAGAATGAGAGCAAGCAAAAATAAAAGCTTTCCTCTTCCACGTCCTTTGATGTGGACTTCCAACAGAGATGATGATTAGGGTGAATATTCTCACCTCACATGATCCAATCAAGAAAATCTCTCACAGGAGAGTCCAGATACTTGAGTTTTAGTTGATTTCAGATGTAGTCTTAGTGACAACCAAGATTAGCCATCACATTCCTCAAAAAAATGCCACATTATTGGTATATTTCTTGAAAAAGTAACATTTTGCCACTAAAGTTGATCCCATAGAATTATTGTGGGTTTCAAAAATATCTCTTAATTGCATATTCTTTTAAGCATTTCTCAAATATCAGAATTTTTATCTCAGGTTACCTTTTATTTGTAATTGGCTATTATTTTTTGTTCATTTCTAAGTGTTCAGTGTAACATTTAAGGGATATGTGCTTAAAAGTCAGTATTTTAAGATTTTATCTTTTTTTCTGTCAATTATGTTTTATTTTATTTTATTTTTTATTTTTTATTGAAAAAAATTTCCGCCTCCTCCCTGCCTCCCATTTCCCTCTACCTCCTCCCACTCCTCTCCCCCTCCACCCACTCCTCTCCCCCTCCCTCTCCAGTCTGAAGAGCAGTCAGTGTTCCCTGCCCTGTGGAAAGTCCAAAGTCCTCCCCCCTCCATCCTGGTCTAGGATCATTGGGCTACCAGGCGACCCTGTTTATGTGCTGAGGAGTTCCATCTGGACGGGTGAGTGTGTGCTATCCAGGGGCAGATTGTCCAGGAAAAGAGCACAAACCCCCCTCCCCCAGCTCCTTCTGCAGGGCTGTCTTTCTTACACACGGCCTCCCCCCAAAGCCTGCGTTTTCTGAAAGGTTCTTTGCTCAGGAACAGTTTTCTGCTCCTACATTAAGGCTACCCACCCAGAGAGGTGAGTGTCTGCCAACCGGGCAGGCCTCAAGGACCCCCCGAAAGGGAGCACGTGCACCTTCAGCTTGTTGGCATGGTGTCCTGTGTTCTACTTGTCCCCGCCCTGCCCCCCAAGACCCCCCTTTTGTCCGCGGGTCATTGGACTACCAGGCGTCCATGTTTTGGTGTTAAGATTTTATCTTAACAGGTAACCTGAAGAGTATTTTTCTTTGCTTGATGTATTCATATACATTTACATTTATTATGAAATCAATACTCTTGGTCACTTAGAATCATCTCTATTCTATTACATGAAAAGCCATAGGTAGCACTTACCTTAATGATGTCTGTGAGATGTTCTGTATCCTAGATACAAGGATTCCTTAATCTGGTGCATGGTTTTCAAACTTGTATTCCCCATCAGGGCATTGTCTTCATTTATCAACCATTACGTGGAAGAGCATACAGCTGACACTTGATGGACGTCCTAACAACAAGCTTCTCAACTTATAAAAAGAGGTTTGTTATATCTAAGAAGTTTGGTTTTTATTGCTTTTATTGAGCTATACATTTAGCTCTGCTTTCCTACCTTCCTATACCCTCCCCTTCCTCCTCTCCTTTGACCCCCCCCCCCCCCCATGGCCAGTTTTCTCAGGAATTCTTGTCTTTTTCTCCTTCCTATGTAGACCAGCAATGTCTCTCTTTCTTGTCTAGGTTGTCTGGGGTTGTGGAAAGTAGGCTGGTTTTTCTTTGCTTTTTATCCAAAAGTCACTCATGAGAGAGTACATATTACATTTGTTTTTCTGGGTCTGGGTAAGAAGTTTGTTTTGAATCCATGTTCCTGAGCTTGAAGGTATTTAGGTTGTTCCTCAGTCTGTTCCTCACTGCCTTCACATCCTTCATTGCACCGTTTATCATAGCTAGTTCTGTTGCTCTTTCTCTCCCATTTCTCCACCACACATTTTGCTCACCATAATGGCTTCCTGGAAGTAGCGGGTCGACCTGTGAATGTCTTCCCCAGCCCAGGCTTTGACAATGCAGGCTTGCCTGTGGGTGTGTGGCACCTGCCTGAACAGAATGGTGTCAGGCAGCCTGGGGATATCTTCCCGGCACCCAATGACTGCAATGTTTTAAAAATTGTGTGTATATTGTAAGCATTGCTGCTCAGATGGAAAGGGATCCTGGCAGTCAGGAGCCAAGGAATACCACAAATTCACCTTAAACTTAGAAGCTCACAGCCCTGCTTCAGGGAAAGCTTTTCCCAAATTAACAGCTCTGCTCTGGTAGGGGAGGGTTTCCCTAGCCAAGTTGTTACAGCTCTGCTCAGATCCTCAGAAGAGTAACAACTCTACTCTGCTAGGAGAAGCTTTTCCAGTTCTGCTCCCCTCTCCTCCACTCGTCTCCAGTTGAAGTCATTGCTTCTCTGTTCTTCTTAGGCAAAGAAGGTCTCACCCAAGCCTCATTCAAGAGATTCACTGGGAGGGAAGAGTCCAGGAGGTGGCTGACCCTGCAAAAGTGGGAAAGGCAGCTCCCAACTGAACAGGTACAGGGTGGTTTCATGCTCAATGATCTGCTGGTTTTCCTGCTCAGGGATTGGTTGGTTTAATGCTGAGATATTGGTTAGTTTGTTTTGCCGAATTGGTAAGTGGAAGAGTGTGTTTCTGTAGCTTTGGTTTCAGGGGCAAATGTGTTTATTTCACTGGCCTTTTTTAAACGTTGGACTCTGGTTTCAGGGCCAGTGAACTGATTCTAGTCTCAGGGTCAGTGTATGTTTCTTTTGCTCTGGTTTCAGGATTAGGGTGTGCTGCTTTGGACAGAAACGGGTGTTGCTCCCCTAGAAACAGATATGCAGTCCATTGTGGGCCAGCAAGTGAGTGCTGAGAACCCAGTCCGGGTCTTCTGTAAGAGCAGCAAGTCCTCTTAACCATGGGGCCATCTCTGCAGTCCAAGTCATCAAATATTAAACGTAATTACTATTTTTCTACTTTTCCCCATAATGACAATAGACATCTTCTTATACTCAGGTAGGTAAAAGTTTCATTATTATTTACCAATCCATAAAGTTTCATTTCTATGTTAGTTAGGTTTTCACTCCCAATCACTACCCTACCCTGTCTGCAGGAAATTACAACAATCTGATATTATACCAGCACTCGGGAGGCAGAGGCAGGCGGATCTCTGTGAGTTCGAGACCAGCCTAGTCTACAGAGCTGGTTCCAGGACAGGCTCCAAAACCACAGAGAAACCCTGTCTCAAAAAAAAAACCAATCTGATATTATAGACAAATTAATATATATGCTGGAATGTATTAGAATAGAACCAGAGTTTAGAGACATCTGGCCTTCATTCATCTTGAATATATGTTTAAATTTATCTATTTTGTTGCCTATGATAATTGTTCATTCTTAATATTAAATGGTGTAGCAATGTATAGCTACACAGAAAATTTTATAATTTATTTTTATTTTATATGTATATATGTTTGCCTACATATAGGTATGAAGAGCACATGCATGCCTGGTGCCCATGGATGCAAAGAGAGGATATTGGATCCCTTGGCACTGGAGTTACAGTTGGGAGCTGCCATGACAGTCTTGGGAAATGAGTCATTTACCTGTAGCCTGTTGTTTAGGTTGTTTTCAATTTCAGTGTCTTTTATATAAAGCTGGTGTGAACTGAAATAAATAAGTCATTAAAAGAAAATATGTCCTCTTCCTCCAGGTTATATATTTGGGAATGTGATGGTCAGATGACAATTAACATATGAAGACATTGGGAAATACTTTTCCAAGTCTCTGTCCTGTTTTCCATGGCCACCAGCAGTGGGTACGAGAGTTTCATCCTCCACAACCTGCCAGGTCTTTGTATGACAAGTCTTTATTTCTGAGTATTTTATGGGTGTGTCAAGAGTCCCCTCAGAGTCACCTGTCTCTCTTCCCTAAGTGTTAAGCATGTTGCGGCTGTATGTTTCTCTTAGTGGAGCATCTACTCACCCTTCTGGCCAACTTTTATTTTCTGAAATGTCTATTTTCTTACTGGCTCTTTTTGAGGTTTGGGAAATCTGGAAACAGTAAGACTGTCACCTGATACACAAGTTCCCACATTCATTTTCCCAGGCAGGAAAAATATGTTACTAACATATATTTGGAAGAGTGGACATTTTCTCACTTTATGGAGTTCTTAACAATCCAGTTGTTCATTTAATGAAAGGAGGTTTGTTATATCTAAGAAGTTAGTCTGTAATTCATTCGTTTTCTCCTACACGATTCATGTTTAGGTTGTATTCTTTTCAAAAAAATATTTATTTATTTATTATGTATACAATATTCTGTGTGCATGTCTGCAGGCCAGAAGAGGGTACCAGACCTCTTTACAGATGGTTGTGAGCCACCATGTGGTTGCCGGGAATTGAACTCAGGACCTTTGGAAGAGCTCTTGACCACTGAGCCATCTCTCCAGGCTCTAGGTTGTATTCTTGATCAATTATCTTTTAGATTTCTTTTCACTATGTACTGAGTGTCTGCCTGTATGTCTGTGTGTACGATATGCGCATTTGAGTGCCGATGTCCACAGAGACTAGAAAAGACTGTCAGTTCCCCTGGCTCTGGAGTTATAGGCATCTGTCGGCCACCATATGGGTGCTGGAAACTGAAGTCGGGTCATCTGCAATAGCCAAAGGCACTCTTAACCTCGGAGATGTCTCTAGTCCTGTGTAGATCCTTTGTTTGTTTTGGGTTGACTTTTGTATCCTGAGATAAACAACTTGTCTATATTTATATTTGTGCATGGGGATGTCTGCTTGTCCCAAAATAAGACAGAAGACAGGGCATTGAAGGGGATATGAGAGGGAATACATAGCCCCTCATCCTGTGATCATTTTTACATTTTTAGGACATTCAAGAAGCCTCAGCCCAACTGATAGAGCCAAAATTACCTGCAGATATGATGCAACTATTCCTAAAAACATCTCAAAGTAAGTTTAAAAATAAAAACAAACAAACTGGGGTCTGAAGATAGGGTTCATTATTTTATATTTCTGAATGTCTTCCAGAGGATCCAGAGTTGATACCCAGCACCTACCCAATGGTTGACACTGTTTGTAACTCCAGTTCCAAGACATCTCAAACTCTGGTTCCCTCTGTGAGCAGTAGGTACTCACTCATGTGGTGCACAAACTTCCCTATGGAAAAACATTCAACAAATATAAATAAATTAATTAATTGTGCTTACTTAGGACAAGAATACTTGTAAAATCACATATTAACCTTAAATTTAATTTACTAAAAGAAATTTTAAAAGCGATAAGAACATTTCAAAAGATTATTTTTTTATTTTTGACTTTTTAATAACATATTGTATATTTTTCCTAATGGGAAAACAGAACCCATTTAAAGACTCAAAGTATTCTTACATGTAATTTTAAAACAATGTAACTCTGAGAGCCATAAAAATCTTCACATTTCTCACTCTTCTGCCCTCCTCACACACCCTTTGTACTGACACCTAATCTCAAGTGTCTCTCTCTAGTCCTCACTGAGGCCGTCATGCATGAGCCATCCTTATTCTGTGTGAGCTTCTATCCACAGGATTAATAAGCTCACAACCTTTGCTTCATCCTGGCTTTTTCTGAAAGTTTTTTCTGCAGCCTAGACCCAGTTTACCAGGGTCAAGGTCATCAAAGGACAGGGTGATCCTCAGGCTGAAGGTCACGATGCTGGGCTGCTCCTCCCTACCACTACAGGGAGTCCCAAAAAACCTCGGTGACCAGCATATTCCTGCTTCATTGAAGTGTCTTTGTGTCTTTGCTAAAGGTGTCCCCTCACACGTGTGTGACTCTTCTGTCCCCTTCATATTCTTTTCTGTCTTATTGTCATTACCAATCAGGCACGCTGTCTTCATTTCTCTAGGTTTATAAGGAGTCTGGAAGTCATGTGTTCATCCTCCAAGATTTTTCCTTTTGAAGGTGTTTTCATGCTCTGGTTTTTCATATTCACTATGAGTTTCAGGATAAGCCCATTAGTTTATGAAAAGTCTGTTAGATTTCTGTTGGTATTGCACTGGATCTATAGGTCTTTTTGAGGAGAACAGACACCTGTATCTTCCATTGCATGAAGGTGATTGCAGAGTGAATTCTAATTGGTCTTAATAATAAAATCTGGAGTCAGATATTACGAGGTTGAATCTATAAGATCAGAACAGCAAAGCAGCCAGCTTCCAGTTCTTTCCTCTATGAAATCCTCAGACCAAATGGAGCATCCTGTCTCTACAAGACCTCAGACTGAATGCCTGGATCTCCTATCTCCTCCCACCTTATATTCCTCTCTTCAACAAACCCTGGGAAGAAAAGTGTGAGCCACCAGTGCCTGACTCTCTTTCTGTTTTAGACTGGATCAATCTAGTGTATCCCAGGGTGGCCTTGAACTCGCAGAGATCCATTTGCCTGTACCTCCTGAGTGTTGGGAAAGGTGAGTTCCAACACTGCCTGTCCTCTCTGGCTAACTAGTGGCTATCTGCACACACTGATTCTCAGGCAAGCTTTATTGTCATGGAAGAAACAAAATATCGCCACAGTCGACGAATCTATACATCTTTACTCTCAGCAATGATTTGTCCCATTCAGTGTCTAGGCACAACAGAGAAGCGGGCAGAGTTTTTCTAATTATTTCATATTTCCTGATGCTATCTCCAGTGACAGGGATTTTAAATTACAGCTTCCACACATTTCACTGTGGTCAAATGTCTGTGGGTAGATTTTAACAAAAGCTCTCTTTTAGGTTGAAATGTCAGGTTTCTTTCTCTATGATGAAAATGTCTTTGAAAACATATATTTGCTTATGTTTCAATTTCAGTATTTTGAAGTTGCAAGTTAATTATGAGAAAAGAAACAAATGTCCAACACCCAGTTTGGGGGAAATTTTCTAAGGCAGCCACAGGTCTAATGTTTGCCCAAATGGAATCTTTGGAATCATAGAGATACTCCTTCACCTCCCAGCCAGCTCCATCAGGTAGGTGTTGAGATCACAGTGGAGAGAAAGAAGGGGATACATGTGAAGAGTTAGGTATGTATGTGTAACTCCAGAAAGATTTGTATTATGTAGAATAAGTAGGTAACTTTTTTCAAAATATCTAATAATATTTTTGCCAACACAAAAGGGTCAAGGTTAGTACTCGTGTGTTTTCCCTCTTGTTTTCCCATCCAGTCATGCAGATTTTAGCAGTGTCTGCTGTAGACTGTTTACAGAGGGGGTGTTTTATGGATGGGTCTTGCCATATGGATTATTACCATGACGCCTGCTAAGTGTTGCTCTGATACCTACTTCCCTGTGCAGTTACTAGTATACAAGCATTGCTTGTCTTTGAGTAAAGTTTCCCTTTTATCTTTTGTTTATTAATGGATTTACTCATGCGTTTGTGTCCACTCAGAAACACCCATTTTTTAAAGGAGTACCACTTTGTCATCATTATATACTGTGATGCTTAAATTATCCCATAACATGCCCGTGCAAGGACACACATTCAAGTGGACCTGCTCTTCACTTGTTATCTGTCTAGAATTCTGGATTATCTGACCACCCCCAGAAGACAGTAATCACCAAATGCTAGCTGTCAGTGACACTTTGTCTCCTCTTTCTGTCAATATCAGGTCTCTTCTATGATAAGAACAACAGGAAGGCAGAGAGAACACGCAGAAGGTTGACAAGAAGCTGACATGAGCCCTTGTTTCCAGTATGTGAGTCATCAGTGCCACCAGTGTGAGTGTGTGTGTGTGTGTGTGTGTGTGTGTGTGTGTGTGTGTGTGTGATGTGTACATGGGTGTGTATAGGAAGGGTCTGTGAGATGAACAAAGAAGAGGAAGATGTCACTGCACATCTTTGACTTGACTGGATGCAGACAGACTACTCCATCCCTATATTCAGTACAGTAGAGTGCATGAGCGTTCTCATCGCCTTCTTCCCCTCCCCATGAGATTTCTCTCCCCTTACTCTGCCTTCTAGTAGAACAGGGGAGAAAACAGTGAACTCTCCATGCAAATCCAGCTCCTGGAGAAGAACCAAGTGTGGTGTGGTCTTGTCAGCCTGTTACCTGAGCAAGAGTGACAAGATCATGTGGGACTCACCAGGTGAGTCATTTCCTTTTCTCTTCCCATCCATGTGACCTGCAGCGGATCTGCGATGCCTTGTAGGAACACATCCTGTTGCAGCAGGGTAGCAGCAAGAGCAGCACACTGTGGAACAATGGCATTCATAGACTCCCCAGATGACAGAAGTCTGCATGGGTTCCTTTAAATGACCAGGACTGAAATGGAAGCCATCCCTTCAGACCATTTCCTGAATGGGTCATGCATTTCTGCATCACATTTGCAGGGAGTGCTTATTAAAATGGTAGAAATCTGGGTCCACACTAGACACCGAATCAAACCCTGTGAAGTGTGGTGTGGCATAGCCACTTCTTTCTGATGGCTGTCCACGTTAAAAAGTATTGCTACTGTGTTTGTTATTCTGTCTTCTAGGATATGGAGTCACAGACTGCTTAATTCCATACCGTGTTCTCTTGCTACTCCCGTAAATACCAGTGTGTTACATGGCATGTCAAATACGCATCAATTCCTTCATATATATTTATCCAGATATTCACATACTGGCCTCTTTTGTGAGCACCTTGTTCCTGCACTGTGAAGACTAGCACGGGTTCCTGTATTTTGTGTTAGATAGGCAAACTGTCAGTAAGCAGAAGAAATCAGTAATCAGAGCAATTCCATTTATTATTGGCGCTTTAAAGATCATAAAGGGGACAGGAAATAGTTGTGATGGAGATTGTGGTACGTGATGTTACCCCCTAAAGTTTTCAGAAGTTAGCATGTGATCTGAGTCCTGAATGGCAAAAAGAAGCAAGGCCATGCATAAGCCATGTTATGGGCGTGCTTGCCCCCATGGAGAACAGTGGATCTAAGAGCAGGGGACAAGGCCAGTGGCCAGAGCCTTGAAGACAATGTGGACACTGCTTGGGGATAGGGTAGAAAGGAAGATGTGTGTCGTTTTCAGCTGACTATGACATTTGGATTATATGATCAGTGTGGAAGGTGAGTTATGGAATTGACATGATTTGATTCCTTTTGGTGGAAGGTGACTTGGCACTGCACAGAGAAAGGCCTGGGGAGGGCGGGATGAGGGAGTGTGTGGAGACAGTGGAGATGGTTCAGAAGACAGGGGAGGGATGGAAGTGGATTGAAAGAGGGATGAAGCCATGCTGCAGTGATCAGCGTGAGAGCTGCCCTGTGCAGCCTTGTCTGGGAGAAGGCAGATAGCACCTGTATGCGCTGTGCATTTTCCTTGTGGAGACGTTGCTCTAACATCTCTGGATTTGTCTGACCACTTGGAGACACAGTGCTTCCGTTTACTGACATCAGTTGTTCCACGTGTATTTGACACAGGGTAGTTTGAATACCCAAACTAGTTGTTGTAAAACTTAGTAATTTAACAACGTGTCAGCTGATGAATAATTTTCAGATGTAAACTTTTCTAAGTAAAACTAACTGTAGAAGAATTTCCAAAAGAATAAGAATCTAACATTTGTCTAACGAAAAGCAAACCTAACGTTTAAAGTATTTTTGAAAGTGGTTGTTCTACAGCATGTACTGCTCTTGGCAGTTTTACGGATGAAGCGAGTAGGCTTTAGGCAGAGTCAAAGTGAAATCAGTCTCTAGGTGCTGCAGCTCCTGCTTGTCCCTATTCTTTCTCCAGGAGACTACTGCCTTTAGAAATGCGTATTTTTGACAGGTGGGCGTGGCACACACATTTAATCCCAGGACTCACGAGACAGAGCAGTATGATGTCTGAGTGCAAGGCCAGCCTGTAATTCCAATTGCATACATCAACATTAGTCTGTCACATATGCAGGAACTTCTGACTGGCATTTAGAGCAGATGTTGTAACTAAAGGCCCATAAAATCAATGAGTGAGCATTCTAATGCTCTCAATTCAGAGTGGTAAGCACAGCTCAGAGATCACAGCTCACTCTGTTTCGTGCCTCACAGATATGCCCAGCCTGTGTTTGGAAAATGGGTCCAGCACATCCAGGCTCAGGGAAGCAAAGTTGCTGGGCCTAGGAAGGTTCCACATCTCTCTGACTCTAGAACAGTGGTTCTCAGCCTGTGACTTGTGACCTCTATCCCCCAAACTATCTATCCCCCCCCAAACGTCTATCCCCCAAACTATTTCCATTATGATTCTTACCTGTAACAACTTTACAGCGATGAAGTAGCAACAGCAATAATTTTCTGGTTGGGATCACCACACATGAGGGACTGTATTAAGAGTCATGTCACAGCATTAGGAAGGCTGAGAACCACTGCTGTACAGATATCCAAACACAGAATCCGGCTTCTCAGATATGTCTGGGATCCCTTCATCATTGTCCCCATACTCCTAGGGAGGCACAGCCCCACATCAGGACACCCACACTCACATCTCCGTGCAAGGGAAATCCTGTTCTTCTTTCTCCGTCATTTCTATATCCACACACTATGCTATATTTCCAAATTTTCTTTTTTTATGTCTTCAGCACTGAGCTTAAGGATGTGTCTGATTCTTTGACCAACCTTTTTCCTGTTTTGTGATTCTTCTGCAGGGTCTGGGTCATTGTTCTGCACACACAACCACAGAGAGTACAACAGCAGCCTCCAGTCCCTTGTTGCTGACCTTTGAGGAAGCTGGGCATGTAAGGTAGGTTTGCTCTCAGGAGACTTGCTCTCGGGAACAGGATGTCCTTGCCAGAGGCTGGACTCGAGGATGCTGCAGCACATAGATCTGCCCAGCATCTGTGGCCCTGTCCGAAGCTCTTCAAAACTGTGGTGGGAGCACATGTGGGGATTTTTAAAAGTGGTCCCTAGACACTGGTATGGCTCCCCTGGCAGTGCAGGACATTCCCAGCTATATTCTTGATTTTTCTGGTAGCTGTTCAATGAGAATGCTATACCATGAAAAGAAATCACTGGTGAATTTAAAAAGCCACAGTATGGGGACTGGCGACATAGCTCTCGAGGCAGAATGATTGCCTAGAATGGAAATTGCTCTGTGTTCTTTGACCCTCTGGGCATGTTCACCCTCACCTGTAATACCAGCACTCAAGACGTAGAGGCAGGAGGAAAGAGATGTGAGAGTCATTACTGTTTATGAGCGTATGGGTCCCAGCACCCATGGCAGATAGCTCACAACTGCCTTTAACTCCAGCTCCATCAGGAGTCAATGCCTCTGCCCATCATGTGCATACGACAGACAGACAGACAGACAGACAGACAGACATAATTAAAAGTAAAAATAAATCTAAACAAGAAAAAAGAAGAATCAGCTCCAGGTCATTGAACCAAGGGGAAAACACAGTGGAATTTAAAATATGAACATTATAATGGCTAATGGACTTTAACAGTCTACAGTCTTGCTGGAGAGATGTTCAGTGGTTAAGAGTGCATTCTATTCTTGCTGAGGACGCAAGGTCTGTTTCCAGCATCCATTTCCAAAATCCGTGATGGACCGTACCTCAGCTCCAGGAAGGTATGACCTCTCCTGACCTTTGTAGGCATGTGCATTAATGTGTAAATACACACACAAATATACACAACATAATTATTATTAAGTTATGCACATTCTTTGCCTTAAAATCATTTACAAATTAAAATAATTGCTGTGAAACATTAAAGAAAAATGCTCAAATGCCAGGCAATAATGAGAACAGTTTTCATTCGCATTATGTGGCAAATGCGTGCACTTCCAGCTATTTGAACACTGGGGTTACAGGATCATGACTGCAAAGAAGTTTCAGAACAGCCTGAATAGCATAGAGAGGCCCTGCCTCAAAATGAAAACCAAACAAAAACCAATAATATCTCAGAAAATGTGAAATTTCTTAGGAAAACAATCTTAGAGTACATGGTTTTTCAAGAGATGTGGATCATTATAAAATAATTTTTTGCAGGGAAATCAATGATAAAATTACTTATTTCGTGGGAATTCAACCATATACATGTAGAAATGGAATGAAAATGTTACTGGGCCGAGAAGAAAACAGTAGCATTAAGAATGTGTTTACATTAAAATGAATACTTGAGCTGGAGCAGTGTGCTAAGCTGGGAAGACCAGCAGCACTCTGAAGGCTGAGGGAGGAAGGGGAAGAGTCCCAGGCTGGGCTGGGCTGCTCTGAGACTCTGCACTAAACACACAAAGTAGATATCAGGACTATTATCATTCCATTCACTGTGGGAAAGTTTCAACTTAGTTCTGTCATGGGAAAACATCCTCTTTTCACTGGATGTTAGGCAGAGCCCTGTGTGTCCCTGGCAGACACATTAAAGATTACCATCCCCTAAATGGGGAAGTGACTTCCTCACCACCACATACAGCAAGGCGCACAGAAAATGGCGGCTGGGACTCTACTCAGATAGCTCACTCTCAGGAGATTTCCCTGCAGACAGCCCTGTGCCTTAGGGGTAGGAATAAGCCCAGCAACAAACACAGATTTCCTTATGGTAGTACATGTGCTTTCCTGTGGTGTTTGAAATTTCATATCCAGGAAGGAAAGTACTTTAAAGTGTAATCTGAGAAAATACTTGTGCTTGGGTGGTAAAAGTAGGGCTGGGGAGACAGCTAAATCAGTAAAGTGCTGGCCTTGTGGGCATGAGGCCTTGAGTGTCATTCCCAGAGAGCATCATCCAGAAAATGAAGATAAACTACAGGAGGAAAAGTAGCAGGTGTGGCGGGACATGCTTATGTGTGAAGGTGGAGGCGAGCCCATCCCTGGAGTGTGCTGACGAGCTAACCCATCCTGCCTTGCGTGTTCCAGGCCAGTTGGAAACCTTGTCTAAGAAAAACATCAGGGGGATGGCGCCTGAGTTACAGCACCGGAGGCTGTCTTCTGTCCCCTGACCTCACGCGCGCGCACACACACAAACACACACACACACAATTGCTCACGCACTCACAGGCATGCTCGAACCCACAATCGCGCTTTGGATAAATGATTATACACCTTCCATACTTCAGGAGAAGTAGTCATTTTGTTGAGTTTCTGGAGTAGTAAAGACGAATGTAATCTATTCTGATGCTGTGTGCATGCCTCTGTGTGTGTGTGTGGTGTGTGTGTGTGTGTGTGTGTGTGTGTGTGTGTGTGGTGTGTGTGTGTGTGTGTGTGTGTGTGTGTGTGTGTGTTTACACACAGAGCTCCACCATCTCTATCTAATGAGGCTGCTTTATGTTAGCCTTAGACTGGGATTGGTCTCCAATCTCGGGTTTACATTTGATATACCTAAGATGTCCAGTTTTATGTGCCAGGAAAGTATAATGAAGTGAAAAAACACTGCCTTATCTTATCTAAGGTCCCTTCAAGTCCAGGTTACAGCCAATGTTCCCTCCCACCCAAATATAGACGCCACTGGGCCCAAGACTCTCACTGATGTAGTCCCCATTATGGCCAGGAGGTGGCATTCAAACTACATGCCTACATTTATTTTCTTTAAAAGGGCTGAAGTTTTATGGAATAGCAATGCGTTTTTAGTGTGTTTGGAAAGCTGGCACACATATAGAGCAGTTCCATTTATGGATTGCAGCAACTGTAGTGCTCCACAACTCACTTCATCCTCCCTGAGTGTAAAGTGGGCAGTGCACACGGGATACAGAGTGGTGCTCTGTAGAGAATATGAATGTGGTGGGCACCTTGAATCCCCTGACTCTGGGATAAATGGATTTCCTAGATTTTATATCCCCTCTCCAGGAGGCTGTGGTACAGTCCCCAGATCGCTGCCTCCCAGGCAAGTTGTATCCTGGTCAGTCACTGCAATTGTGTTGCACCATGCCTGCTGGGGACTTCCAAGAGCAACCTGGTGTTTGTGGTGTGGTTGCCAAGTACGCTTCCATGGTGTTTGTGGTGTGTTTGCCATGTACTTTTCGATGAATATGCTCTGCATATGGCTCAGATGTAATATGTATTCACCCTTACGATGTAGAACAAGATTGGGGCCCCTTCTCTATTGCAGGAAGATCTCCAAAGTATTTCCTTTACCTCACCATCATTTTGGAGCCACTAATTTGATATTGAAAGAGAAATTATCCCCTGTGCCCTACAAGAAGAGATAACACAGAAGAAAAGAGGCAGGAACCCCAAGTCCATTGACAGCCACAGGACATTGTCTGAGCTACTGTTCTGTTGCTGGGAAGAGGCGCTGTGCTGAAGAGAATTTACAGAACAAAGCATTAAATGGGGAGCTTACTTTCAGTGTCAGAGGGTTAGTCCAGTACCATCACTGTGGGCAGCATGGCAGCAGGCAGCCTGGCAGGGCACTGTAGCAGAAACTGAGAGTTTACATCCTGATCACAGGCAGGAGGCAGAGGGCTTTTGAGACATCAGAACTCACCCAGTGACACGCCTCGTCCAATAGGGCCACACATCCTAATCTTTCTTAAATTATTCACCATTGAAACATTAACCATAGGAGCTTACGGGGACCATCCTCATTCAAACTACCACTGTCATGTAAGGGATTTCCTCTGCCCCATTAGCAGCTACAGAGGGAGAATTGGGGCTGGTTGAATACTCATAAGTGCATTGACTAGAATCTGTTCCAAGATGTCAGTCATTAATACAAGAGACTACTGTGTGACATTTGGGGCAAGCAGGAGGCCATTCCAGTTACTTGTCTAAAATAATGTGCTCTTCAGAAGACAGTAATCCCCTTTTGGCCCTCTTCATGGACAAACCTGCGTATACTAAAACTGTAAAGACCTTGAGCACACAGGAATTTATGAAACACCATCTGTCTTGGTCACTGTTCTATCGCCGTGAAGAGAAACCATGAGCAAGGCCACTCTTATCAAAGAAAGCATTCACGTGCCTTGCTTATAGTTTCTGAGGTTGGTCTGTTACCATCACGGCAGGGAGCATGGTGGCACACAGGCAGACATGGTGTTGGAGAAGTAGCTGAGAGTTCTATTACCTGATCCACAGGGAGAGAGAGGCTGACACTGGGCCTGACATGGGATTTTGAAATTCAAAGCCCACCCCCAGTGGCACACTTCCTCCAATGATGCCACTTCTACTCCAACAAGGACACCACATCATCTAAGCCTTCTCAAAGAGTGCCCCTCCCTGGAGACTAAGCATTCAGATGCATGAGCCTATGGGGACCATTCTTATTCAAACCTCCACACCACCTCCAGACTCCAAGAGATTTGAGCTCTGTGTTTGCCAGGCGCATATCCCTGGGAGGGTCTACGCTGTAACTATGAGAACATTAGCAGACAAAAGCTTCCCTTTTGTCCCACATATTAATGCTCCCCCATTTTTCTGCAAAGAGGATTGTGAAATTTCTCTCTTTTGTAGCATAAGGTGACTTTCTCCCCACTTTATGCTCTTATAGGGGTAGCATAAACACAATTTGGCCAGTAAGGTTTCCCTTCCAATTCTGCAGTTGCTTCTAAGATACAGTCTGAGCCATTATAGCAGGATATCAGATGTGCACATAGCCAGAGTTTTGTGGAACTCATCAATTTCTCAGACATGCACAGACAGGTGTTCTCTTCAGGTTCTTAGCTGACTTTGGGCAAATGAAAACATTGTGCAACTTACTAAAACGGGAAACTCAGAGATTTGAATTGTCCCGCTGCTTGAAGAAGCAGGCCCACTGGTGAAAGAAAGTGTCCTTGAGTCATTCCTTGTGAATGGGCACAAATATCCACAGGGGAATTTCCTTTTGTAAGAAGCAGCTATAGAATGAGATGGTGGAACATGCAGGCAGGGTACTACCATATTAAATTCCTAACACACTGAAGTAAGTTAACTATGTATGCCACCCTTGGGGAGCTGGAAAGATAGATGGTTCATGAAAAGAAAAATAATCTGTTAAAATTGGAGGCAGGTGGCTAGGTGCGCACGCCTTTAATCCTAGCACTCGGGAGACAGAGGCAGGTGCATCTCTGTGAGTTTGAGGCCAGCCTGGTCTACAAGAGCTTGTTCCAGGATAGGCTCCAAAGCTACAGAGAACCCTGTCTCAACCCCACCTCCCAGTGGAGGCAGGTAACATCTGATGATTTATGTCAGAATGGCAGGACCGCAAGGCATCTAGCCAGGGTCTATAACCATGAGAACTGGGGCGGCTGATGGGGATTCAAGGATCCATGCATTCAGGGCAATAGAGAAATCAGTACACTCTGTTTTGTGGCATCTTCTGGCCACAATAAGAAAGCTTTTGAGAAATTACATTTCCAGTGATTATCTCTGAAATGAGCCAATGGATTTTTACAGAATTGAAATACTTCACATACTATATGGTACATAGAAGGACCTCAATAGATTCCACCCTGGCCCAACTTTCTCCTTCCTACCATGGAAGCAAGGAGAGTGGCTAGAATCAAACAGTATGACTCACATGGAGGCCACCTGGAATGGTAGCCATAAAAAGCAGCCCACACTCATGCTTGCATTGAGCTTCAGGCTTTGGAGCCATTACTGTGATGTAAGGTGATGATGGTGATGGATTTTAGACTGTTTCTTATTAACTTCTGTCTGCTTGATGTATAGTTCAGCATCAGAACATTGATATTGGTACTGGTAATACTGATATTCAGTATCAGATTTCCGCTGACTTATAGTTGACAGGATCATGCACACACGAGAGAGAGAAAGAGAGAGAGAGAGAGGCAGAGAGATCATAAGCCCCTGACTCTTCAGCCGATTCGTTGTAGCATCGAGATTCCTGCACTGTGAAGTCCTCTGCTCCATTAGCTTCACCATAGACATAGGGTTGCAGACTGAGCTGTCACAAGCACACAGTTAAAAGGAAAAGGAATGGGTTTGTGTGATTCCTCATTAGCCTTGTTCCGACTGTGTAAGTTGGGAATAATGATGCCTTCCTCCTAGAATGGTTAGGAGTGAGTAATGTTAAACATATGATGGCTGAGATGTGTGCAGTTGTCAATGAAACTGTAGACAAAGATCCCGATTCCACCTTTTCTTTCCTCTGGAGAATGTTCCTGAAATTCCTGTAGTTGTTTCATCTGGGACTACTTTCATATGAGTAGCTATTATGCTCTCTCTCTCTCTCTCTCTCTCTCTCTCTCTCTCTCTCTCTCTCTGTGTGTGTGTGTGTGTGTGTGTGTTTCTCTCTCTCTCTTTCCCTCCCTCCCTCCCTCCCTCCCTCCCTCTTGCCCTCCCTCCCCCTCGTGTGTGTGTGTGTATGTGTGTGTGTGTCCCTATAAAAAGGATTTTTCTCTTTTATTGAACATACTAGACAGTGTCACCACAATTCCCAGATGCTCATAGTAGCTTTACGAACAGAAACACAATGTTTCCATCAAGGGGTGAAGAGATAAAGCAAGTGTGCTGTCCAAAGCCTGTCATCCCAGCATTTGGTAAACTGAAGCAGGGGTTCCACTCGGGAGCTCCTATTTGAAGGGGAAGGAGAAAAAGTAAAGAGAGCTCTCCGTGGTAGAATGTCTGCCAACAAGCTGAAGGGCTTTGGTTCAATCCTCAACACTGCTGCCAAACAAGTCAATACGATTCATCCATATGTGCAACGATATGGGAAAATTAAACATAAAATTTGTGGATGATACAATACGAATCAAAAAGCCCAAATCAGGGACTGGAGAGATGGCTCAGTGGTTAAGAGCACTGACTGCTCTTCCAGAGGCCCTGGGTTCAATTCCCAGCGCCCACATGGCACCTCACAGCTGGCCATTCCAGAGGATCTGTTGCTCTCATACAGACATACCTGCAGACAACACTCCAACATAAATAAAATAAAAATGAACTTTTAAAAAGCCAAAATTGAACTTAACAAAAACTCTCCTGTAACAATTTTGTAGGGGAACCCCTCCCCTGCAGGAACAGATCTGTTAAGTCGGGGAAGCCTTTCCCTGGAACAAGGCTAGCTATAGGCTGTTTGTTATGCTTATGGTGACTTTGTGGTCGGGATTGCTTTCCAACCGAGCTGCACTGAGTACAACTGCTGTTTAAGCTGGAGTTAACCAGAAGATACCAGTGATCCAGTGGGGTGACCTCTTGCGTTCTGCCCCAATTTTTTCAAGGAGAAGATGGGCTACTTGGAAAGAGTCAAGGGTAGCACACTCCCTTAAGGAGAGGATCCCATATCTCTGCTGCCCTTGAGCCTCCTTGCCCCCAAGTTTCAAAGCAGTAACCAGTCCTTTTAGATCAGTGATCCCTGCCTCTCTCAACCGTGCAAGGATGCCCACCTCAGGGTAACCACAAGAGAAGGAAAGAGGGACACCGTTCTCTTAATCACAACCCCTTGTTCTTGATCAAAACCTGCCCATGTTGTCAAAAAGAGGTGTCGGGTTTCTATAGCAACTGGGACGCACTCAGTCTTCCCCCAAACCGGAAATGACTGTGTACCCACCCCTTCTTCAAGTTCCCCCGCCCCCACTCCCATTTCTGAGAACAAAGCACCTTTCACCCTTGAGGCCACCTGAGAAAAAACGTTCATTAGATTAGGATGAAGACCATTGACAGATTTTAAAAGTACGATTTTAGCTGCAGAATGTGCTTTAAAAGACATTTTGGTCACCATAATGACGTCATGTTTCTAAAGCAATCGCGATGCTAGGATTGTTAGAAAATCTTAAAATGTCTCCACATGGACTTCTTTTCCATGCCCTTGCCTGTCCCTGAAAGAAAACTCTTTTAAGATAACCAAACTAATCACAGTCTTTTGAAAAAGTGTGCCAGGTTGCTTTCTGTTAGCAGAACCCTGTGCAAGTTTTGGAAGCAAATCACATTAGCGGCAGTGAAACCCTGTTTTCGGTAGATGAAGTACATCTAACTAAAAACTTATGGATCGCCTTGATGACGTCAGGTTACTGTGGCAACAGCGACCTGCAGTCTTATCCTCCACTCCAGCACTGTTTACACACAACCTTCCTTTCCCTTATCTTTCTCTGAAGGCAAAACGCTTGCTCTTTTGCAGGCTACCATCTTAAAGGGGGATGTAGACAATTGGCAAAATTCTTCTCAGTTTCTGGACAACAAACGCGTGTCTGTTTGCAGGAGTTTTGTTTGCTATAATTGTGAATATAGGGGACTTTTATCATCAGAGAGACCCACATGTACTTATTATGAAACTGCATAGCCTGTGTTCAAATCTAGCCTTTACACTCCATTTGCCTGCATCAATTCCCATATATTTAAAGTCAGGCAATAGCTCCGTCTCATAGGTTGTGAGAATTTTTTTAAAGTATAACTTACCATTTAGCGTCAGATAAGAAGGAAGTTATTATTGCATATTATTACGATTCCTTTCACAAAGCAATGTGCCTTACCCTCTCTGAGGACTGGGTGGGGGTGGGGGGAGGGAATGGGAGGAGGGGATGGAGTCGGAACTTGGATTGGTATTTTTAGAAATCTAATAAATTAAAAATAAAAAAGATTTCTTTCACCAGTGCTATTATTATGTTGATTCATAAAGATAGGTATGGATTAATATACAGATATGGCTTTCATCAAAGATGGTAACGCCATGCCATTTGCGTTCCTCAGAAAGTATGAGTTACTGGGCTGACATCATGGTTTAACGGGTAAAGCACTTACTGCCATGGTGAAAGTAGAGAAACAACTCCCAAGAATTGCCCTCTGACCTCCACGCCTGGGCTGTATTGCTGATTTTCTTGGTGTCCTGTGCTATTGTAAATGATAGCTTATGCTTCCTTTTTTAAAGACTTAAAATTACATTTATTGATGTATGCGTATGGCGACAAAATATCATAGTTTCCCATTATGTTTCCTCTGAAATTTCCCAAAAACAGCCACTTGAATTGGCAGAAGACACCTCTGGGTACCTACTGAGCAGAGTACTAGGTTTGAAAAGGAACCTTCCCCCACCTCCCACCCCTGCCATGCTCTTGTTTTGAACGCTTGGTCCAGGCTAATGGCTCCATTTAGGAAAGTTGTAGCTTCTGAAGGAGATGGAGCCTAGTTGGAGAAACTAGTTCACTTCGGATGCTTCTTTGGGAATATGTTACCCTACTGAGCTCTCGAATTCCTGTCAGGCAAGTGATGAGTACCTTTATTCTGCCACACACTCCTGTTCTCATGTTATCACGTGGCTGATCATTTGTCTTCTCTGTAGTGGACTGAACCAGGATTAAACCTTTCTTTCTGGAAGCTTTACCTGATGTGTTGGTCACCCCTTTGTGAAAAAAACATCTTCATCCATAGCATGCTAGCAAGGAAATATTTGTGACTGACTCCCGTGTGTGTGCCTTTGTGTCTGCTGAGCTAGTTGTCTCGTGAGTGTCTGGGAACTGTTTTGTTATCATCTCTTGTCTCACTCCAAGAGTGCTAAAATGACACGCAAGTAATCTCTCACCTTTATCTGAGTTCTGGGTATCTGAACTCTGGTCTTCATGCTCTTGTGGCAAGCATCTTACCCTTGGAGCCGTCTTCTCTCACTCACATTTACTCTCCCTGCTATATTCTGAAGTCTGTGACTCAATCTCTCTCTCTCTCTCTCTCTCTCTCTCTCTCTCTCTCTCTCTCTCTCTCTCTCTCCCTCCCTCCCTCCCTCCTTCCCTCCCTCCCTCTTTCTTGGAGGTAGTTTTGTTGCTGTTGTTGTTTTCTTGAGACAGGGTTTCTTTGTGTAGCCCTGGCTGTCCTGGAACTCACTCTTTAGACCAGGCTGGGATTGAACTCACAGAGATACAGAGATCCTCCAGTCTCTGCCTTTGCTTCCAAAGTGCTGGGATTAAAGGCATATGCCACCGCCACCACCTAGGCAAAATCTTCTCATTAAGAGTTATAGTATGTTTTCTTTCTGAACCCACCACACTTCTTCTAAGGTTCTATCTCAAAGTTATAATAAATCACACTGCACAAATATCAAAAGACATGAATATAAGCATAAGGTCTTTCCTTGTAAAAAAAAAAAGAAGATGAAAAATAATATAGATGTTCACTAATGGGGGAGTCACTGAATAATACAAGGTACAGCCACATACTATACTATATATAATGCAGGAATAATATAGCAAGATTCCCTTTCTCTACTGTGTAAGGGATATTCAATGTATATTACTAAGTGAAGAAATTAAGATATGGAAAAACATCTAGAGTACTTACTATATAACACTGTGGCACTGGCTAGCTATAAAAGCCATTCAAATTTAAGATTAAATTCATAATTAAAATTTCATGTTCCTGTAATACTCATATTTCATGTGTTCATATATTCAGTGTCCCAAATGTAAAGAAATTTAATGGAAAGCAAAACAAATAAGATTTATGTTACTTGAGTAACAAAACATTAGGAAAACCACTGCAAAAGAATTAAATATTTATGTGAACCTTCTTTGCATACCAGAGTTTAGCAAAGTTGATAAGAAGTTCCTGTAATAGAAAATCATAAATAATACATACATAGTTATAAAATTATGATATCATCCTTTTAACAGTGAAGATCTACCCAACATTCTTCCTTGTTTGCAAAAACTTTGGTGTGCAATACATATTAGAAATTGTATGATTACTTCACCAATCACCAGATGATCAGCTTTGATGTTACCAGAAGAAAGACAACTAGAACAGTGAGTTCTTAATGAGACTGTAGGAATAAGCATCACCAGAGCTGACCTATTTTTACCAAACTCTGAGTTTAGTTTAGTCTCTAATTTCAATATGAATTTAAAAGGTAGAGAAGTGACCCAAATAATGTATGGCATACTAAGGGTTAAATCAGCAATCTTCATAGGGCAGAAGACAAACTCTTAATGGAGTCTGAAAAATTAAAGACTTTGAGCTAATGTTGTTTGGGGTGCATCTTTGGGGATGAGATTAAACTTGAATTTGTGAGCTGAGCAAAACAGCTTGCCTTTTTAGATTCACATTACCCAAACATCCGATGGCCAGACTAAACTCGACAGACTGAATTGACTGCTTGAACTGAGCTATCTTCTTTCACTGGCTTCAGAACTGAATGCAAAAGTGACATTTCAACTGGAAATTCTAGCATTGGTTCTCCCAGTTCTTTGACCTTGATATTAAGCTGTAACTATTTCATAGGTTATCCATTATTTATAACATGACTACCTAATGATTGTGTAAGCCACTACATCTACATGGTATTAATCTACATGGTATCATATCCATTTGGTCCTCTTTGGATATATTTCTCTTGAGAACATGGACTAATGCAAAGAGAGAGGACACACATTCTTATACTTAAAAGAGACATAGCACTAGAGATTTACCTACTAAAACTAATGTCAGCTGAGTCCAATGACACGTGTTTAATCCCAGCACTTGGGAGGCTGATCCAGGATGACCAGAAATCCAAGGTCATCCTCAAACCCCCTCTCAAAATAAGGACTGGAGTTGTAGCTCAGGTGGTAGAGTACTTGGCTAGAATCTGTGGCACCCTGGATTCAATCTTCACCACTATATAAAACCAGACTGTCTGGTGCATGCCTGTAATCCTAGCACTTAGGCTGTGGCAGGAGAAGCTGGAATTGAAGATCTGCCTGAGATACATGAGGCACACCATCTCTAAGACTATGAGATACCAAAATATCCACACAAATAGAAGAACCAGTTGGATGTCACCAAGTGTTGGCAAGCATGTGGAATACATTGAGTTCTTGCCTGGAAATTTAGACTGGAACAATTGTTTTTAAATCGTGCTTGGCAGTATCTACTGATGCAAGTAGATATAAGTTATATGAATCAGAAATGCCACTTAAGAAGCAAATCTAGGGCTGGAGAGATGGCTCAGTGGTTAAGAGCATTGCCTGCTCTTCCAAAGGTCCTGAGTTCAATTCCCAGCAACCACATGGTGGCTCACAACCATCTGTAATGAGGTCTGGTGCCCTCTTCTGGCCTGCAGGCATACACACAGATAGAATACTGTATACATAATAAATAAATAAATATTAAAAAAAAAAGAAGCAAATCTAGCAGGGCGGTGGTAGTGCATGCCTTTAAACCGCATTCGGGAGGCAGAGGTAGGTGGATGCCTGTGAATTCAAGGCCAGCCTGGTCTACAAGAGCTAGTTCCAGGACAGCAAGGGCTATGACACAGAGAAACCCTGTCTCAAAAAATAAAATAAAATAAAAAGTAAAGAAACAAATCTAAACCATAGATGGGTTTTGGAAGTCTCTTTAGTTGGACACCAGGGGAGAATGCCAGCAACAAACTCTTTATATCAGTCTTGACCATGGTATGCTACTGTACTTCATAAGAGAGCTACAACACAACAGCCTTGTCCTTTATCACCCCTGTTGTCATCCATGATATCATGGAACCTGTCTATAAAGTTAATAGCTCTGCTTGTAGAAATTTCCAGGGTGGCAAATGGGAGCAATGTTGGCTTGTGAGGGTCGAAATCAGGAAGGAAGTAGATGGCTCTGGGTTGACCAGATGCGTGACTGGGAATTTTATCATACATCACTGGAAACTGTGGTTTAAGAATGAATGGTAGAAGCTCAATGTTGTGGTTCAGGTCTGTAATTACATCACTCAGGAGGCAGAGACGGGCACATCTCTGTGAGTTCAAAGCCAGCTTGGTCTACAGAGTGAGTTCCAAGTTACCCAGGGCTGAATAGTGAAACCTTGTCTCCAAAAAACAACAATGGTGAAAAACAGCTAGAGCGGCGGCTCGGCAGCTACAAGCACTTGCTGTTCTTTCAGTTGGCTTCCCAGTACCCAAACTGGGTAGCTGACAATTGCCTGTCACTCTAAATCCAAGGACACTGATACCCTCTTCTCCCCTCCATGAGCATCTATAGGGGCATACACAAAATTAAAAATAAAATTAAATCTTAGAAAGGAAGACTGAAAAATAGGTGTGGAGGTGCTGTGATTGTTAAAATGCCTGGATAAGCACGGTGAACTCTAAAGACTCAGTTTACACATAAGAATCTTCTCAGAACAGTCGAGAATGTTATCCGTGGATCCAAAGATTTGGGATTACACCCGAGGCCTGGAATCACGGGAACCTCCTCAGCAGCACGCCGGTATCTAATTCATAAGACATGGAACAATAATTTAAATTTACTAAGAAAGACCTTCCAACCTTCTGGGATAGTTGGGTCTCCCCACCATGAAAGGTGTTCAGTTTTTAGTGTGGTAACCCACACCTCTACCGGAGTCCAAGTCCTGGAGGTGGGACTCTGCCTTGCTCTTCACACCAGCCTCCAATAAAAAGGCATTAAAATGTAAAAATGGCATCAGGTTTCAGTGGTACCTATGATGCACATGATGTTCTACACACTGAAGGTGTCTTCACCCAGCTCACCCTTCTGTGACCTCTCATTCCCTGAAAGCAAAACTTCTTCACCCTTCAGGTCACCCAAAGAAAACCATACTCACTAGGAAAGAGGAGGCCAGGAGGCAGGCAATTGGCAAAGTTGTCCCACGTTAAGGACCACAGAAATTTCCCATTGTCAGGGGGGGAGTGCTGCCTTAAAGTGTGACTTTTGAGGAATACTATCAGAGAGACCTGAGGAGATCTCCTAGTGGATTTCTAGGTGAGCTAGCCCTGTAAAGGAAAGAAGACACACTTTGCCATCTCTTGCAAAAGAACTAATAGACTGGCCATAGTAACACACTTTGCTGATTCAGGAGCAGCAGAGCTTCACTGTTGTGTTGGAGTGACAGGCCTTGGATAATAGAGAAAGCACAGTCATTTCAACAATGCATTGATTGATCCCAAGAAATCCTTATTTTCCATTCCAAATATTCTCTTACATGGGAAGGTGCGTTTCCCTAGTCTCACTATGCACTCATCTCGTCACCACGACAATAACAACTTAGGTTACCTCAGAGTATAAAAGGAGAAACTGCCCAGGTTGTCTCCTTCACCCATAGAGGTACTAAGGTGAGATTTTCACTTTAGTAAGCAATCAAGTAAATGAAAGTCTACACCCCACCGAATACACTAACACACAAGCTACAGTCAAAATATCACAATGCCCCAAACACCAATCCTGGAGAAAAGAGCTACATATTATCCTATAGTAAGAGATCATGGTGAAAAGGTAGATAGGAAGTTCATAGAGGCCACAGTTCCAATATTCACTTGTGCTAGGCAAAACAATGGCTATTGAATATTTCCCAGGCTTCTTCTGTACATTAAGCAGGCACAGCTGGGTGTTGTGCGCTCCATTGGGATCTGTCAGTAGAGGTTTTCAGCAATCTGAAGAGATGCCCCTTAGGAGAACACTTGTATGTCACTATTGCTAGGAAGACAGGGACAAGGGTCTACTAACCCCAGAGAGGAAACCAACGACCGACCAAAGTAAAAGACACGACATCACCCAAGTCTAACTTGGTGAAACAAGGAGTTTATAAGAGTTCCATATGGGAGCATGGGTAGGGGTTACTTACAGGTGGAAGAACCACTCAGGGACAGCCTTATGCCTGAAAGCCCCAGCGTGGGCAGTGACAACAAAATCTGGAAACGTGGCCCTCAGTGAACAAGTTGCTTATATAAACTTGTTAAGGAAAGTGCCCTGCGCATCTGGCCAGTTTAAAGACTTCCAGAGACTCCTGAATTGTTAACTTCTGAGTCTCAAGGAGTCTGTCTTCAGAATTTCCTGAGTCTTAGCAAACCCCATTTAGAAATTCCTAGGTCCTTATGAGCCTTAGAACATTCTGCTTCTACTCCACATTGTCTATTGTGTTCATAGTTGTCAGATTGAACCAACTCCATACAATTTCAGTTCTACAAAACAATTACTTTCATTGGTTGGAGCATGTCATGTTATTTTACTTATCTGAAATTTGGATTCTATGGGATATAAAGTATTTAATGTTACATTTAGTCAATTTAGGGACTCTCAAGAAAAGAGACAAAGAGAAATGTTCCAATGGCAGGTCGATGGAAAACTGATAGCTCAGATTAACAACATAGACAAAATATTGACGTCCATCATGGTAACATTCAATGTTGTATGTTAACTGATAGAATAAAGTAATGCACTGCTTCTAAGGATGCCTGGAAAGATTTTTCTGGAAAAGATTAGGATTTGACTCAGTAGACAATTGAATAAAGGATATCTGCCTTCCACAGTGTGCGCAGAAGCATCTAGACAATTGATAGACCCAGACACAAGAACTGTGCCTTGGCTGCAATGAGCTTATGGAATGATGCTAACTGTACATGGAAAATGAAGGGTAGCTGAGTACCTAGGGAGAGGACAAACAATTTCTTAAAGAGAGGCTTGTCCTAGACTCAACTAATTCCAAGATAAGAAAACTGGCTCAGGATCCCCTTTCACAGCATACCCCAATCCAGAGCCCCTGCACATACAAACTCAGTGTCTCTATTACGCTCCCAAACTACTGGCGGGGTTTTTCCACTGTAAACATAGTGAGGCCTGCTACCACATAGCTCAGGGAAGTCCATGAATTCCAGAGCTTTCTGACATTTTTTAGAGGGCTGGACTCCAAGCCCGCCTGTCACCTGGTGTGGAAGGAATACTGAAGGCTCCTGCCTCGTTTTCCCCCTGCTTTTTCTTAATCTGGTCTGATCCTTTCTCTTGTGGAGGTTGTGAGGCAAGAGAGGCTGCTCATCTCAGCCACTGGGAGGACCAGACTCTTCCCATTTCTGCAGCCACCTGGACACTTACCTCACCCTGCAAGAGCAGGGATGGAAGGAACATTGTGAAACACCGCCTCAGGGTCAGAGTTCCCGAAGGAAAGGCTCTAGGGAAACTGTGGACATGGTCACCTCTGCCCTGAGCAGTGTGGACAGTGGGAGAAGAGGGACTGCTTCCTTAAGCAGTAGAAAAATTCATAGCTTTAACAAGAATTTATTGTATATATTTATTGTGGTGGGATGTAGTGTGTTCAAGATCAGAGGACAATTTACAGGAGTTGGCTCTTTTCTTCCACCAAGTAGGTTCCAGGCCTCAAACTCGTTGGGCTGGGCTGTAAGCACCTTTGCCTGGTGAGCCAACAGATGGGCCAAGAATTCCACAGTCTTGGTTCTTCCGTGTGCATGTACCAACCCTGCCATAAAAGAATGCATGTATGTTTCCAATTGGCCAAAATATGCAAGTCACACAATTTTAGTAGATGTTGTCTATATTCTTCTAGTGTTAGAAAGTAGAATTGCTTTTTATTTTCTCTAATTTCCATGTGTGTTCCATAGTTTACATTGATGCCCCAACATATGTCTTGGGCTAATTCTGGACTTCATACTCTAGAAGGGAAAGCTTAATGACTGAGATGTCTCTATGCTACACCCATTTAAATGGAAAATGTGACAGAAGAAAAGCCCATACTTTGCTGGAGGAGAAATTCCATGTACTCCCTATGTAGAAAAACTAGGCAGTGTTGACCAACAGTCAGATGTGAATTTTCCACAGCTACCGCAGTCCCAGGTACTAAGGGGAGAGACTCAGACATGATGTACACACGAGAACACGCACAAGAATGGTCCCACAGCAAAGCTACACATGTCCAAGTGGTCCCAGATGACCTGACCCCAGAAACCTCAGAAATCCTCTCTGGAATGGAAAGTTGCAGTCTGTATATTAATCTACGGGTTCTTTGGCAGCTACGTACACGTTAACACTCGGATGTATTGCATAATTGTCTAACCATCCCCAGATGTCGGGATCCTAAGGGCACTGAACTCCCTGAGTTCTCTGAGTGAGTGGTCCCCCACACTGCCCTCTGATGCCCCAACCTTGTCTATAGGGAAACTCCATAGTTGCCTTGAAGTCCTGCAACTCACATTTTGATCACCAGATGGCGCGCCTGGCTCTATTTACTAAAGGCTAGTTTTCCCTGAATAAATTAATATTTTAATGAAAGAAAAAAATACTTCTCAAAATAGGTAACAAAATAATAAGTACCAATATGCCATGATTGTCTTTGTGTATTGTGAATTCTACAATATTGAGTGAAGGTACACACACAAACACACACACACACATATACACACACACATACATTTCCTTCAGCCATGTCATCAATTTATTTCTGTGAATTAGTAGTTTATTGTGTGCCAGGCATCATCATTCTAACCCCACACCTACATGTCTCACACAATTCCTTTTTCCCTCTTTTGATCTGCTCAAGTGGATTCCCATGGAAACCATTCAAAGAGACTGCCTTAAACTGTCTGGTCCACAAAGAAAAACAAATGCTGCCTTGGAAACCAAGGAAAATTTGGCCCATCCTTCCCACAGTGTTCGCTATCAGGCCCCACTCTTCTCCTGGCTATATCTCCCTTACAGAGGGGAGGGAGGATAAACCTTGTGTGGTGTCGGTCTTGGAAGTTATCCTGGGTGCGGAGTAGATTTTTTTCTGATTCTGCTTCCATTTGATAGTGCAGTTAACATGTATGGATGATCTATAAGAAAGCAATTTGTTTAAGGAGGTCATTGAGGTTACACCAAGCACGTGACTTCCCATTCCCACACTGTGGGCCTAGAACCAGAGCCACAGGACTCAGAGAGGAAGAGGAACCACATCTTCAAAGACAAAGACAGGCAGAGGGTCCAGTCTGAGCATGTCACTCTCCTGATTTCAGGAAATGCTCACCACAGGTTTCTCACATAGCAGTCACCTCCTCTCAGCTCTCCACGTGGGTAGTCTGTGAGCAAAAAGACACTCTTCTCCATTGCTGGAGAGAATGCAACTGTTCTCCAAGCCTATGGATGGATCTTATGCTAGTGAAAACCACAAGCGTGCATTCTGGGACCAGGGGTCTTTCTTCTAAGGATCCATCCCAAAGAACACGGAAGGGGACACAAAGAATCTGACAGAGCAACAATGTAGAACTCCAAGAGCAGAACTATGAAAAACATCTGTGGGAAGGAAAGAGGGACAGCATGATCTCAGGTGTATCTACCACTCAAATGACTAGGTACGCATGTGCTTAGCCAGGTATGATGGTATGCATCTGTGATGCCAACAGGCTGATGGTAAAGACAAGAGAATAGTCGTTTTGAGGCTATCCTGAGCTACATAGTGAGCTCAAGTTTTACCTGACTTATATACTGAGATTCTATCTCAAAACAAACAAAATAATTTTTAAGAAGGCAACATGAAGTCCATGATTATAATTATAGAGTGATCTCCAGGATATATTGTGAATACACAACACAAGGTGAAGAAATGAGGCCAGGGTTATCTGCCTAATGTTTTCCTCAGTTACATGCGGCACATGGAGGTTAATAAATTATATAACCCTATTTAAAATAAATAAAGTCAGCTTTAACAAACAAAATTTAACCATAATTATAAGTGTCACCTTCAGCACTGCTCAGATTTCCAGTGGCCAACAGCCACAGACAGCTAGAGCTTCCTGGGCTGGGCAGTGCAGATGCAGAGCATTTTCATCAATTCAGAAAGGTGCATTGGGAACAGAGAGTGCACACCTTTATTGTGAGTGGGAGAATTGATAAAATATGTATGCTTGTGCTTTGAAACACTGGATAGTTGAGCGCCCCCCAAGAAAAGAAAATGATCTCCTATAGAGTGCCCTGGAAGAAACCAGGACAGAGGCTGACATTTATGCTCTCGAAGATGCAGAAGTACTCATTCCATGCACTGATTCCAATCAACTACTTATCACCAACTCCATTGCTCAGATTGAGTACACTAAAAACACTGCCCCCTCAAAGATGCCTGGGGAAAATGGCTGATTCCAGATTTGGGGCCAGGAATGCAACAGAAAAGTGCACAGTGACCTATCTCATCAGGAAGAATTTGGAAAAGACTAAAAAGTCCGTGTTAAAATGGAGATCTTCACGTGAGTGCAGCAAGTCAGACTTATCAGGGAGATGTGAAATATTTTCTCTTACAGATTGAATTAAAGACCAGACGTGATAGTAGTAGCCAACCTACTATTTTATAATATATATGAATTTAATTGGAGTTACCTGACGAAAGGGATGATGCTTCTCCCAGAAGCCATGGATTATTAAATAGCCCAGTGCCAAGTGTGGAACACCCCCTCCAGCTGTTGGTCAGGGCTGTTCCAGTGATCCCCCAAAACAATGCAGGTATTGTTTTGATCTTGATTCCTATTGTCATTGCTCTTGATTCCTATTGCTTAAGACACCACACACGTTGGCCACAGGGTATGGAGAAATCAAGTTGACACTGACCAGAAACCTTCCTTCCTATTACCTAGTTTTCCTATTACCAGAAGATACTACCAGGCTATTGAGTGGAGGAAAGTTGTCAATGTTCTTATTCCTCTGTGAACTACAATAATGGCCAACATGGCAAGATATACCCATGGGTCAACAGTGGCATGAATATCACAGAGGTAACCAAGTAACTTTATGTTTCAATTTAAGGCCCACTCCACAGGAGGAAACACTTGCCTAATACTATAAATGTCATCATGATCCCATGGTTGGCGAGTTCAGAGGTCCCAGAGGTGAAACTACAACCACCACCACCACCACCACCACTACCACCACCACCACCACAACTAACACCATCACCACCACTAACACCACCACCACCACCACCACCATCACCACCACCACCATTACCACTAACACCACCACCATTACCAACACCACCATTAACACCACCACCATCAACACCACCACCATTACCACCACCATCACTACCACCACAACCACCACCACCATCATCACCACCACCACCACTAACACCACCACCAAAATCACCACCACCACCACCACTAACACCACCACCAAAATTACCACCACCACCACCACTAACACTACCACCATTACCACCACCACCACCATTACCACCACCATCACCACCACCACCACCACCACCACCATCATCACCACCATCACCACCATCTCCACCACCACCACAATCATCACCACCATCACCACCACCACCACCACCACCACCACCATCATCACCACCACCACCACCATCACCACCAGCACCACCACCACCATCACCACCACCATCACCACCATCACCACCACCACCGTCATCACCACCATCACCACCACCACCACCACCACCACCACCACCACCACCATCACCACCACCACCACCACCATCACCACCATCACCACCACCATCACCACCACCACCAATACCACCACCACTATCACTACTACTACCTTTACCACTAGTGCCATTACTACTACTCCTCTGGGAGGTGAACATTGTATGACACTTCCAGGTGTCACTAAGGTGAGCAAGTATTGCTGCAGAGATGAGAGAAGCTTCTTCATCAACTGATGTGTGTCATTAAATCACCAAGTTTCACGATAAGGGTCATTGGGTTTCCAAACCATCCAGGGAATGTCTCAAAAACACAAGAAACAACTGATATCAGAAAACAGCACCACTATGTGGACATGGAGCCAGAAAAGCCCAGGAATTTTTGCCCCGCCTCTTCCCCATAAGCCCCATGCACAGTCACTGCCCTGCCAACAGCAGCCATGGCCAAATGTTCCACTCTCTACACACTGCAGCTACATGGCTCCCGTTGACCATAATGGCTGTTCCAACCCACTCTCGCAACAGTTTCTACTCAGTTCATTCTACACACAATAACATAACAACAACAAGAGTGAAATTGTGACTCTCTCCAAATCTTCCTTTCATAGTCATAATACAACTGAAAGACTATGAGAGTCATCTACCTTTTCCACCTCACACCGACATGACTACACTGTCCGCCAGCCTCTAGGCTTGTCCTCTGCTCGTAGACCAAATGAGGTCCATGTGGACAAGCCCACCAACAAGGCTTGTATATCCCTTCTTCTTCTTGTCAATCAGGACTCGAGTCAAATGCTACCTGATGAAACCGACCTTTGGGGGAAACCCCACCTACAACAATCCCCATCACAGCCATTTTATGTCCACCTTGAGTTCTTTAAAGCACAAATAACATATGGAGTTGCTGCAATTACTGCTATCCTCTACTTACTGACAATTTAGCCATCTAACTCTGCTAGTCTTCTCAGTGCAGGAACCCGGTGCTCACAAAAGAGGCCACTATGTGAATATCTGGATAAACATACATGAAGGAATTGATTTATCTATTTGCTATGCCATGTAACACACTGGTATTTATGGGATTAACAAGAGGACATTGTATGGAATTAAGCAGTCTGTGATCCATATCCTGAAAGACAGAATGTAAAACCCACTAGCAATACTTTTTTTTAATTTTTTAATTTATTTATTTATTAAAGATTTCTGTCTCTTCCCCGCCACCGCCTCCCATATCCCTCCCCCTCCCCCAATTTAGTCCCCCCCTCAGCCCGAAAAGCAATCAGGGTTCCCTGTCCTGTGGGAAGTCCAAGGAACCCCACCTCCATCCAGGTCTAGTAAGTTGAGCATCCAAACTGCCTAGGCTCCCACAAAGTCAGCGTGTGCAGTAGGATCAGAAACCCATTGCCATTGTTCTTGAGTTCTCAGTAGTCCTCATTGTCTGCTATGTTCAGAGAGTCCGGTTTTATCCCAGGCTTTTCCAGACCCAGGCCAGCTGGCCTTGGTGAGTTCTCAGTAGAACATCCCCTTTGTCTCAGTGTATGGGTGCACCCCTTGCGGTCCTGAGTTCCTTGCTCGTGCTCTCTCTCCTTCTGCTCCTGATTTGGACCTTGAGATTTATGTCCGGTGCTCCAATGTGGGTCTCTGTCTCTGTCTCCTTTCATCGCCTGCTGAAGGTTAATATTCAGGAGGATGCCTATATGTTTTTCTTTGGGTTCTCCTTATTTAGCTTCTCTAGTATCACTCATTATAGGCTCAATGTCCTTGGTTTAAGGCTAGAAACCAAATATGAGTGAGTACATCCCATGTTCCTCTTTTTGGGTCTGGCTTACCCCACTCAGGATAGTGTTTTCTATTTCCATCCATTTGTATGCAAAATTCAAGAAGTCCTTGGTTCTTACTGCTGAGTAGTACTCTAATATGTATATATTCCATACTTTCTTCATCCATTCTTCCATTGAAGGGCATCTAGGTTGTTTCCAGGTTCTGGCTATCACAAACAATGCTGCTATGAACATCGTAGAGCATATGCTTTTGTTGTATGATAAGGCCTCTCTTGGGTATATTCCCAAGAGTGGTATTGCTGGGTCCAGGGGTAAGTTGATCCCGAATTTCCTGAGAAACCGAAACACTGACTTCCATAGTGGTTGCACAAGTTTGCATTCCCACCAGCAATGGATGAGTGTACCCCTTTCTCCACAACCTCTCCAACAAAGGCTATCATTGGTGTTTTTTATTTTAGCCATTCTGACAGGTATAAGATGGTATCTTAAAGTTGTCTTGATTTGCATTTCCCTGATCACTAAGGAAGTTGAGCATGACCTTAAGTGTCTTTTGGCCATTTGAAGTTCTTCTGTTGAGAATTCTCTGTTCAGCTCAATGCCCCATTTTATAATTGGGTTGGTTAGCCTTTTACGGTCTAGTTTCTTGAGATCTTTATATATTTTGGAGATCAGACCTTTGTCAGTTGCGGGGTTGGTGAAGATCTTCTCCCAGTTAGTGGGTTGCCTTTGTGTCTTAGCGACAGTGTCCTTTGCTTTACAGAAGCTTCTCAGTCTGGACAGCCATCAGAAAGAAGTGGCTATGCCACACCCCACTTCTCAGGTATTGATTCAGTGTCTGTTGTGGACCCAGATATCTAACATTTTAATAAGCATGATTTAGTGTCTGTCGTGGACACAGATATCTACCATTTTAATAAGCACTCCCTGCAAATGTGATGCAGTAATGCATGGCCCTTTCGGGGAAATGGTCTGATGGGGATGGCGTCCATTTCAGTCCTGGTCATTTAAAGGAACCCATGCAGACTTCTGTCATCTGGGGAGTCTATGAATGTCATTGTTCCACAGTGTGCTGCTCTTGCTGCTACCTGCTCAACAGGATGTGTTCCTACAAGGCATCACAGACCAGCTGCTGGTCACACGGATGGGAAGAGAAAAGGAAATGACTGACCTGGTGAGTCCCACATGATCTTGTCACTGTTGCTCAGGTAACAGGCTGAACAGACCACACCACTTTTGGTTCTTCTCCAGGAGTTGGTTCTGCATGGAAAGTTCACTGTTTTCTCCCCTGTTCTACTAGAAGGCAGAGAAGGAGTAGAGAAATCTCATGGAAAGGGGAGGAAGGCAGATGAGAACGCTCATGCACTCTACTGTACTGAATATAGGGATGGAGTAGTCTGTCTGCATCCAGTCAAGTCAAAGATGTGCAGTGACATCTTCCTCTTCTTTGTTCATCTCACAGACCCTTCCTATACAGACACACACACACACACAAACACACACACACACACACACAAACACACACACACACACACACTCACACACTGGTGGCACTGATGACTCACATACTGGAAACAAGGGCTCATGTCAGCTTCTTGTCAACCTTCTGTGTGTACTCTCTAAAGTCTTGTTGTTCTTCTCATAGAAGAGACCTGACATTGACAACCTTGAAAAGGAACAAACTTGGAGGATGAACACCTGACTCCCAAACTCCTTATAAACATAGAGAAATGAAGACAGTGTGCCTCATTGGTAATTACAATAAGACAGAAAAGAATATGAAGGGGACAGAAGAGTCACACACGTGTGAGGGGACACCTTTAGCAAAGACACAAAGACACTTCAGTGAAGCAGGCATATGCTGGTCACCGAGTTTTTCTGGGACTGTTGGTGGTTATAGGAGGTACAGCCCAGCATCGTGATCAGCTGCCTAAGGATAACCCTGTTCCTTTGATGACCATGACCTTGGTAAAGCTGGATCTATGATTAGGATGCAGAAAAGAATTTCAGGAAAAGCCAGAATGAAGCAAAGCTTGTGAGCTTATTCATGCTATGGAAGAAGCTCACATAGTATAGGGATGGCTCAGGAATGAAGGCCTGAGTGAGGACTAGAGAGACTTGAGATTAGGGTGTGTGAGGAGGGCAGGAGAGTGAGAAATGTGAAGATTTTTATGGTTCTCAGAGTTACATTGTTACATTATTACATTGTTTGAAAATTACATGCTTTGAGTCTTTGAAATGGTTCTGTTTTTCCACTTGAAGAAAATATACAATAGGTTATTAAAAGTAAAAAATAAAAATGCTTTTAAATGTTCTTATCCCTTTTAAAAAACTTTTAGTAAATTAAATTGTAAGGTGAATATGTGATTCTGCCAACATTCTGGTCCTAAGTAAGCATAATTAATTAATTTTTTAATGTTTTTCACAAGGAAGTCTGTGCACCATCTGAGTGAATACCTATTGCTCACAGAGGGCACCAGAGTTTGAAATCTCTCAAACTGGAGTACAGACAGTTGTGAATCATCAGGTAGGTGCTGGGTATCAACCCTGGATCCTCTGGAAGACATCCAGTGATATTAAAGAATGACCCCTATCTTCGGACCCTAGTTTATTTGTTGTTATTTTTAAACTTTCTTTGAGATGTCTTTAGTACTACTTGCATTATATCTGTGGGTAATTTTGACTCTATCATTTGGGTGGAGGCTTCTTGAATGTCAGTTAGAAAAATGTAAAAATGATCACAGGGCCGGGCAGTGTTGGCTCACGCCTTTAATCCCAACACTTGGCAGGCAGAGGCTGGCGGATCTCTGTGAGTTCGAGGCCAGCCTGGTCTACAAGAGCTAGTTCCAAAACAGGAACTAAAAAGCTATGAAGAAACCCTGTCTCGAAAATCAAAAAAAAAAAATGATCACAGGGTGAGGGGCTGTGTATTCCCCTCTCATATCCCCTTCAATGCCCTGTTTTTCTGTCTTATTATGGGACAAGTGGACATCCTCATGGACAAATATAAATATAGACAAGTTGTTTATCACCGGATACAAAAGTCAACCAAAATTAACAAATGATCTACATAGGACTAGAGAGACATCTCTGAGGTTAAGAGTGCCTTTGGCTATTGCAGAGGACCTGACTTCAGCTTACAGTCCCCATATGGTGGCCCAGAGATACCTATAACTCCAGATCCAGGGGAGCTGACAGTCTTTTCTGGTCTCAGCAAGCATCTGCATTCAAATGTGCATACGGCACACACAAACATATAGGCAGATACCCAGTAAATAGTGAAAGCAAATCTAAAAGGTAATTAATCCAAAATACAACCTAAGCATGAATCTTGTAACAGAAAGCAATTGATAGAATTATAGATAAAATTCATAGATATAACAAACCCCTTTTATGAAAAGAAGAACTGGACTGTTAGGACTTCCATAAAGTGAAAAATGTAAACTGTGATATAAAAGTTATTTTCCCTGCCTGGGAAAAAAATGAATGTAGGAAATTGTGTATTAGATGACAGCCTTATTGTTTCCAGAATACAGAAAGCCTAAAAAAGAGTCACTAAGAAAATACACAATTCATGAAATAAAAGTTGTCCAGAAGGGTGAGTAGATGCTCCACTAAGAGAAACATACAGCATCAACATCCTTAACACTTAGGGAAGAGAGACAGGTGACTCTAGGGGACTCTTGACACCCCCACAAAATATACAGAAATAATAATATGAAGACCTGGCAAGGTTGTGGGGGATGAAACTATCATACTGACTGCTGGTAGCCATGGGAAATAGGACAATAACTTGGAAAAATATTTCTCAGTTTCTTGATATGTTAATTGTCATTTGACCAAAGCTGTAACAACTTTCCTGATGGAGCAGAGCTGTTACTTTGAGGAAAGCTTTCCCTGAAGCAGATCTGTAAGCTGCTAAGCTTATACTGACTTTGTGGTATTCCTTGCATCTGGACGGCCAGGATCCCTTTACATTTGAGCTGAAATGTTTACACTACACATATATGTTTTTAATTGTACTCATTGTCTGGCAGAAAGACATCTCCACTCTGCCTTATGGCATCCAGGTCCAGAAGGTGCTAGCCAATCACAGACCAGCCAGAGTCCTCAAAGCCTGGTCTGGCTGGTAGACAACCAGAGGCCTGCCCAGAGCTACAAGGCTTCCATTACAATGAGCAAAATGTGTGGTGGAGAAACAGGAGAGAAAGAGTAGCGGGATAGTTCATGTGCTGTGAAAAGAGGGGGAATAGAAGGTGGTAAGGAAAAGGCTGAGGGGGTGGTCTTCTTGTCATTCATGGTCATGGTGTCAACAGGACCGAGGTTGCTACCAAAGGTCATTTCTGGGTCTCTGGTCTTATTGCAGCTCGGGTCTATGTTAACATCCATGGTCCATGCTGCCACCAAAGGGCACACAGGAGCCTGGAGTCTGGGCTGTGTCCTCTGGCCTTGTTGGGATCTGAGCGCTGTGTTGCCATTGGAGTGACAATGATCTGAGAGACCCGAGCTGCCAACCTGGTGTTGTGCATGCCTGAGCTGCTGACCAGGGCCATATCTGTGACCCAGCAGTAGCCAGGGTCTTTGTCTTCCTGACTCCTGTTACCAATGAAGGCCATGCGGATGCCTGAAGTGTGGGTCACCACCTGAGGCCACGTTGGTGTCCAAAGGCTTTGCTGCAGCTGGTGCCATCCTGATCTGTGTGGTCTGTGAAACCACCCGGGAAATGGTGACATCAAGGACGAGTTGCTGCCAGGATCATGTTGGGTCTATGGTCCTACCAGAGCTAGGGTATGTGCTGATGTTTGTGGCCCATGTTACTACAGGGGGCCTTAAGAGCCATGAATGATGATATCCAAGGGCCAGAGTGAGCTGGTTCTGCCCTTTGGTGGACATTGTGTCAAGAGCTGGCCCTGACTTTCACAGGAGAGTTAGTCCCACACCTCACCATGGGCATTGGAAAACTGGGCCTGGTGCCATGGGCATAGGTGAGCTGGCTTCGGCCCTATCCTTAGGCAGGCAGCTGATCAGCTCAGCTACCACCCAGGTCCATATTGGGGTTCTTGGCTTGGCCCATCCTAACATCTACACCATCTAAGGCCAACTGGAATGCTGGAATTGACTGGTCCTGGGGAACAATACCTGCAGAATCTCTGTTACTTGGGGTGACTGCAGGATATCCTAGAGGAGTTTTGTTGAGGGTCCCATGATGATAGTGTACCAGAAACTAGAGGCCATGAACAAGTTCAATGACTCATTGCAATGAAAGTTTACAAGTAAATATGTTGGACAAAAAGGTATACTGTGTGACTCACCTTATATGTAGATCGTATTAAAGTGTAATAGAAGCCCGAGTACTGCTTCTGATGACTTCAGTTGGATCCCCAGGACCCACATTGTGGAAGCAGAGAAATGACTCCTGCAAGTTGTCCTCTGACCTCTACAAGTACACTGTAGATCATGTATGGCCTTGCCAGACACACAAAATAGGCAGACAAATAAATGTAAAAAATGTAAATGGACATAACTTACCAAACACAAAACAAAAGCCAAAAATAACCGATGTTCTTATTGCTGACTGAAATAGACTCTAAAATGATTGCTTTTTTCAAGACATATATCTGAAACAAAGGCATTAAAATGTTATCTTGAACACGTAAAAAGAAGTAAACACATACCATCCAAGAACGAATTATTAGAAATCTAGAGTTATAATCTTAACGTTTAAGAAAGAACTAAAACTAAAGTGGAATAAAACAATTTTAAAACATGCAGTAATGTTATGTGTAAAATTCATTAGGAGAATGCTAATCTTTCATACTTATATTTCAGTCACAAAGCAAAATATGGATTGAAGGAAAATTACAAGAAAGTATAAAAGCCGATTAATAATTGCAGATGAATGCAAAGTAGTTTTCTCAATGTGACCACAATCATAGGAAAATAATTTATTAAATGAGAGGCCCTGCATAACCTAACCTCAAAGGCATATGCCCTGGGAAGACATATGGAACTCTTAAGTCTGATATAATCTTTTTTTGTTGAAAGCATGGATTATTCCGTGATGGGAACTTCATTTGATGTGTAATGCAGTTTCTCCCCCTTTCCTTATCAGCGTTTGCAGGTTATTATTGACAGTCAGAAACAAATGAGAGAAATATCCCAGAGACAAGTCCATGGCCATCGTCACAGATATCACACGCAAAAGACATACATAATTTAGTAGCTCTCACTATCCTGTGTGTGGTCAGAGATGAAACTGTTTTAACGTGATTGTACCCCTTGAGCTCTCAGTAAACACCAGGGAGCTAGGAGAGTGAGAATGAGAGGTGTCGTGTGTGTGTGTGTGTGTGTGTGTGTGTGTGTGTGTGTGTGTGTGTACAGGAATTCCTTGGCAGAGGCTGGTCTGCAAAGCCTGGTTGATTGACTCTTAGACCTGCAGTGATATGGAGATGGTGGAAGTCGCAGTCCCAGGGCCTAATTACAATTTCCTTTGTGTTCTTTTGAGCCCATGAGTAGCCACTCCTTGGGCCCCCTGTGCTGGACTTACCTAACACCTTGTCACTAACAGATGACGTTGGACCTGACATTTAAAATATCAGAATATGTCTCCTTATCAAAGCTTTAAGTTTCTACCAGTCAAAGGACTGCTTTTCATCACATAGCAGCTAGTGCCTGTAGCTGAGGTTTCTCTGCTTTAACATAACAGTCTACTTAATATTATCACCCATGTACTTAAGGAGAGTCTATAGTTTCTTCATTCTGTGATTATAAATACTTCATGAAACTGTTTCCACATTGTAACTTGCAATTTGTACTAACATAAACCTGTCTCACTCATGTTTACTCACATATATTTGACTCCAGAATGAACTCTCTTCTTCCTTCGAGGTGAGAGCTGTGTGTTTACATTGACAATTGTTAGTGTGTGTTGTGTATATACTCATGCTTGTGCAGATATGTCCCTGGATATATATGTGTGAAAGTTAGTTAATCACTTACTGCTGTGATAGGCTATGTGTTATAATTCTCCTGGTCCTCTTCAATGATGACCTGGTGTGTAGTATACTGCTTACTTATCTCCATAGTTCTTTACTCATGTGCTGACCGATATCAGTATGGCTCAACACCCATTTTCCCAAACTGTTTTCCTCTATTGCTGTTCTCTATTTCAATGCTCCATTTGTCCCAGTATGGCTAGAGGAATCCTTTAAAGATGGCATCTGTGTTCATCTGGTGCCTCTGGAGAGGAGATGGAAAGTCTAGGAAATCCATCCATTCCAGTGTCAGGGGATTCAAGGTGACCATCACATTCATATTCTCTACAGAGCACCACTCTGTATCCCATGTGCACTGCCCACTTTACACTCAGGGAGGATGAAGTGAGTTGTGGAGCACTACAGTTGCTGCAATCCATAAATGGAACTGCTCTAGTATTGTATCAAGTTTCCAAACACACTGAAAACGCATTGCTATTCCATAAAACATCAGCCCCTTTAAAGAAAATAAATGTAGGCATGTAGTTTGAATGCCACCTCCTGGCCATAATGGGGACTACATCAGTGAGAGTCTTGGGCCCAGTGGCGTCTATGTTTGGGTGGGAGGGAACATTGGCTGTGACCTGGACTTAAAGGGACCTTACCTCTGGAGATAAAGCAGTGTTTTTTCACTTCAGTATATTTTCCTGGTACATAAACCTTGACATCTTAGGTATATCAAATGTAAACCAGAGATTGGAGACCAATCCCAGTCTAAGGCTAACATAAAGCAGCCTCATTAGATAGAGATGGTGGAGCTCTGTGTGCAAACACACACACACATATGCACACAGGCATGCACAGAGCATGAGAGTAGATTCCATTTGTCCTTCTACTTCATTGCCCAGAAACGGAACACAATGACTACTTCTAAAGTACAGAAGGTATAAACATCGTTTATCCAGTGTGTGGTTGTGTGCCCGTGTGCATATGTGTGTGCTTCTGCAATTGTATGCATACATGCATGTGGTCAGGGGACAGAAGGCAGCCTCCGGTGTTGTACCTCAGGCGCCATCCCCCTGAAGTTTTTCTTAGACAAGGTTTCTCACTGGCCTGGAACACGCAAGGCAGGCTGGGTTGGCTGGGCAGCACACTCCAGGGATAGGCTTGCCTCCACCTTCACACACAAGCATGTCCCACCACACCTACTACTTTTCCTGCTGTAGTTTAACTTCATTTTCTTGATGATGCTCTCTGTGAATGACACTCAGGGCCTCATGCCCACAAGGCCAGCAATTTATTGATTTAGCTGTCTCCCCAGCCCCACTTTTACCACCCGAGCACAAGCATTTTTCTCAGTTTACACTTTAAAGTACTTTCCTTCCTGGATACGAAATTTGAAACACCACCGGAAAGCACATGTACTACCATAAGGAAATCTGTGTCTGTCGCCGGGCTTATTCCTACCCCTAAGGCACAGGGCTGTCTGCAGGGAAATCTCCAGAGAGTGAGCTATCTGAGTAGAGTGCCAGCCGCCATTTTCTGTGCGCCTTGCTGTATGTGGTGGTGAGGAAGTCACTTCCCCATTTAGGGGATGGTAATCTTTAATGTGTCTGCCACGGACACACAGGGCTCTGCCTAACATCCAGTGAAAAGAGGATGGTTTCCCATGACAGAACTAAGCTGAAACTCTCCCACAGTGAATGGAACGATAATAGTCCTGCTAATTATTTTGTGTGTTTAGTGCAGAGTCTCAGAGCAGCCCAGCCCAGCCTGGGACTCTTCCCCTTCCTCCCTCAGCCTTCAGAGTGCTGCTGGTCCTCCCAGCTTACCACACTGCCCCAGCTCAAGTATTCATTTTAATGTAAACACATTCTTAATGCTACTGTTTTCTTCTCGGCCCAGTAACATTTTCATTCCATTTCTACATGTATATTGTTGAATTCCCACGAAATAAGTAATTTTATCATTGATTTCCCTGCAAAAATTTATTTTATAATGATCCACATCTCTTGTAAAACCATGTACTCTAAGATTGTTTTCCTAAGAAATTTCACATTTTCTGAGATATTTCTGGTTTTTGTTTGGTTTTCATTTTGAGGCAGGGCCTCTCTGTGCTATTAAGGCTGTTCTGAAACTTCTTAGCAGTAATGATCGTGTAACCCCAGTGTTCAAATAGCTGAAAGTGCACGCATTTGCCACCTAACGCTGATGAAAACTGTTCTCATTACTGCCTGGCATTTGACCATTTTTCTTCATTGTTTCACAACAATTATTTTAATTTGTACATAATTTTAAAATATACATAACTTAATAATAATTACGTTGTGTATATTCCTATGTGTATGTACACATGAATTCCGGCGCCTCCAAAGGTCAGGAGAGGTCATACCTTCCTGGAGCTGAGGTATGGTCCTTCAAGGATGTTGGAAATGGATGCTGGAAACTACCTTGGATCCTCAGCAACAATAGAATGCACTCTGAACCACTGAGTCATCTCCCCTGCCAGACTGTAGACTGTTAGATTCCGTTAGCCTTTATAATGTTCATATTTTAAATTCCACTGTGTTTTCCCCTTGGTCAATGACCTGGAGTTGATGCTTCTTTTTTTTTCTTGTTTAGATTTTAGTTATACTTTTAATTATGTCTGTCTGTCTGTCTGTGGTATGCACATGATTGGCAGAGGCATTGACTCCTGATGGGGCTAGAGTTAAAGGCAGTTGTGAGCTATCTGCCATGGGGGCTGGGAGCCATACTCTCATAAACAGTAATGACTCTCTTGTCTCTTTCCTCCTCCCTCTACGCCTTGAGTGCTGGTATTACAGGTGAGGGTGAACATGCCCAGAGGGTCAAAGAACACAGAGCAATTTCCATTCTAGGCAATCATTCTGCCACGAGAGCTATGTCGCCAGTCCCCATACTGTGGCTTTTTAAATTCACCAGTGATTTCTTTTCATGGTATAGCATTCTCATTGAACAGCTACCAGAGAAATCAAGAATATAGCTGGGAATGTGTGCACAGCCAGGGGAGCAATAGCAGTGTCTAGGGACCACTTTTAAAAATCCCCAAATGTGCTCCCACCACATTTGTGAAGAGCTTGGGACAGGGCCGTCAGATGCTGGGCAGATCTAAGTGCTGTAGCATCCTCGAGTCCAGCCTCTGGCAAGGACATCCTGTTCCTGAGAGCATGTCTCCTGCCAGCAAACCTACCTTACATGCCCAGCTTCCCAAAGGTCAGCAACAAGGGACTAGAGGCTGTTGTTGTACTGTCTGTGGATGTGTGTGCACAGCCAATGACCCAGACCCTGCAGAAGAATCACAAAACAGGAAGAAGGTTGGTCAAAGAATCAGACACATCCTTAAGCTCAGTACTGAAGACATAAAAAAAGAAAATTTGGAAATATAGCATAGTGTGTGGAAATAGAAATGACGGAGAAAGAAGAACAGGATTTCCCTTGCACGGAGATGTGAGTGTATGTGTCCTGATGTGGGGCTGTGCCTCCCTAGGAGTATGGGGACAATGATGAAGGGATCCCAGAGATATCTGAGAAGCCGGATTCTGCGTTTGGATGTCTGTACAGCAATGGTTCTCAGCCTTCCTATGCTGTGACGTGACTCTTAATACAGTCCCTCATGCGTGGTGATCCCAACCAGAAAATTATTTCTGTTGCTTCATCATCGCTGTAAAGTTGTTACAGGTAAGAATCACAATGGAAATAGTTTTGGAGATAGACGTTTGCTGAAGGGGTCAAGTCACAGGTTGAACCACTTTTCTAGAGTCAGAGAGATGTGGGACCTTCCTAGCCCCAGCAACTTTGGTTCCCTGAGCCAGGATGTCCTGGACCCATTCTCCAAACACAGGCTGGGAATTTCTGTGAGGAGAAAACAGAGTGAGACCCTCTGCTCTGAGCTGTGCTTCCCACTCTGTGAATTGAGAGCATCACACTGCTCATGTGCTAATTTGGGGGTCTTTAGTGATAATACCTGCTTTAAATACCAGTCACAAGTTCCTGCATATGTGACAGACTAATGTTGATATATGCAATTGGAATTACAGGCTGGCCTTGAACTCAGACATCCAACTGCCTCTGTCTTGTGAATGTTTGCTCCATTCCCTGCTGTCAAAAATAAGCATTTCTAAAGGCAGTCTTCTTCTGGAGAAATAGGGACAAACAGTTGCTGCAGAATTTAGAGACTGATTTCACTTCAACTCTGCCTAAAACCTACTCACTTCCTTCATCTGTAAACCTGCCAAGAGCAGTACATGCTGTAGAACAGCCATTTTCAAAAATACACTGAATTTTGGGTTCACTTTTTAAGAGACAAATGTTAGATTCTTATTCTGTTGGAAATTATGCTACGGTTAGCTGTACTTAGAAAACTTTACATCTGAAAATTATTCATCAGCAACTCGTTATCAAATTGTTAAGTTTTACAATGACTAGTTTGGGTATTCAAACTATCCTGTGTCAATACACGTGGAATAACTGATGTCAGTAAATGGAAGCACCGTGTCTCCATGTGGTCAGACAAATCCAGAGATGTTAGAGCAATTTCTCCACAGGGAAAATGCACAGCGCATCCATTGCTATCGGCCCTCTCCCAGACAAGGCTGCACAGGGCAGCTCTCCTGCTGATCACTGCAGCATGGCTTCATCCCTCTTTCATACCTCCATCCCTCCCCTGTCTTCGGAACCATCTCCACTGTCTCCACACACTACCTCATCCCGCCCTCCCCAGGCCTTTCTCTGTGCAGTGCCAAGTCACCTTCTACCAAAAGGAAACATATCATGACAATTTCATAACTCACCTTCCACACAGATCATATAATCCAAATGTCATACACAGCTGACAATGACAACATTTTCCTTTCTGTCCTATCCCCAAGCAGTGTCCACGTTGTCTTCAAGGTTCTGGCAACTAGCCTTGTTCTCTGCTCTTAGATCCACTGTTCTCCATGGAAGCAAGCAGGCCCACAACTTGGTTTGTGCATGGTCTTGCTTCTATTTGCCATTCAGGACTCAGATCACATGCTAACTTCTGAAACCTTTGGGGGTAACATCACATACGACAATCCCCATCACAACTATTTCCTGTCCCCTTTATGATCTTTAAAGCGCCAATAATACACGGAATTGCTGTGATTACTGATTTCTTCTGCTTACTGACAGTTTACCTATCTAACACGATATACAAGGACCCGTGCTAGTCTTCACAGTGCAGGAACAAGGTGTTCACTAAAGAGGCCACTATGTGAATATCTGGATAAACGTACACGAAGGAATTGATTTGTCTATTTGATATGCCATGCAACACAGTGGTATTTAAGGCAGTAACAAGAGAACATGGTATGGACTTAAGCAGTCTGTGACTTCATATCCTGGAAGACAGAATATCAAACACACTAGCAATACGTTTTAACATGGACAGCCATCAGAAAGAAGTGGCTATGCCACACTCACTTCCTAGGGTTTGAATCAGTGTCTGCTGTGGACCCAGATATCTACCATTTTAATAAGCATGATTCAGTGTCTGTTGTGGATCCAGATTTCTACCATCTTAATAAGCAATCCCTCCAAATGTGATGCAGTCATGCATGGCCCATTCGGGGAAATGGTCTGATGGGGATTGCTTCCATTTCAGTCCTGGTCATTTAAAGGGACCCCTACAGGGTTCAGTCATCTGGGGAGTCTATGAATGCCATTGTTTTACAGTGTGCTGCTCTTTGCTGCGAACTGCTCAACAGGATGTGTTCCTACAAGGCATCACAGACCAGCTGCTGGTCACACAGATGGGAAGAGAAAAGGAAATGACTGACCTGGTGAGTCCCACATGATCTTGTCACTCTACTGTACTGAATATAAGGATGGAGTAGTCTGTCTGCATCCAGTCAAGTCAAAGATGTGCAGTGACATCTTCCTCTTCTTTGTTCATTTCACAGACCCTTTATACACACCCATGTACACATCACACACACACACACACACACACACACACACACACACACACTCACATTGGTGGCAATGATGACTCACATACTGGAAACAAGGGCTCATGTCAGCTTCTTGTCAACATTCTGCGTGTTCTCTCTGCAGTCCTGCTGTTCTTCTCATAGAAGAGACCTGACATTGATAGGCAGAGGACACAAAGTATCACTGACAAGAAGCATTTGCTTTTGGCTTTCTTCCCAGGGGTGGTCAGATAATCCAGAATTCTAGACAGATAACAAATGAAGAGCAGGTCCACTTGAATGTACTCCCACGGGCATGTTATGGGATAATTTAAGCATCACAGTATATAATGATGACAAAGGAGTACTCCTTTAAGAAATGGGTGTTTCTGAGTAGACACAAACGCATGAGTAAATCCATTAATAAACAAAAGATAAAAGGGAAACATTACTCAAAGACAAGCAATGCTTGTATACTAGTAACTGCACAGGGAAGTAGGCATCAGAGCAACACTTAGCAGGCGTCATGGTTATAATAAACATGGAAAGAACCATACATAAAACACCCCTCTGTACAAGTCCACAGCAACACTGCTAAAATCTGCATGACTGGATGGGAAAACAAGAGGGAAAACACACGAGTACTAACCTTTTCCTTTTTGTGTTGGGGAAAATAATATTAGATATTTTGAAAATAATTACCTAAGTATTCTTCATAATACAAACCTTTCTGGAGTTACACATACATACCTAACTCTTCACATGTATCCCCTTCTTTCTCTCCACCGTGATCTCAGCACCTCCCTGATGGAGCTAGCTGGGAGGTAAAGGACTATCTCTATGATTCCAAAGATGCCATTGGGGCAAACCTTTGACCTGTGGCTGCCTTAGAAATTTTCCCCCAAACTGGGTGTTGGACATTTGTTTCTGTTCTCATAATTCACTTGCAACTTCAAAGTACTGAATTTTGAACACAGCAAATATATGTTAGCATCAAAGACATTTTCATCATAGAGAATGTAATTAAATATTTTAACCTAAAAGATTCATCAATAACTCTGTCTAAATTTAACACAGACAGCTGACCACAGTGAAATGAATGTGTGGAAGCTGTAATTTAAAATCCCTGTCACTGGAGATAGCATCAGGAAATATGAAATAATTAGGAAAACTCTGCCCACTTCTCTGTAGTGCCTAGACACTGAATGGGACAACTCATTGCTGAGAGTAAAGATGTATAGATTCATCGACTGTGGTGATATTTTGTTTCTTCCATGACAATAAAGCTTGCCTGAGAATCAGTGTGTGCAGATAGCCACTAGTTAGCCACAGAAGACAGGCAGTGTTGGAACTCACCTTTCCCAACACTTAAGAAACAGAACTCTGTTTCTTAACATATTTGGTTTCTCACTCATATTTGGTTTCTAGCCATAAATAAAGGACATTGAGCCTATAATTCATGTTCCTAGAGAAGCTAAATAAGGTGAATCCAAAGACAAACACATAGGCATCCTCAGGAATATTAACCTTCATCAGGCGATGAAAGGAGACAGAGACAGAGACCCACACGGGAGCACCGGACAGAAATCTCAAGGTCCAAATCAGGAGCAGAAGGAGACGGAGCACGAGCAAGGAACTCAGGACCACGAGGGGTGCACCCACACACTAAGACAATGGGGATGTTCTATTGGGATCTCACCAAGGCCAGCTGGCCTAGGTCTGAAAAAGCATGGGATAAATCTGGACTAGCTGAACATAGCGGACAATGAGGAATACTGAGAATTCAAGAACAATTGCAGTGGGTTTTTGATCCTACTGCACGTACTGGCTTTGTGGGAGCCTAGGCAGTTTGAATGCTCACCTTATGAGACCTGGATAGAGGTGGGCAGTCCATGGGCTTCCCACAGGTCAGGGAACCCTGATTGCTCTTCGAGCAGATGAGGGGGGGGGACTTGTTCGGGGGAGGGGGAGGGAAATGGGAAGCGGTTGTGGGGACGAGGCAGAAATCCTTAATAAATAAATAAATTAAAAAAAAAAAAAAAGAAACAGAACTCTGTGGGTTAAGGCCATCCTGGGCTACATTAGATTGATCCAGTCTAAAAGAGAAACAGAGTCAGGCAGTGGTGACTCACATCTTTCATCAAAGTGCTTTGGTGTCACACACCTTTAATCCCAGCACGAGGGAGATGGAGAATGAAAGGAATGTGGCTGGAAAAAGAGAGGAATATAAGGTGGGAGGAGATAGGAGATCCAGGCAGTCAGTCTGAGGTCTTGTAGAGACAGGATGCTCCATTTGGTCTGAGGATTTTTTCGGGGAAAGAACTAGTGTCTGGCTGCTCTGCTGTTCTGATCTTATAGCTCCAACTACTTAATATCTGACTCCAGATTTTATTTTTAAGACCAATTAGAACTCACGCTACAATCATCTTCATGCAATGGAAGATACAGGTGTCTGTTCTCCTCATATAGTCCTATAGATCCAGTGCAATACCAACAGAACTCTAACAGACTTTTCATAAACTAATGGGCTTATCCTGAAATTCACAGTGAATATGGAGAACCCCAGCTTGAAACAACCTTATAAAGGAACAAACTCGGAGGATGAACACCTGACTTCCAAACTCCTTATAAACCTAGGGAAATGTAGACAGTGTGCCTGATTGGAAATGACAATAAGACAGAAAAGAATATGAAGGGGACAGAAGAGTCACACATGTGTGAGGGGACACCTTTAGCAAAGACTCAAAGACACTTCAGTGAAGCAGACATTTGTGCTTCACCGAGTTTTTCTGGGACTCCCCATAAGTGGTAGGGAGGTACAGCCCAGCACAGTGACCAGCAGCCTGAGGATAACCCTGTCGCTTTGATGACCTTGACCCTGGTAAAGATGAATCTAGGATGCAGTAAAGAATTTCAGAAACAGCCAGGATGAAGCAAAGGTTGTGAGCTTATTAATCCTGTGGATAGAAGCTCACACAGAATAAGGATGGCTCCTGCATGATGGCCTGAGAGTGGACTGGAGAGAGACTTGAGATTAGGTGTCATTGCAAAGGGTATGTGAGGTGGGCAGGGAGGGAGGTACAGTGGGAGAGGGAGAAATGGGAGGATTTTTATGGCTCTAAAGTTACATTGCTGAAAGAATGTAATTCAGAAAATTTCAAGATTAAATTACATTAAAGCCTATATTCAGGTTTTTAAATTAACTATAAGAATATTTTTACTCTTTAAATGGGTTCTATTTTTCCATTAGGAAAAAAATATTCAATAGGTTATTAAAAAGTAAAAAATGAAACTAAAAAGCAATGCTTTTAAATGTGCTTATTCCTTTTAAAGTTTCTTTCAGTAAATTAAATTGTAAGGTGATTATGTGACTTAGGCGATAGAATAGAGTGCTATCATCATCCATCTCAAGGCTACAAGTATTCTGCCCCTAAGAAAGCATAACTGCGTTTTTTATTTTCTGCTTTTGAATGCTTTTCCACAGGGAAGTCTGTGCACCACGTGAGTACCTAATGCCCACAGAGGGTGCCAGACTTTATGAGATCTCTCGGAACTGGAGTTACAGACAGTTGTGAACCATCGGGTAGGTGTTGGGTATCAACCCTGGATCCTCTGGAAGACATCCAGCGATATTAAAGAATGAACCCTATCTTCAGACTCTAGTTTATTTGTTGTTATTTTTAAACATTATTTGGGATGTCTTTATGAATAGTTGCATCATATCTGCAGGTAATTTTGGCTCTATCAGTTGGCTTGAGGTTTCTTGAATGTCAGAAAAATGTAAAAATGATTACAGGGTGAGGGGCTGTGTGTTCCCTCTCATATCCCCTTCAATGCCCTGTCTTTCTGTCTTATTTTGGGACAAGCAGACCTCCCCATGCACAAATATAAATATAGACAATCGTATATCGCAGGATACAAAAGTCAATCGAGAATGAACAAATGATCTACACAGGACTAGAGAGATATCTCAAAAGTTAAGAGTGCCTTTTGCTATTGCAGAGGACCTGACTTCAGTTTCCAGCACCCATATGGTGGGTGACAGATGTCTGTAACTCCAGATCCAGGGGAACTGACAGTCTCTTCTGGTCTCAGTGGGCATCTGCACTCAAACGTGTATTTGGCACACACAGACATACAGGCAGACCCTCAGTAAATAGGGAAAATAAACCTAAAAGAAGTCCAAATTACAACCTAAACATGAATCTTGTAGCAGAATACAATTGGATGTTCAGGTTCATGAATTACAAACAAACTTCTTAGATATGGCAAACCCCCTTTCATTAAATGAAGAACTGGAGTGTTACGAATTCCATAAAGTGAGAAAATATCTATTCTTCCAAATATATGATAGAAACATATTTTTCTTACCTGGGAAAATGAATGTGGGAAATTGTATATCAGATGACAGTCTTCTTGTATCCAGAATACAGAAAGCTTCTAAAGGAGACACTAAGAAAATAGACAATTCAGGAAATAAAACTTGACCAGAAGGGTGAGTAGATGCTCCACTCAGAGAAACATACAGCAGCAACATCCTTAACACTTAGGGAAGAGAGACAGGTTGTAGTAATAAGGGCGGCGGGGCTGCATCCCTGGCACCCGGCCGCCCCCACGGCTAGCTTTACCCAAAATAATTACACGGAAACTGTATTCATTTAAACACTGCTTGGGCAATTAGTCCTAGCCCTTACTGGCTAATTCTGTTATCCCGATCAACCCATCTCTAATAATCTGTGAGCACCGGTCTTACCGGGAAGATTCTAGGTCGGAGCTTCATCTCGTGTGTCTGCCCAGGAGCGGGGCATGGCGTCTCTCTGAGGCGTCTGCCCCCGAGAGGAGAGCTGTGGAGTCTGAGCTCACTTCCTCTTCCTCCCAGCGTTCTGTTCTGTTTACTCCTCCCACCTATCTTCTAACCAATAAAATGGGCCAAGGCAGTTCCTTTATTAGCCAATGACCTTCCTCCATCAACAGGTGACTCTGAGGGGACTCTAGACAACCCCATAAAATACTCAGAAATAAAGACTTGTCATACAAAGACCTGGCAAGTTTGCGGAGGATGACTCTCCCATACCCACTGCTGGTGGCCATGGAAAACAGGATGATAACCTGGAAAAATCTTTTTCTGTTTCTTCATATGTTAATTGTCATCTGGCCATCACAACCCAAATATATAACCTGGAGAAAGAGGACATATTTTCTTTTAAAGACTTATTTATTTCAGTTCACAACAGCTTTATATACAAGACACTGAAATTGAAAACAACCTCAGCAACAGGCAACAGGCAAAGACTCATTTCCCAAAACCAGCATGGCAGTTTTCAACTGTTAACTCCAGTGCCAAGGGATTCAATGTCCACTCTTGGCTTCCATGAGCAACAGGCATGCATGCGCTCTTCATACCTATATGTAGCCAAGCATATATACACATGAAATAAACTAAATTATAAAACTTGCCGTGTAGCTATACAATGCTACACTATTTAATATTAAGAATGAACAATTATCATGGGAAACAAAAGAGATAAATTTAAACATATATTCAAGATGAATGAAGGCCAGATGTCTCTAAACTCTGGTTCTATCCTAATACATTCCAGCATATATAAATTTGTCTATAATATCAGATTGTTGTATTTTTCTGCAGACAGGGTTGGGCAGTGGTTGGGTATGAGAACCTAAGTAACATAAAGAAACTTTATGGATTGGTAAATAATAATGAAACTTATACCTACCTGAGTATAAGAAGATGTCTATTGTCATTATGGGGAAAAGTGGAAAAATACAAATTACGTTTTATATTTGGTGACTTGGACTTCAGAGATTGCCCCATGGTTAACAGGACTTGCTGTTCTTACAGAAGACCTGGGCTGGGTTCTCAGCACTCACTTGCTGGCCCACAATGGACTGCATATCTGTTTCTAGGGGAAACAACACCCCTTTCTGTCCAAAGCAGCACACCCTGATCCTGAAACCAGAGCAAAAGAAACATACACTGACCCTGAGACTAGAATCAATTCACTGGCCCTGAAACCAGAGCCCAACGTTTTAAAAAGGCCAGTGAAATAAACACACTTTGCCCCTGAAACCAAAGCCACAGAAACACACTCTTCCACTTACCAATTCAGCGAAACAAACTAACCAATCTCTCAGCATAAAAGGAATCAATCCCAGAGCAGGAAAACAAGCTAATCACTGAGCATGAAACCACCCTGTACCTGTTCAGTTGGTAGCTGCCTTTCCCACTCTTGCAGGGTCAGCCACCTCCTGGACTCTTCCCTCCCAGTGAATCTCTTGAATGAGGCTTGGGTAAGACCTTCTTTGCCTAAGAAGAACAGAGAAGCAATGACTTCAACTGGAGTCAAGCGGAGGAGAGGGGAGCAGAACTGGAAAAGTTTCTCTTAGCAGAGCAGAGTTGTTACACTTCTGAGGATCTAAGCAGAGCTGTAACAACCTGGTTGGGGTAACCCTCCCCTACCAGAGCAGAGCTGTTAATTTGGGGCAAACTTTCCCTGAAGCAGGGCTGTGAGCTCCTAAGCTTAAGGTGAATTTGCAGTATTCATTGATGCCATCTTAAATGGATTCCTCTAGCCAATACTGGGACAAATGGAGCATGGAAATAGAGAACGGCAATAGATGAAAACAGTTTAGGAAAATGGGTGTTGAGCCATATTGATATAAGTCAGCACATGAGTAAAGAAATATGGAGATAAGTAAGCAGTGTACTACACACCAGGTCATCATTGAAGAGGACCAGGAGAATTATAACACATAACCTATCACAGCAGTAAGTGATTAACTAACTTTCACACATATATATCCAGGGACATATCTGCACAAGCATGAGTATATACACAACACACACTAACAATTGTCAATGTAAACACACAGCTCTCACCTCGAAGGAAGAAGTGAGTTCATTCTGGAATCAAATATCTGTGAATAAACATGATTGAGACAGGTTTATGTTAGTACAAATTGCATGTTACAATGTGGAAACAGTTTCATGAAGTTTTTATAATAACAGAATGAAGAAACTATAGACTCTCCTTCAGTGCATTGGAGATAATATTAAGTAGACCATTATGGTAAAGCAGAGAAACCTCAGCTACTAGCTGCTATGTGATGACACACAGTACTTTGACTCGCAGAAGCTTAGAGCTTTGTTAAGGAGACATATTCTGATAATTTAAATGTCAGGTCCAACGTCATCTGTTAGTGACAAGGTGTTAGGTAAGTCCAACACAGGGGGCCCAAGGAGTGGCTACTCATGGGCTCAAGAGAACACAAAGGAAACTTTAATTAGGCATTGGGACTGCGACTTCCACCATCTCCATATCACTGCAGGTCTAAGAGTCAATCAACCAGGCTTTGCAGACCAGCCTCTGCCAAGGAATTCCTGTACACACACACAGAGACACCTCTCATTCTCACTCTCCTAGCTTCCTGGTATTTACTGAGAGCTCAAGGGGTACAATCACGTTACAACAGACTCATCTCTGACCACACACAGGATGGTGAGAGCTACTAAATTATGTGGTCTGAATGAGATTCCTGTGACGATGGCCATGGATTTGTCTCTGGGACATTTCTCTCATTTGTTTCAGACTGTCAATAATAACCTGTAAATGCCGATAAGAATTTAACGACAAACTGCATTACACATCAAATAACGTTTTCATCATGGGATAATCCATGCTTTCAACAAAAAATATCCTTTGTAAGTTTCATTGACACTTGTTTCCTGACAGTTTACAGAAGATTTAATAATTTGTTCACAGAAAAAACAATATGTATAAATTTGTTTAAAAAATAATAGCAGTTATAGATGAATCAAAAAGTACAAATATTTGTGCATTATCCCGACAGATAGATCCATAGTGCTGATAGGCCGAGAGATTTCCAAAAATTGCTGAATTGGAGACAACCTGTCTTAATGAAGGACAACTATGTTCGCAGCTCAAACAATTCATTATTAGTAAGATGTCTGTTGATTCAAAACTGAGCTACAGATTGGATGCACTAACAACAAAATAGCACTTATTCTTTTTAAAAATTGAGTGGATAACTGTAAACATTGTAGACTAAATATATAGCTTGTGTAAACCTTAGAAACAGACAAATGTTAGAGAACAGCATTGCCTGATAGGAGACCTCTGTTTGAACCTACAGTAATTGGACCAGCATGCTATTGAATCAAAGTTGGCAAGAAAAAGTCCAAAACCAACATTCCACGCTCACATCCACACATTTACAGACCACTGCCTATATCGAGTCAACATTTTTCCTGTACCTGATGCTGGCATCAAGCTTGTGTGTAGTGCGTGTAGTGTGTGCTGAGAATAACTGACCATACTCCTGCTGCAGCCTCCCAGGCACTGGGATTACTGGCATATGTACCATGATTGGATAATTGGAGAACTGATGTTTCACAAATAAACAAGGCAATTTGATGCATAAAGATGGCCTTTCAGGAAGCAATACTGAGGCAAGTGTATATCCATACCCACAAATATAAACTAGGACCTACATCGTATCATATGTGAAGACCATTCAAAATAAATTACAGATGTAAAAATATAAAAATCAGCCTATAAATGTCAAACAGAACACAAGAAGAAAATCCCTGTCACTGAGTGCCAGGCAAAGATTTCGCAGACAAGACACCAAATAAAAACCGTAATTGAAGAACAAGAGAAGGTGGGATCTTACAATTTAAAATCTCCCGCTCTTCCAAAGACATGGATGAGAATTGAGATGATAAGTCTGAGGCTAAGAGAAAAGTTAGAAATACATATATCTGATAAAACATTTCTAACATTTCTATGAAACATACGGAAAACCTCAAATGTCAGCGAGCAATCTCACGCACAGAGTGGGAAGTCGGGATCACAGAGTGCTCATTTGGCCTCATTTCCCTCCTGCTCACTCTCCGACAACTCCCCTCCTGGACAATGGCTCCAGCACAGCCCTGTACAGAACAGCACAGGAGGAGGCAGAATGGTCCCAAGTCTCTCTCCTTCCGGAGAAACACAGGCTGCAAGCCCCGAGGTAGGAGTGGTCCTACTTGGGTCTGGAATCCCTGCATCTGCCTCCCAACCCTCAGAAAGATTCTGGTGCTCACCTCCGGGAATCCATAAGCTCAACTCAGTCCAAACACCAGGAACTGAATGCTCCTTTCCAGGACATCGTCCGGTCGCCATTTGAAAAGAGTCGCCATAATGACCCCGGTTTCTATGACAACCGTAATGCTGCCTCCCCCTTAGTAACCAGGAATGGCTCCGCCCAGCCCTCCCTTACTTCCTCTCAAAGGAAGAACTCTTCACCCTTGTTTTCACCCAAGAAAGCATACCCATTAGAGAAACTGTCCCCACTACGAATGCAGAGCTTTTCTTTTTTTTTTTTTCCGCTCTGTGAACAAAGCATATCCCTAAAAGCCCGACCACATTGTACTCACCAGACCATGGTGGTATCTATGGAAATGTCGTCACAAAGATGAACATTGCTGTCACGGTGACAAATGAGCAATTTTATCCAATAATTAGCTATGCATATATAACCTCATCACGGGACTTTAAATTCTGGGACACCTTGTACAGAAACATCCTGAAAAAAGAAAATCAAAGGTTAAAAGTATTGTTTTGGAGATGCCGGGGCTCGAACCCGGGGCCTCATATATGCGAAACATGTGCTCTACCTCTGAGCTACATCCCCACACCTGGTAACAGCTTCATCAAAGCCCTTGTGAAGTCAGAGGAACCGCGCCAACGTTCAGAGTCTCTGCAAGGGTCTGCATCAGGTCCTTTGAGCATACTGGATTCCAGGTTGAGTTTAGTGCTTTGATAGGATTCTTGGGACATTTGTTGCATGAGAAAACAATCTATTTTCAATCAAAGGAAAAATAATAACAATAAAAATAATAACAACAACAATTATAAGAACAAACCTTATATTCTTTGAAGCATGGTAAGCTAACAATGAATGATACTTTGAATTACTCAGTCCCATCAATTTTACTTCAACTTTACCTGCAGGTGGTTCAACATGCCAGTATCATGGGGAATTAATAATAATATGTTGCTGATATGCGGTCATATTTGAGAGTATGAGTAGCTTCCTGAAACCCTCTCTAGCATACCTCCTTTCTCTTTTAAAAGACGCCTTAGTTTCCGGGCTTGAAAGGCAGTTTTTATAATCTTGGTCAGGCTGCTCATTTTGTTTCTTAACGTTGCCAATACTGTCCATCACTCCATTTACGGCAATAACTAAATGTGCGGTAGCTATTGGTTCACAAAACCCTAAGGTGCTGTCACTTTCTGCATGTTTATGTATCTCACTGCATGCTTTGTAAGTTTCAAAAATGAGAGGTTTTCTGAAATATGTCCTCTTTTCATACATCACCTAGTATATGTCTCAATATACAAAATCATTAAATAAATATTTCATGTATGTTCAGATGAGTTAGAAAAGTGAGTCTTTTTAAAAATAAAACAATCATTTTTTTTCATTTACATACCATCCAAGTTTCTATTCCCTCTCCTCAGCCCATTCCCTCTTCTTACCCGTCCCCCCAACCTTCATCTACTCCTCAGAGAAGCCAAGGCACATTGCCCAGAGGAATTAATACCTGGGGCTTTAATTTAATTCATTGGTCCATGTGTCTGCTTTTATGCCAATACCAAACTGTTTTTATCACTACAGCGCTATGGTGAAGTTTTAATTCAGGGATGGTGATGCCTCTGGAAGTTCCTTTATTGTACAGGATTGTTTTAACTATTGTAATTTTTTTTTCACATGAAGTTGAATATTGTTCTATTAGTCTGTGAGCAATTGTGTTTGGATTTTGATGGGCATTTCTTTGAATCTCTAGAATGTTTTTGGTAAGATTGCCATTTATATTATGTTGGTCCTACCTATGCAAGAGCATCCATGAGCGTGGGAGATCTTTCCATTTTCTGATATCTTCTTCAGTTTCTTTCTTTAGAGACTTAAAGTTCTTGTCATATAGGTGTTTCAGTTGTTTAGTTATCGCTACCCCAGTATAATTTATATTTGTGGCTCTTGCAAAAAGGGATGTTTCTCTGAGTTCTTTCTCTTTATTTTATCATTTGTATATAGGAGGGCTACCGATTGTTTTGTGTTGATCTTGTATCCGGCGACATTACTGAAGGTGTTTATCTGCTGTAGGAGTTCTCTGGTAGAGTTTTTGTGGTCACTTATATGTACTATCATATCATCTGCAAATAATGAAAGTTTGACTTTTCTTCCTTTCCAATTTGTATCCCTTGATCTCCTTTTGTTGTCTTATTGCTCTAGCTAGGTCAACTAATACTATATTGAAAAGATACGGAGGGAGTGGACATCCTTGTATTCTTCCTAATTTTAGTGGAATCACTTTGAGTTTCTCTCCGTGTAATTTGATGCTGGCTGTTGGCTTGCTGTAAATTGTTTTTATTGTGTTTAGATAGGTTCCTTGTATCCTGATCTCTTCAATACTTGTACTCCAGATGGGACTCAAACTACCTCATATTCCACATATAGCACTTGGGGCATATACCCCAAGGACACTTCAACCTCCCAGATGGTCACTAGCTATTCCATGTTCATTTCCACTCTATTCCCAATAGCCCAAAATTAGAAACAACCTAGATGTCTCACAATATAATAATGGATAAAGAAAATGCTGTCCACTTATATAATAGAGTATTATTCTTATTTCAGAAAAAAGACATCATGATATTTGCAGGTTAAATGATGGAACTAGAAAAAAATTTCTGAGTGAGGTAACCAGGACTCAGAAAGACAAACATAGTATGCACTCACTTCTAAGTGTATATTAGATGTAAAGCAAAGGGTAACCAGGCTGCCATCCAGAGCTCCAGAGAAGCTAGGTAACAAGGAAGCCCCAAGGAGGGATGCATGGATCGCCCTGGGAAGGGGAATTAGATGAAATCCCCTGGGTAAACTGGGGGTGAGGAGGTGGTGAAGGCGAGGCAATGGTGAAGGAGAACATGAGGGAACAGGATGGTCATAGAGAATGGAGTGGGAAAGCAATGAAAGAGGGAACTTGATAGAGAGAGTCACTATGGTTTTAGGGAGAAACCTGGTGCTAGGGAAATTCCCAAGAATCCACAAGGATGATCCCAGCTAAGATTCCTAGCAGTAGTGGAAAGGGTTCCTGAACCGGCCTTCCCCTATTATCAGATTGGTGACTACCCCAACTATCATTATAGAGGCTTCTCCAGTAATTGATGGACTCAGATGGGCCTTCTGTATGTGGAGAGATAGTTGTGAAGTTTGGACTATCTGAGGGGGCCCCCAGCAGTGGGATCAGGATCTATCCTTGGTGCTCAGCCTTGTTTGTTGGTGCCCATTCTCTGTGTTGAGGTGTGATGCTATCCTTAATGCAGGAAAGAGGGACTTGGTACTGCCCCAAATTAATGTGCCCTTACCCCTCGGGAGGAGTAGAGAAGGTGTGGGCTGCTGTGGGGATGCATGGGGAGTGTGAGCAGAGGGAGAACTGTGGTTGGAATGTAAAATGAAATTTAAAAAACAAATTGATCAATTTAAAAAACAATAGAACCCACCCCCCAAATCCTCTTAGCCAAGACTGGTGGTTCATGCCTACAATCTCAGCACTTAGCACGTGGAGAAAATAGAATGCAAGATACAATAATAAACATTATTTTTTATTTTTCTTTATTTTTGTTTTATTATATTTTATTTTGTTGTGGTTTGTTGTTATATCTTAGAAGCCTGTTTTTTTTTTAAAATGAGAGACAGAAAGGAAGTGGACCTGGATGAAAGAGACTGGGTGGAGCTGGGAGGAGTAGAGAAAGGGAGTCAGGAGAAATTGTATTCAGATTATAGTGAAATTGAAAAGAATCTGTTTTCAATACAGGGGGTGGAGAAAAGTTTTAAAAAGAGAAGATCATTGTAGGACTTCAAATTAGAGGAAACTTATTTAAGTTTCTGTGCCAAATGATAAAGTGCATATAAATATATATCTATATCTCATGCAACATGTGGAATATATCATACCTGAAAATACGGTTGCTATTTATCTGACAGTGCTGGTGAACATGGTGCATCTCACTGTGCACTTCTAATTTCTAGGTTTCATGCTGAGTGTGAAGAGACAAAGAGAAGACCGATATGTATAGCTGAGTCCCAAACTTTGCCTCATCCATACCCTCCTGAGCCCATACAAGCATGCACAGAGGCAGAACCTTTCCCTGCCCCTCTAACAACAGCTAAGGCAATTAACAGAGGCTGCTTTGTAATAAGGCATTTACTTTTGATGCTTTCCTCCCTTTAGCAGGGCAGGGTTCTGGGAAGATAGCAAAGGAGGGAAAGAGGAGAAGGGGGAAGGGAGGGAGAAAGAGAGAGAAGGGGGTGTGGAGAGGGAGACAGTGGGAAGAGTCAGGCTTCCAGCTAGAGTCAATTTACCACACCAAACAGCCTGGGAACCCTTTGGGACTAAGAGGTTATCTGGGTTGTTGGTGCATATTTTGAGTGTATTCACTCTTGATTTTAGCTCCATTGTAGCCAGGCCTACATTTTCCTCTAGCTTCATGCGCAGAGATTTCCAGGGCCAGTCCTTTTCCATTAGCTGAACTCAGTTTGCCCATCTGTATACTGGGACTCTGCCTTCTAATCTTAGCTCTCAGTGCCCTTTTCAGCAGGCTATGCTTTTGTTTATGAGTAGGTTATTCTTCTACCCCGATATGTCTGCTCATGCTAGATATGGGCCATGTTGTATCTGCTCCTGTACTCAGCCTCATGGTTCTTTTGTGAGGCCCTCCATTTACGCTCCTTAGACTGGGGAGGGGAGTCCCTGCTAAGTCTTTATTCTTACTAAGTGCCTGTTGTATGCCAGGTGCTGTCTTCCATGTTACCAACTCCTCTTGGCCGCACTTGTTATAGATCTGCTTGGATTAAATGCCCCTTCTCCACCGAGTTTTCTGTGGCAGGAGTGGCACCTTTCTCTTGGTGTTCTTTCTCCTCTACCTAACCTCAACAGAGCAATGTGCTGCTAATCCACTTCTCAATTGTCTGTAACTAGGTCTCTGACGTCAACATTCAAGTCTGCATCATTTCCAGAGCATGGGAGACATACCTCCTCTTGGTACCATGCAGACTTAGGCCTGTAGTGAGGCTTTCCCTTCCAAACCTTTCCTGCCCTTTCTGGAGACTAGGACAATACTCCGTGCTTTCCACTGCCCTCCACTCTGCCTCAGCCAATGGATCCTGAATAAATAGCTGCGGTGGATTTAGGAGGTTGCCGGGGCAGTGGGCCTCTGCCTGTGTTTAACAGTACCTGAACACACTTTAAAAAAAAAAAAAATGGAGAGCTCACCATCAGATTCAGACTCCTTCCCTTCTATTGGGAAATCCTTCTTTGAAAGGAGCTGAAGTCTATCTCTGAGACCGGGAGCCATATGTAGTCAGCTAAAGAAAGCTCCTGGACACCAGGCAAGGCACCCACCCCCTCAGCTATAGAAATTGTATCCAGAGTCAGAAGATCAGCTCCAAGCGATATAGAAATTAAATAGAGGGTTGGAGCCTCTGATTTGACTCAACAGTCCTGGTCATTGCCTATGGACCTTCCCGACCTTAGACTCAGGAATGTGGTGGCTGAGGCCATGACCCAAGTCTTCCCTATGCTGACCACCTATCTGCAGACTGTTCATGGCTAGTTTCTGGAACAGAAATATCTGACCCTGAAACTTTGGTGTTTAGCTCCACTACCACTATGCCTTCATTCCACGTCCCCTCATTCCTCCCTGTTCTGATTGGTGTGAAAGGAAAGGCAGATGACATTAATGCCCACTATGTGACAGATACTTTCTTACATGCTAGCTACTATGTCTCATAATGCTGTGCAAGCATGTAGCATTGTTATTCACATATGATGAACACAGTAACTGAGACCTGAAGCAGTGGAGGTATAATTTTAGTTTTGCATTGCTCTGGTTATAGTAGCAAGTTTAAAAGGGCAGGTTTTAAAGCCAGATTTCATGAATTTGAATCTCAGCCCTTCCACTTCACAGCAGTGTGACTGTGAGCAAGTTACTCAACCTCTCTGAATCTCCGTGTTCTTACTTCTAAAATGGTAGTAATTATGCTAACAATTTAAGAAACATTGTGATGACTGACTATATATAACACCAAAGGCCCAAGTTGTTAACATTGAATATCATATCAAGGATTTCTTATAACTATTATTGTGTTAATTTTTCTTGCTAGAATTTATTGAACCCCCATTAAAGACTGGGTATGCTAGGCATTCTGCATTTAAGATGGTCCCTGACCTTAAACCAAGTGTGGTGGCTCATGTTTGTAATATCAGCCTATGGGAGGATGAGGCAGAAAGATTGCCACTGTCTCAGCGGAATCAGGTGTAGAGTGATAGATCAGAGCACCCAGCCTCCTTTTCCGGTCTCTGTGCAAGAAGGGTACACCACATGTATGCACACATGTATGCATAGAACACACACACGTGTATGCACAGAACACACACACTCATGTATGCACAGAACATACAAATACACGTGTATGCACAGAACACACATATACATGTGTATTCACAGAACACAAAATACACACACATGTATGCACAGAACACACAATACACACGTGTATTCACAGAACACACACATACACGTGTATGCTCAGAACACACACATACACACACATGTATGCACAGAACACACAATACACACGTGTATTCACAGAACACACACATACACGTGTATGCTCAGAACACACACATACACACACATGTATGCACAGAACACACACATATCCACGGTTTAATTTATTCAGTTGTATTATTTCTTAATATATAAGGAACAGTATTGGGTAGATTTTATTGATTTTTTTGGAGCATAGATTAGTGTTACAGTTTTACTCTAACCCGAATATTTCAGGCTTTGCAAACCTTGTTATAATAGCGACTTAAGAAACACAGGGTTTGGGGTGAAGAATTTGCTTAGTGGTTAAAAGCTCATCTTCTCTTGTAGAGGACACAAATTTGATTCTCACCAACCAAAACCCATAGCTTCCAACCACTTGTAACTCTAGCTGCAAGGATCTGATACCAATTTCTGGACTTTTGTAGGAGTTACACTCATACACACACACACACACACACACACACACACACACACACACACAGAGAGAGAGAGAGAGAGAGAGAGAGAGAGAGAGAGAGAGAGAGAGAGAGAGAGATTACAAATAGAACAAAACCTTAAAAAATAAAATAACATGTTTTAATATTGAGTTGAGGAGAGGGTTCCTTGGCTAAAGGGCTTGTTGCCTAAGAATGAGGACCTAGATTTTATTACCCAGCACCCAGTTAAAAGTCAGATCTGGTATATGTCAATAACCACAGTGTTGCAGGGGACAGAGGCAGGTGAATCCCAATGTATCACTTGTCAGAGAATATAATCAACAGTTCTCATCAACAATAGAAATTAGTATCAGCAGACCAAAGCAGTATAAATAAAATGAGGCAATTTTGTGGTAACATTCTTGAGTTATGGCATGAGGACACACAGAGTGAGGGCAGAGGATTGTAATTTTGAGACTAGTCTGAACTTCATGATACTGTCTTAAAAACGAAAACAATCAAACAAAACCCAGCCAGGTATGGTGGTTTATATTAATCCCAGGACTTAGGAAATAGGTAAGTGGATTTGTGGAAATTAGAGGCCAGCTTCTATGTGATGAGTTTCAGTACTGACAAAGTGACATAGTGAAATACTGGCTCAATTTTTTTTTTTTTAACTGGAGTGGTGGTGGCGGCACACGCATTTAATCCCAGCACTTGGGAGGCAGAGGTAGTCGGATCTCTGTGAGTTCGAGGCCAGCCTGGACCACAGAGCAGGTTTCAGGACAGGCTCCAAAGCTACACAGAGAAACCCTAAGGAAAAAAAAAAACTTTAAAAAGGCAAAATATTAGTGTCCAGGTAAAATCTCAGTTTCCCTCTCCCTCTTTATGTCTGTACACGAGGGTGTATATGTGTGTGTGTTCTGGGCATACACGTGTCTGTATGTGTGTGTTCTGTGCATACACGTGTGTATGTGTGTTCTGTGAAGACACGTGTGTGTATTGTGTGTTCTGTGCATACACGTGTGTATGTGTGCTCTGTGAATACACGTGTTTGTATGTGTGTTCTGGGCATACACGTGTCTGTATGTGTGTGTTCTGTGCATACACGTGTTTGTATGTGTGTTCTGGGCATACACGTGTCTGTATGTGTGTGTTCTGTGCATACACGTGTGTGTATGTGTATTCTGTGAATACACGTGTTTGTATGTGTGTTCTGTGAATACACGTGTGTGTTGTGTGTTCTGTGAATACACGTGTTTGTATGTGTGTTCTGTGAATACATGTGTGTGTGTTGTGTGCATACATGTGGTGTACCCTTCATGCACAGAGACCGGAAGAGGAGGCGGGGTGCTCTGATCTATCACTCTACACCTGATTCCGCTGAGACAGCATCTTTCACTGAACCTGGAGCTAGGCTGGCCATCTGCAGGCCCCAGAGATTTTGGGGTCTCCACTCTCTTCAGATTCAACAGTCCAGGGGTTACAGGAACCTGCATGGCCACAATCAACTTCTTACAAGGATTCCAGTGTCTTTTGTGTCTGAATGGCAAGGACACTTAACCAACGAGTACTCTCTCCAGCTCCCAATTAAGAAATTTCTTTTGTTATTTTTTTGTGTTTTTTTAATTTAAATTTCCATTCTAAAATTACACTTCTTCCGCACCTCCCATTCCCCTCCCGCCTCCCCCACACCTTCCTCCCGCCTCCCCCACACCTTCCTCCCTCTCCTCCCTCCTTAAGAGAGGGCAGGGTACCCTGACCTGTGGAAAGTCCAAGGCCCTCCCCTTTCCATCCTGGCCTAGGAAGGTGTGCATCCAAGTAGCCGAGAGTACCAAAAAGCTAGCACATGCAGTAGAAATAGGTCCCAGTGCTATTTCTCAGTCAGCCCCCATTGTCAGCCACATTCAGAGAGTCTAATTTGATCACAGGCTCATTCAGGTCTGGTCCATCTGGCTTTGGCGAGCTCCCAATAGATCAGGCACACTGTCTCAGTGGCTGGACCAACCCCTCACAGTCCTGACTTCCTTGCTCATCTTTTCCCTCCTTCTGTTCTTCAACTAGACCTTGGGAGCTCAGTCCGTTGCTCTGATGAGGGTCTCTGTCTCCATCTCCATCCTTCGTCTAATGAAGATTCTATGGTGATACTCGAGATAATCGTTAGTGTGATAGTGGGGCAAGGCCAGTTCAGGCACTCTCTCCTCTGCTGCCCAAGGACCTAGCTGGGGACATCTCGTGGACACCTTGGATCATCTCTAGAGGCAAGCCTCTTGCCAACCCTAAAATGGGCCCCTTAATGTAGATATCTTCTTCCCTGCTCCTATATCAGCCCTTCCTCCATCTTCACCTCCCCACTCTTCCAAACTCTCCCCAGTTTTACCTTCTCCCTTCTCTCTCTCCTTCTCCCCTTCCCCCATCCATCCCCCACCCCTACATTTACCCCCATGTTCCCAACATGGCAATCTTGTTTGCATTCAATTTCCAGGAGAATCTCTCTATATATATTTCTTTGGGTTCACCTTGTTATTTGGCTTCTCTAGGCTTGTGAACTCTAGACTCAATGTCTTTGGTTTATGGCTAAAGTCCACTACTGAGTGACTACATAGCATATTCATCTTTTTGAATCTGGGTTATCTCACTTAGATAATGTTTTCTATTTCCCTCCATTTGCATGCAAAATTCAAGATGTCTTTGTTTTTTACCGCTGAGTAGCACTCTAATGTGTATATATTCCATACTTTCTTCATCCATTCTTCCATTGAAGGGCATCAGGGTTGTTTCCAGGTTCTGGCTATTACAAATAATGCTGCTAAGAACATAGTTGAACAAATGCTTTTGTAGTATGATTGGGCATCTCTTGGGTATATTCCTAAGAGTGGTATTGCTGGATCCTGAGGTAGGGTGATTCCCAATATCCCGAGAAACTGCCACACTGATTTCCAAAGTGGTTACATAAGTTTGCATTCCCTCCAGAAATGGATCAGTGTTTGCCTTACTCCACATCCTCACCAGCATAGGCTATCATTGGTGTTTTTGATATTAGCCATTCTGACAGGTGTAACATGGTATCTCAAAGTTGTTTTGATTTGAATTTCCCTGATTGCTAAGGAAGTTGAACATGACCTTAAGTGTCTTTTGGCCATTTGAACTTCTTCTGTTGAGAATTCTCTGTTCAGTTCAGTACCCCATTTTTAATTGGATTAATTAGAATTTTAATGTCTAGTTTATTGAGTCCTTTATATATTTTGGAGATTAGACCGGCCAGTCGAGCGGGCACACACATACCCCTATGAATGGATCTCCTCCATACAGGAGCAGGGCATCATTATATTCAAAATATTATACAACTGTCAGAGTTATCAAAGTCCAGAACATTTCCCACATCTTAAAGAGAAAATGAAGAACAAACATAACTCCTTATCTTTCAGCAGTCACTCCTGTATTTCGATTTCTAGATGCTATAGTAACCACTAATCTGCTTCAGTGGGTCTGTCTTCTTATTCGAGACAGTCTCATGTATCCCAGGCTGTTCTTGAACTCACTATGTAGACTACAATGACCGTGTTAAGCTCCTGTCCCTCCTGTCTCTGCTTACCAAGCACTGCAATTCTATACATACATTTCAAAGGTGAGGTCTATCTGACTATTTATTCATTTTTTTTTTGAGACACAGTCTCACTTTGTAGTCCTGTTGGGCCTAGAACTCCCTATATAGACACGACTGACTTTGAACTCAGATCCACTTGTTTTTGCCTCCCAAGTGCTAGGCTTAAAAGCATGCAGCACTACACCCAACCTACATTTTCTTGATTGATGATTGATGTATGTGAAGGTCTGTCCTCACTGTGGATGGGACAATTACCCCAGCTTTGAGATCTGCAATGTTCACCTGGCAAAGGAGGCCTTAGGATACCCATGACTGAAAGGATTTGAGACATGGAAGCTGGGGCTGGGGTGGGGTAGAGGGCTCTGTAGTCTACCCTGGTCAGTAGATTGTGTCCTAGCCCTGTTAAGATAAAGCCAGGCCCTGGCTGAAGAGCTCTGCCTTCTTATTTTGGAACTAGGACTCAGCTGTATTTGGTATTCCTCATTCTACTAAAGCTTTTGAGTCTTGATCATAAATAGTGACTTTTCTTTTTTCTTTTATACACTCTCCAAGGTTACAAGAAGGTACTTTGAGACATGTAATTGGCAATGACTAGGTTAAACCCTTCCCTGTCTTATTGCAGTGTTCTAATACACTGACTTTGGACATTCAATAGAAATTAGTACAGTGTTGTGTGCCTCTCTTTTAGCGTGTGATGCTCACCATCATTCCCAAATCCCCTAAAAGTAGCTGACTGGAAAGTGAATATGCTCATAGTCTCATTTTACCTTTGCTGGGATTTTAAAAGTCAGGCTTTTATTTTCCCCTGGGTTTCTAGAGTATCTTAGTTTCTGGAGCATCTTCATCTGCTGTCATTTGCTGCCACCAGAAAAGGACTAAATCTTTGCAATCAGAGTACCCTACGAAAGCATGACTTTCTAAGACCGGCTGTTTCCTTGTTGAAAACCAACATACAATGTATTCATTGATATTTTGAATTTGTATGAAGTTTTGTTATTCCTAATCTGATCATAGTTCTAGCAGGTAACATTTTTTGTTGTTCTTCTTTCACTCAAATGGCTGACAAAACTTGACATATCGGAAATTGAAAAGTTTGAGAGATCAAAACTGGAAAAAATTACTACCGCAGAACAAAATATGTTTCCATCGAAGGAAAGTAAGTCACGGAGGTTTCTAGTTGAGAGGAACAGTGGTGAAAGTTAGCATAGTCAGTTAATAAACCTAAGTATTAGTAAGAGAATTATGATAATTAATGCAGCAGTTAAAATATCAAATAGTTGTCTTTTATTTAGATAATGTACATGGTTTGTATGCTAGGTTGTAGTAATAATAGTATCTAGATTATTTTCTTCTTACAAAATTACTAAAATTACATTAAAGCTAATTCTAGAATATTGGATGTGGCACTATATCAATCTCGATTTTACCCAGGTTTTATGTTAATGTGAGTATTACACATTTTTCAGGATGCAACAGTTTGAGTCTATGCTTTCACACATAAAAACTGTGCAGCCTGTAGTTTAAGTCTTCTAGAAATAGCTATAAAATAAGGTGGAAGACTAAGTTTAGAGTTTGTGTGTATCCCGGCTTCCCAGCTTCAAAGGATCAGTTTGCTCTTCAGAATAACAACCTCCTGGAAAAACATAAACTGAACTTTTAAAAGCTGAGTGGTATTTTCATCTTGTCAGCTTTAATTGAAAACTCAAGAATTCAAAAAATCATCTGAAAACATGAAACTTCCTTGTTCTATAAGGATAAAACCGAATGCCATTCTTACTTACTCCTCATTCGTAGAACACTCTGTGGACACTAACAATATTTTAACAATATTTTAAATCTATTTCTTAAATATAAACTTTATATGTAAGAATATATGGATTATTGTAAAGTCTTCAGGTGTTCTAACACATACATATCTCCACTATGAGGATAAGTGATTAAGGCTTTTGCATGTTTAGCACCTTCTGTGACTTAGTAAATCTATCTTGTAGAAGAAACCTAACTTAATTTTAAGAAAATCAAAAAAAGAAAGAAAAAATAAAAGAAAGAGGAAAATCCCTTTTAAGGATTTTTTTTCTATTTTTCTTTCCCTAGCCACCCAACAAGAAAAGGAGTTGGAGAAAAAAAAAACATAAAATTAGGAAAACCTTTGAAGAATAAACGTCGACATTGCCCAACGATCTTGGTTTTAGTGGGGGTTTTTTTTGTTTTTTGTTTTTTTTTTTGTACGCCTATGTGTTTCTAGAGATGTATGACAATTGCTGATGGGCTCTTGTCTGTACCTGATAGTTAAGTGTTAATAGGTACGGAGTTAATCAGTAATCAGGAACAGGCATTCCCTTTGTTTTTAAACTTCCTCATTGATGAACAAATTACAGATGGCTGTTGTGGGATATTTGGTCAAAAGTGAGACCCCAGGCCTCTAACACCCCTATATCCAATTATTCTGGGAAGATTGGAAGCATCATCCCAGTCCCTGGCATCCATCCTAAGCCCCTTTCCCCTGGAGTTGCCTTGGTTCAGACTCCACCTCAGGGAAGCCTGCCAAGTCCTGACCCCTCTCCAGGAAGGGTCAGAACCACTCTCACAAGCTAGTTAACATATGGTCACAGGTTTTGCATGGTCTCTCTCTGTCTCCCCACCCTCCTCCCAGGCAGAGACAGCTGCTGGTCTCAGAGCGGTGGTGGCGGGCCATGTGTCAGCAGGCAGTGGACCCCAGGCAGAGCAGGATGCTGGTACCTGAGCAATGGCTGGTCCCATTCAGGGAGACACATGGCGGGCAGGCAGAAGACAGAAACATGGATAGACACGACATGCAGAGTGAGGTTGAATGTTTATTTAGGGGGTTGTGTAGGGGAAAGGGTGAAGGGGGGAGAGAGAGAGAGAGAGAGAGAGAGAGAGAGAGAGAGAGAGAGAGAGAGAGAGAGAGAGAAGGGGGAGCCGAGAAGTGGGGAGTGAGGCAGAAGCAAAGCTGTCTCTCTGAGAGAAAGATGGAAAAGAGAATGCACTCAAGCAGGAAGCTGAAGATCAGATTGCCTCCATGGATGGGGGAGGGAGTGGGCATGGCTTGACTCTTAAAGAGACAAAAAACCATTCCCAAGGTCTTTCTTATATTAAAAAGCAGCAGATTAGACACCACAGTTAGAAGGAATTGGGGTGGCGAATTCTCAAAACTGCTTCCTGCTGATTTGTGGGCATTATCCTTGGGGGGCAGGGAACCTGAGAAGGCTGTGTGCAGGAATCTGAGAAAGCTATGTGCTGGCCACATCCTGGCATAGTTGGTCTGTTTGCTTCTGGCCGGTGTCTATGGCATGGAAATATCTGGTATCTCTTATCCTGTTTAAGGTATTGTCAGAACAAAGAACAAAGTTAAATTAAGGAAAAAAAAATTAGGACGAGGGAATTGAGGGGGATGTACCTGACCTGTTTAAGTTGGATTCTTTAATTCGGCTCCCTGGAACTCTCAAGAACATTGCAGTCATTAAACGTGAGCATCTTGGGTTTGGTGTGATCTGGTCTAATTGGAGTTATTTTGCGTGGGTGGAGAGGATCGTTTTAAGATTTTTCTTAACAGATGGAAGTTTCCTATCAAAAGGTTCTGTTTTTCCAGCAGGCACAGGGCCCAGGCCCACGTGCTGGAAAACACCCTTCCTGTGCACCTTCTCTGCCAGACTGGATCAATGACTTCCTCTCGGTGAGTTCCCCTTTTTGCTTATGCTGGTAGGGTACCCAGGGTGACCCATTCACTTTTGGGGCTTTCCACTGAACTTGCACATCCATGTTCACCGTGACTATACTCACAAAAGTTAAATGGAATCAAACTAGATTAGATGTTCATCAATAGTTAGATGAATAATCAAACTGAGATATATATGTATGTGTGTGTATGTATGTATGTATACACATATACGGGGGGGGGGCGGGTTGAGAGAGAGATTTTATTCAGTTGTAAAGTAAGTATAAGATTTGCAGGACATGTTCAGTCACCCCAGTCAGGATATAGCTGAGGAACCCATCTTTTATATTTTCAAGTATGCACTTTTACAAAGAGCTTTGTAATTATCATCTTACATGTCACTTATTCTTCCTATATGCCAAGAACTGTGCTGAACACTTTACACAGATTATCTCATTAAAATTCTTAAATCAGCCCTGTGAGACATACAACAAATTGAGGCTAAGGGGAGGTTTCTCAAGGTCACACTGTTGGTAAGTGGAAAAGCTGAGATTAGAGACTAGGTAAAGCTCAGAATGTGAATGGTTCATTCATTCCTCTGACCACCCATTTATTATTTAATCCATTCAAGGATTCATTGAATCGATTTTATGGGACAGATACAGTCTAGGAATTAGTTTCAGCATGGCTGTTTCTGGTGGTGGCTCTATGACTTCTTTCTTAATCAGCCTTCTTTTCCCCAGCATTCAGTTTAGTTTTCCCTTCCTAACTCTGCTCAAGACTCAGCAATACCATTTTTGGGTATATATCCAAAGGATGCTCAATCGTGCCACGAGGACATGTGCTCAACTATGTTCATAGCAGTATTTTTTTGTCATAGCCAGATCCTGGGAACAGCCTAAATGCCCCTCAACCAAAGAATGGATAAGGAAAATGTGGTACATTTAAACAATGGAGTACTACACAGCAGAGAAAAATAATGACACCTTGAAATTTGTGGGCAAATGGATGGATCTAGAGACATCATATTGAGTGGGGCAACACAGATCCAGAAAGACAATTATCATATGTACTCACTTATAAGTGGTTTTTAAACATAAAGCAAAGAAAACCAACCTACAAACCACAATCCCAGAGAATTTAGACAACAATGAGGACCCAAAGAGAGACTTACATAGATCTAATCTACATGGGTAGTAGTAAAAGACAAGATTTCCTGAGTAAATTGGGAGCAGAATAGGGTTGAACGTGAGGAAAGAGAAAGGGAGGGGAGTGGAAAAAATGTATAGCTCAATAAAATGGGTAAAAAAGGAAAAAAATTTGTTTGGGGCTACATTCTTAACCCAATTAAGATTGTTTACAAGATCACATATGGCAACAATACATTGTCCTTATTCTAAAATGGTTTGAGATATTGCCAAGTTTTCTAAAAGTAGTTATTGTTTTCACAGGATGTAAGCAATAATGTGAAAGATAAGAAGAGATTGTAAAATGACCATCTGTGACTCAGAAATTGGGGGTTGTTAAGACTAAAATCTAAAAGGTTTTCTACTCAGATGATGACATTTATATGATACTCTAGACTGGGATATACCTTTTTATTTGGTGACATTAAAGCCTTCTTGGTCTGAAATATTCATGAGTCAATGAATAATGAACTTTTGAGTAATTTTTCTGTATAGAAGATCATCCCAAGGTTCATCATTGTGATAGCCCCTGATGGGTTCAGAATATAAAACAACATATGCTTGTTGTTTGACTTTGGATACTTTCTTCTGTTTTGTGACAGGATCATTTGTCACCATATAATAGGCTGGCCCAGAACTCATGATCCTCTTGCCTCAGTTCCCTCACAGCTTTTGCTAGCATTATATATTATAGACACTTTTCAACACACCCAGAGGAAAATATAGGTCCTTAGTCAAATAATGATCTGAATTTTATTCCATCCTTAGATCTTACTTACTTCATACAGTATAGTAACCTATTTCTTTAAAATTTATTAATTCTGTAATTTAGTTTCTTCGTCTTTGTCCATATTCTGCTACCTTACTTCTACTTTTTACTTCTTAATATTGAGAATTGGACCCAGGACCTTGGACAGCATGAGCCCACAATCTTTCACTGAGACACAACCCTTTCCTTTCTTTCCAGTTTTTCATCTGACTCACTTGCTCCCAAGCATAGATATATGACTTTCAGAAAAATCAACTAGAAAAGTCAGTAATTTTTAGTTTACTGTCATTTATGATCTTCTAAAACTGTGCCCACTAATAAATAAATTCTAAAACTTATATTAGAATCCTATTTTAGTATGGTAAAGACAGTTTACATTATGATCAAGAATTATGTTTTTGGTTCCAAGTTTTATTTTTTGTTAAGAATCACAAAAAATAAAAGGAAGAAAGAAAAACATAAGTCAAAAATAACAAAAAAAGAAAGAAAATGTCTAAGAAAGAGAGTGGCCTGTGTTGTTAGATACCTTAGACATACAGGGCCCACCTCTACCCCCATTTCCTGACTACCTTGAGGTCCCGATGGCTGATGTAGTTAGTGCACTTGACTTTTCCTCTTCATGATAGATTGCTTTGGGTACTTTGTTGAATCTCAGAAGTCCATAGTTGGTAAAGTAATGACTTCTGGCTACATTCGAGCCTTACCCACACACCTTATCTCTTCTTCCAGGTTAGACGACTTTATAACACCCCAGGCTGACTTGAGATCATGTCTGGATTTCTTTATGTTCAGAGCTTCCTGAGACTTTAAATGTCTAACTCCTGATGTGGCTGTTATTTCTGCTACTAGCCTCTTCCCTCTCTTTTTATCCATAGCAGAGCCACTGACAGTTCTTCAGCATTTCCCAGAAATGTTCAACAACTTGCATCTGTCTTGGCCTCAGGGCAAATGAGGTGACAATTTTCTGGGCAAAGAGGTGAGTGATGAGGTGTTAGAATAACCCTCAGAGCTCATAACCCTTGAGGCTTCAAGGGCAAGGGGAACGGGGAGGTGGGCCACACGTCCTTCCTTACCTGACAACCACCAAGAAGAAAAGAGTATTCTCACAAGCATGAGCTCCAACCAGGTGCCATAACATGGGTTCCAATCCAGTTTCCACACCATCTAAGCCCACATACAGTTGGATCTACTCCCTGTGATACTTTCAGGTCCATCTTGCACAGCAGTGGGACTAGGCTAAGTACAAATCCCTGAGCACAGTGCTTTGCTGATGTCATGCTAAGTCTTTTATGCATTGCATCCATTTCTTTTTGTCACACAAGTATAGTAATACCTTCCTGCCATGTGAAGGTGAGGACAGCACATAGCTTGTCTGGTTGTGAGTGGTTCCTTGCCCCTTTTAGGTTAACTGTGGCCCAAATTCATAACTCTCTTCGTGACTCAGATAGCTGATATACTGCCCCTATCTCTTCTATTCCATCCTGTGGTACATTGCTTCAGATCAGATGTGATCTATAATCTCAAGAGCCCCCTGCCAGGGACCCACTGTCTCCTCCTAAGGAGTATTAACTCAAATTGTAATCATCTTACTACATGTTCTGGGAAGTTAGGTCCCCTAGAAGCTTTCCTGACCAATACCAGGAGAGGTTAACTCCTTTCCTAGGCCAGGAATAGGATTCTTACAGCAGCTACCCCCAACATAGGAGCTATGCCCAGAAGCTTGTACCTCTCAAGGATCCTTTGTCCTATGGCAAGCACTGAGCAACTCCCACTGCAGGGTCACCTGTACAGGAATGGAGGTTGAACCTAAGCCTCCTCTTTTCCTGGAGGTAAGGTATCCCTTGTCCTCCCACCAAGCTCATACTCTTGGGTTTACCCAGAGGTTCTAGACTCTACCAAGGAAATCCCATATTCCCCATCCTAAATCTTTCTTATAGGTTTAAATGGGAGCCTTTCTCACCTAGTTTTCTGGAATCTTTCATGTTCCAAGGTTTATTCTTGGAAAAGTTGGGAGAGTCGGGGAAGAGATCCCTGGTGGAGATCAACAGGAACTGGCACAAAGAGGGAGAAACCCAGGAGTCCTCCATCCTACTGCCTGTATATTGGGATGGGACCAAGCTCCAAGACAAGGGATTAGTCTCCTTGAAATTCAGAAAGTGGGGGTTGTGGCTTCAAGAGAAAGATACAAAGGAAGATTCTGTCAAGTCTCTCCACGGAATGGGACGTCCAGGTCTACAACAGGGCTACTTTCACAGTAACTCAGAAGAAGCTCAGGCTCCTTCCTCACATGAGAGCTCTTAACAAAGAGCTTGGACCACCTTCAGACTTAATGAAGCGAGGAACAGAAGTGGGTGTCACTTTCAGACATGGGTTCCCTGAGAACAGAATATCTCATGGCTTTTCATAGGCAGATCCTGCATCTTCCTTGCTCTCAGAACACGGATTCATACACTCCCATCACTATCCTCTCCAAATCCATACCCTTTTCTAATTCAAGGGACTGATAAATTCACTGGAAAGGAATAGAGACTGAAAGCTATGAACTGTTTTAAACTCTTCTTGGGCAGGACTGTAAGGATGTAGGCCTTACTCTTCTTAGAAATAAGTCTGGATGTTACACAGAGATACCCTGTCTCAAACAACAACAACTACAACAACAAACCTTCACACAAACAAATAAATAAAAACAAAAAGAGAAAGAAAGAAAAGAAAAGAAATAGAACTAGGTCTGGAGTCTCAAGAAAATAATCACAAAGCCATTTTAGCAAGGCAAGAAGTTTGACTTGCGCAGAATGGCACATAGCCGTGCCCAATCAAAGTCAAGAACACTGAGCAGAATCCCATTTGGTTTTTGGTTTGGTTTTTATCTCTACCACAAAAGGGAGCCTGTGCCTTAGCCTGAGGGGTCAGAGCTGGGCCTGACATGCTTATCCACTTGGGTAACTTAAATGGCTTAGCTGGTAAGTGAAGCACAAATTCTGAGAATACCATGCATCGTGGAACACACATTTTGATTTGAAGAAGTGCTGGCCCGGGGGAAATTTCAATTTTTTTCAAGTGGATTCTCTATTATTAAAAAAAAAAAAAGACTTTGTCTTATTTAACCCTTTAATAAAGACAATTTGCCTTATTCACATTTCCCACAATCCCACCAAGCTGTGGTTCCAGTTGCAGAAATGATTGTACTACTCACAGCTGGAAACCTCAGGCTAGGCAATTCTGAGACCTGAGTCCTGAGCTTCTCTTCAAGAAAAAGGAAGCATTTGTGTAACTAACAAGATTTAAGATCCTTACGCATTATTTATTTATTTATTTATTTATTTATTTATTTATTTATTTTGGTTTTTTTGAGACAGGGTTTCTCTGTGGCTTTGGAGCCTGTTCCTGGAACTAGCTCTGTAGACCAGGCTGGTCTCGAACTCACAGAGATCCGCCTGCCTCTGCCTCCCGAGTGCTGGGATTAAAGGAATGCGCCACCATCGCCCGGCTCGCATTTTTTTATTTTGACGCAGGCTTTCACGCTGCAGCCCAGATATGCCTTGAACTCGTGCAATCTTTCTGCCTCATCCTCCCATAGTCTGATATTACAAACATGAGCCACCACACTTGGTTTAAGGTCAGGGACCATCTTAAATGCAGAATGCCTAGTATACCCAGTCTTTAATGGGGGGTTCAATAAATTCTAGCAAGAAAAATTAACAGAATAATAGTTATAAGAAATCCTTGATATGATATTCAATGTTAACAACTTGGGCCTTTGGTGTTATATATAGTCAGTCATCACAATGTTTCTTAAATTGTTAGCATAATTACTACCATTTTAGAAGTAAGAACACGGAGATTCAGAGAGGTTGAGTAACTTGCTCACAGTCACACTGCTGTGAAGTGGAAGGGCTGAGATTCAAATTCATGAAATCTGGCTTTAAAACCTGCCCTCTTAAGCTTGCTACCATAACCAGAGCAATGCAAAACTAAAATTATACCTCCACTGCTTTAGGTCTCAGTTACTATGTTCATCATATGTGAATAACAATGCTACATGCTTGCACAGCATTATGAGACATAGTAGCTAGCATGTAAGAAAGTATCTGTCACATAGTGGGCATTAATGTCATCTGCCTTTCCTTTCACACCAATCAGAACAGGGAGGAATGAGGGGACGTGGAATGAAGGCATAGTGGTAGAGGAGCTAAACACCAAAGTTTCAGGGTCAGATGCTTCTGTTCCAGAAACTAGCCACGAACAGCCTGCAGATAGATGGTCAGCATTGGGAAGACTCGAGTCATGGCCTCAGCCACCATATTCCGTAGTCTAAGGTCGGGGAGGTCCATAGGTAATGACCAGGACTGTTGAGTCAAATCAGAGGATCCTACCCTTTATTCAATTTCTATATCGCTTGGAGCTGATCATCTGACTCTGGATACAATTCCTATAGCTGAGGGGGTGGGTGCCTTGCCTGGTGTCCATGAGCTTTCTTTAGCTGACTACGTATGACTCCCGGTCTCAGAGATGGACTTCAGCTCCTTTCAAGGAAGGATTTCCCAATAGAAGGGAAGGAGTCTGAATCTGATTGTGAGCTCTCCATTTTTTTTTTTTTTAAAAGTGTGTTCAGGTACTGTTAAACACAGGCAGAGGCCCACTGCCCCGGCAACCTCCTAAATCCACCGCAGCTATTTATTCAGGATCCATTGGCTGAGGCAGAGTGGAGGGCAGTGGAAAGCACGGAGTATTGTCCTAGTCTCCAGAAAGGGCAGGAAAGGTTTGGAAGGGAAAGCCTCACTACAGGCCTAAGTCTGCATGGTACCAAGAGGAGGTATGTCTCCCATGTTCTGGAAATGATGCAGACTTGAATGTTGACGTCAGAGACCTAGTTACAGACAATTGAGAAGGGGATTAGCAGCACATTGCTCTGTTGAGGTTAGGTAGAGGAGAAAGAACACCAAGAGAAAGGTGCCACTCCTGCCACAGAAAACTCGGTGGAGAAGGGGCATTTAATCCAAGCAGATCTATAACAAGTGCGGCCAAGAGGAGTTGGTAGCATGGAAGACAGCACCTGGCATACAACAGGCACTTAGTAAGACTAAAGACTTAGCAGGGACTCCCCTCCCCAGTCTAAGGAGCGCAAATGGAGGGCCTCACAAAAGAACCATGGGGCAGAGTCCAGGAGCAGATACAACATGGCCCATATCTAGCGTGAGCAGACAGATCGGGGTAGAAGAATAACCTACTCATAAACAAAAGCATAGCCTGCTGAAAAGGGCACTGAGAGCCAAGATTAGAAGGCAGAGTCCCAGTATACAGATGGGCCAACTGAGTTCAGCTAATGGAAAAGTACTGGCCCTGGAAATCTCTGCGCATGAAGCTAGAGGAAAATGTAGGCCTGGCTACAATGGAGCTAAAATCAAGAGTGAATACACTCAAAATATGCACCAACAACCCAGATAACCTCTTAGTCCCAAAGGGTTCCCAGGCTGTTTGGTGTGGTAAATTGACTCTACCTGGAAGCCTGACTCTTCCCATTGTCTCCCTCTCCACACCCCTTCTCTCTCTTTCTCCCTCCCTTCCCCCTTCTCCTCTTTCCCCTCCTTTGCTATCTTCCCAGAACCCTGCCCTGCTAAAGGGAGGAAAGCATCAAAAGTAAATGCCTTATTACAAAGCAGCCTCTGTTCATTGCCTTGGCTGTTGTTAGAGGGGCAGGGAAAGGTTCTGCCTCTGTGCATGCTTGTATGGGCTCAGGAGGGTATGGATGAGGCAAAGTTTGGGACTCAGCTATACATATCTGTCTTCTCTTTGTCTCTTCACATTCAGCATGAAACCTAGAAATTAGAAGTGCACAGTGAGATGCACCATGTTCACCAGCACTGTCAGATAAATAGCAACCGTATTTTCAGGTAGGATATATTCCACATGTTGCATGAGATATAGATATATATTTATATGCACTTTATCATTTGGCACAGAAACTTAAATAAGTTTCCTCTAATTTGAAGTCCTACAATGATCTTCTCTTTTTAAAACTTTTCTCCACCCCACTTATTGAAAACAGATTCTTTTCAAGTTCACTATAATCTGAATACAATTTCTCCTGACTCCCTTTCTCTACTCCTCCCAGCTCCACCCAGTCTCTTTCATCCAGGTCCACTTCCTTTCTGTCTCTCATTTAAAAAAAAAAAAGCCTTCTAAGATATAACAACAAACCACAACAAAATAAAATATAATAAAACAAAAATAAAGAATAATGTTTATTATTGTATCTTGCATTCTATTTTCTCCACGTGCTAAGTGCTGAGATTGTAGGCATGAACCACCAGTCTTGGCTAAGAGGATTTGGGGGGTGGGTTCTATTGTTTTTTAAATTCATCAATTTGTTTTTTAAATTTCATTTTACATTCCAACCACAGTTCTCCCTCTGCTCACACTCCCCATGCATCCCCACAGCAGCCCACACCTTCTCTACTCCTCCCGAGGGGTAAGGGCACATTAATTTGGGGCAGGACCAAGTCCCTCTTTCCTGCATTAAGGATAGCATCACATCTCAACACAGAGAATGGGCACCAACAAACAAGGCTGAGCACCAAGGATAGATCCTGATCCCACTGCTGGGGGCCCCCTCAGATAGTCCAAACTTCACAACTATCTCTCCACATACAGAAGGCCCATCTGAGTCCATCAATTACTGGAGAAGCCTCTATAATGATAGTTGGGGTAGTCACCAATCTGATAATAGGGGAAGGCTGGTTCAGGAACCCTTTCCACTACTGCTAGGAATCTTAGCCGGGATCATCCTTGTGGATTCTTGGGAATTTCCCTAGCACCAGGTTTCTCCCTAAAACCATAGTGACTCTCTCTATCAAGTTCCCTCTTACATTGCTTTCCCACTCCATTCTCTATGACCATCCTGTTCCCTCATGTTCTCCTTCACCATTGCCTCTCCTTCACCACGGCCTCACCCCCAGTTTACCCAGGGGATTTCATCTAATTCCCCTTCCCAGGGCGATCCATGCATCCCTCCTTGGGGCTTCCTTGTTACCTAGCTTCTCTGGAGCTCAGGATGGCAGCCTGGTTACCCTTTGCTTTACATCTAATATACACTTAGAAGTGAGTGCATACTATGTTTGTCTTTCTGAGTCTGGGTTACCTCACTCAGAAATTTTTTTCTAGTTCCATCATTTAACCTGCAAATATCATGATGTCTTTTTTCTGAAATAAGAATAATACTCTATTATAGAAGTGTACAGCATTTTCTTTATCCATTATTATATTGTGAGACATCTAGGTTGTTTCTAATTTTGGGCTATTGGGAATAGAGTGGAAATGAACATGGAATAGCTAGTGACCTTCTGGTAGGTTGAAGTGTCCTTGGGGTATATGCCCCAAGTGCTATATGTGGAATATGAGGTAGTTTGAGTCCCATCTGGAGTACAAGTATTGAAGAGATCAGGATACAAGGAACCTATCTAAACACAATAAAAACAATTTACAGCAAGCCAACAACCAGCATCAAATTACACGGAGAGAAACTCAAAGTGATTCCACTAAAATTAGGAAGAATACAAGGATGTCCACTCCCTCCGTATCTTTTCAATATAGTATTAGTTGACCTAGCTAGAGCAATAAGACAACAAAAGGAGATCAAGGGATACAAATTGGAAAGGAAGAAAAGTCAAACTTTCATTATTTGCAGATGATATGATAGTACATATAAGTGACCACAAAAACTCTACCAGAGAACTCCTACAGCAGATAAACACCTTCAGTAATGTGGCAGGATACAAGATCAACACAAAACAATCAGTAGCCCTCCTATATAGAAATGATAAAATAAAGAGAAAGAACTCAGAGAAACATCCCTGTTTGCAAGAGCCACAAATATAAATTATCTTGGGGTAGCTATAACTAAACAACTGAAACACCTATATGACAAGAACTTTAAGTCTCTAAAGAAAGAAACTGAAGAAGATATCAGAAAATGGAAAGATCTCCCACGCTCATGGATGCTCTTGCATAGGTAGGACCAACATAATATAAATGGCAATCTTACCAAAAACATTCTAGAGATTCAAAGAAATGCCCATCAAAATCCAAACACAATTGCTCACAGACTAATAGAACAATATTCAACTTCATGTGAAAAAAAAATTACAATAGTTAAAACAATCCTGTACAATAAAGGAACTTCCAGAGGCATCACCATCCCTGAATTAAAACTTCACCATAGCGCTGTAGTGATAAAAACAGTTTGGTATTGGCATAAAAGCAGACACATGGACCAATGAATTAAATTAAAGCCCCAGGTATTAATTCCTCTGGGCAATGTGCCTTGGCTTCTCTGAGGAGTAGATGAAGGTTGGGGGGACGGGTAAGAAGAGGGAATGGGCTGAGGAGAGGGAATAGAAACTTGGATGGTATGTAAATGAAAAAAAATGATTGTTTTCTTTTTAAAAATACTCACTTTTCTAACTCATCTGAACATACATGAAATATTTATTTAATGATTTTGTATATTGAGACATATACTAGGTGATGTATGAAAAGAGGACATATTTCAGAAAACCTCTCATTTTTGAAACTTACAAAGCATGCGGTGAGATACATAAACATGCAGAAAGTGACAGCACCTTAGGGTTTTGTGAACCAATAGCTACCGCACATTTAGTTATTGCCGTAAATGGAGTGATGGACAGTATTGGCAACGTTAAGAAACAAAATGAGCAGCCTGACCAAGATTATAAAAACTGCCTTTCAAGCCCGGAAACTAAGGCGTGTTTTAAAAGAGAAAGGAGGTATGCTAGAGAGGGTTTCAGGAAGCTACTCATACTCTCAAACATGACCGCATATCAGCAACATATTATTATTAATTCCCCATGATACTGGCATGTTGAACCACCTGCAGGTAAAGTTGAAGTAAAATTGATGGGACTGAGTAATTCAAAGTATCATTCATTGTTAGCTTACCATGCTTCAAAGAATATAAGGTTTGTTCTTATAATTGTTGTTGTTATTATTTTTATTGTTATTATTTTTCCTTTGATTGAAAATAGATTGTTTTCTCATGCAACAAATGTCCCAAGAATCCTATCAAAGCACTAAACTCAACCTGGAATCCAGTATGCTCAAAGGACCTGATGCAGACCCTTGCAGAGACTCTGAACGTTGGCGCGGTTCCTCTGACTTCACAAGGGCTTTGATGAAGCTGTTACCAGGTGTGGGGATGTAGCTCAGAGGTAGAGCACATGTTTTGCCTATATTAGGCCCCGGGTTCGAGCCCCGGCATCTCCAAAACAATACTTTTAACCTTTGATTTTCTTTTTTCAGGATGTTTCTGTACAAGGTGTCCCAGAATTTAAAGTCCCATGATGAGGTTATATATGCATAGCTAATTATTGGATAAAATTGCTCATTTGTCACCGTGACAGCAATGTTCATCTTTGTGACGACATTTCCATAGATACCACCATGGTCTGGTGAGTACAATGTGGTCGGGCTTTTAGGGATATGCTTTGTTCACAGAGCGGAAAAAAAAGAAAAGCTCTGCATTCGTAGTGGGGACAGTTTCTCTAATGGGTATGCTTTCTTGGGTGAAAACAAGGGTGAAGAGTTCTTCCTTTGAGAGGAAGTAAGGGAGGGCTGGGCGGAGCCATTCCTGGTTACTAAGGGGGAGGCAGCATTACGGTTTTCATAGAAACCGGGGTCATTATGGCGACTCTTTTCAAATGGCGACCGGACGATGTCCTGGAAAGGAGCATTCAGTTCCTGGTGTTTGGACTGAGTTGAGCTTATGGATTCCCGGAGGTGAGCACCAGAATCTTTCTGAGGGTTGGGAGGCAGATGCAGGGATTCCAGACCCAAGTTGAACCACTCCTACCTCGTGCTTGCAGCCTGTGTTTCTCCGGAAGGAGAGAGACTTGGGACCATTCTGCCTCCTCCTGTGCTGTTCTGTACAGGGCTGTGCTGGAGCCATTGTCCAGGAGGGGAGTTGTCGTAGAGTGAGCAGGAGGGAAATGAGGCCAAATGAGCACTCTGTGATCCCGACTTCCCACTCTGTGCGTGAGATTGCTCGCTGACATTTGAGGTTTTCCGTATGTTTCATAGAAATGTTAGAAATGTTTTATCAGATATATGTATTTCTAACTTTTCTCCTAGCCTCAGACTTATCATCTCAATTCTCATCCATGTCTTTGGAAGAGCAGGAGATTTTAAATTGTAAGATCCCACCTTCTCTAGTTCTTCAATTACGGTTTTTATTCGGTGTCTTGTCTGCGAAATCTTTGCCTGGCACTCAGTGACAGGGATTTTCTTCTTGTGTTCTGTTTGACATTTATAGGCTGATTTTTATATTTTTACATCTGTAATTTATTTTGAATGGTCTTCACATATGATACGATGTAGGTCCTAGTTTATATTTGTGGGTTTGGATATACACTTGCCTCAGTATTGCTTCCTGAAAGGCCATCTTTATGCATCAAATTGCCTTGTTTATTTGTGAAACATCAGTTCTCCAATTATCCAATCATGGTACATATGCCAGTAATCCCAGTGCCTGGGAGGCTGCAGCAGGAGTATGGTCAGTTCTTCTCAGCACACACTACACGCACTACACACAAGCTTGATGCCAGCATCAGACACAGGAAAAATGTTGACTCGATATAGGCAGTGGTCTGTAAATGTGTGGATGTGAGCGTGGAATGTTGGTTTTGGACTTTTTCTTGCCAACTTTGATTCAAAAGCATGCTGGTCCAATTACTGTAGGTTCAAACAGAGGTCTCCTATCAGGCAATGCTGTTCTCTAACATTTGTCTGTTTCTAAGGTTTACACAAGCTATATATTTAGTCTACAATGTTTAGAATTATCCACTCAATTTTTATATTTATTTATTTATTTATTTATATTTTTTTGATTTTTCGAGACAGGGTTTCTCTGTGGTTTTGGAGCCTGTCCTGGAACTAGCTCTTGTAGACCAGGCTGGTCTCGAACTCACAGAGATCCGCCTGCCTCTGCCTCCCGAGTGCTGGGATTAAAGGCGTGCACCACCACCGCCCGGCTTCCACTCAATTTTTTTTTTTTTGGTTTTTCGAGAATTTTTAAAAAGAGTAAGTGCTATTTTATTGTTAGTGCATCGAATCTGTAGCTCAGTTTTGAATCAACAGACATCTTACTAATAATGAATTGTTTGAGCCGTGAACATAGTTGTCCTTCATTAAGACAGGTTGTCTCCAATTCAGCAATGTTTGGAAATCTCTCGGCCTATCAGCACTATGGATCTATCTGTCGGGATAATGCACAAATATTTGTACTTTTTGATTCATCTATAACTGCTATTATTTTTTAAACAAATAGATACGTATTGTTTTTTCTGTGAACAAATTATTAAATCTTCTGTAAACTGTCAGGAAACAAGTGTCAATGAAACTTACAAAGGATATATTTTGTTGAAAGCATGGATTATCCCATGATGAAAACGTTATTTGATGTGTAATGCAGTTTGTCGCTATTTTCTTATCGGCATTTACAGGTTATTATTGACAGTCTGAAACAAATGAGAGAAATGTCCCAGAGACAAGTCCATGGCCATCGTCACAGGAATCTCATTCAGACCACATAATTTAGGAGCTCTCACCATCCTGTGTGTGGTCAGAGACGAATCTGTTGTAACGTGATTGTACCCCTTGAGCTCTCAGTAAACACCAGGGAGCTAGGAGAGTGAGAATGAGAGGTGTCGTGTGTGTGTGTCGTGTGTGTGTGTGTGTGTGTGTGTGTGTGTGTGTGTGTGTGTGTGTGTGTGTGTTTGTACAGGAATTCCTTGGCAGAGGCTGGTCTGCAAAGCCTGATTGATTGACTCTTAGACCTGCAGTGATATGGAGATGGTGGAAGTCGCAGTCCCAGGGCCTAATTACAATTTCCTTTGTGTTCTCTTGAGCCCATGAGTAGCCAATCCTTGGGCCCCCTGTGTTGGACTTACCTAATACCTTGTCACTAACAGATGACGTTGGACCTGACATTTAAAATATCAGAATATGTCTCCTTAACAAAGCTCTAAGTTTCTGCGAGTCAAAGTACTGTGTGTCATCACATAGCAGCTAGTAGCTGAGGTTTCTCTGCTTTACCACAACAGTCTACTTAATATTATCACCCATGTACTTAAGGAGAGTCTATAGTTTCTTCATTCTGTGATAATTAAAACTTCATGAAACTGTTTCCACATTGTGACATGCAATTTGTACTAACATAAACCTGTCTCACTCATGTTTACTCACATATATTTGACTCCAGAATGAACTCTCTTCTTCCTTCGAGGTGAGAGCTGTGTGTTTACATTGACAATTGTTAGTGTGTGTTGTGTATATACTCATGCTTGTGCAGATATGTCCCTGGATATATATGTGTGAAAGTTAGTTAATCACTTACTGCTGTGATAGGTTATGTGTTATAATTCTCCTGGTCCTCTTCAATGATGACCTGGTGTGTAGTACACTGCTTACTTATCTCCATAGTTCTTTACTCATGTGCTGACTTTTATCAGTATGGCTCAACACCCATTTTCCTAAACTGTTTTCCTCTCTATTGCCGTTCTCTATTTCCATGCTCCATTTGTCCCAGTATTGGCTAGAGGAATCCTTTTAAGATGGCATCAATGAATATCACAAATTCACCTTAAGCTTAGGAGCTCACAGCCCTGCTTCAGGGAAAGTTTGCCCCAAATTAACAGCTCTGCTCTGGTAGGGGAGGGTTACCCCAGCCAGGTTGTTACAGCTCTCCTTAGATCCTCAGAAGAGTAACAACTCTGCTCTGCTAGGAGAAGCTTTTCCAGTTCTGCTCCCCTCACCTCTGCCTTGCTCCAGTTGAAGTCATTGCTTCTCTGTTCTTCTTAGGCAAAGAAGGTCTCACCCAAGCCTCATTTAAGAGATTCACTGGGAGGGAAGAGTCCAGGAGGTGGCTGACCCTGCAAGAGTGGGAAAGGCAGCTCCCAACTGAACAGGTACAGGGTGGTTTCATGCTCAGTGATTAGCTTGTTTTCCTGCTCTGGGATTGGTTCCTTTTATGCTGAGAGTTTGGTTAGTTTGTTTCGCTGAATTGGTAAGTGGAAGAGTGTGTTTCTGTGGCTTTGGTTTCAGGGGCAAAGTGTGTTTATTTCACTGGCCTTTTTAAAACGTTGGGCTCTGGTTTCAGGGCCAGTGAATTGATTCTAGTCTCAGGGTCAGTGTATGTTTCTTTTGCTCTGGTTTCAGGATCAGGGTGTGCTGCTTTGGACAGAAAGGGGTGTTGTTTCCCCTAGAAACAGATATGCAGTCCATTGTGGGCCAGCAAGTGAGTGCTGAGAACCCAGCCCAGGTCTTCTGTAAGAGCAGCAAGTCCTGTTAACCATGGGGCAATCTCTGAAGTCCAAGTCACCAAATATAAAACGTAATTTGTATTTTTCCACTTTTCCCCATAATGACAATAGACATCTTCTTATACTCAGGTAGGTATAAGTTTCATTATTATTTACCAATCCATAAAGTTTCTTTATGTTACTTAGGTTCTCATACCCAACCACTGCCCAACTCTGTCTGCAGAAAAATACAACAATCTGATATTATAGACAAATTTATATATGCTGGAATGTATTAGGATAAAACCAGAGTTTAGAGACATCTGGCCTTCATTCATCTTGAATATATGTTTAAATTTATCTCTTTTGTTGCCCATGATAATTGTTCATTCTTAATATGAAATAGTGTAGCAATGTATAGCTACACGGCAAGTTTTATAATTTAGTTTATTTCATGTGTATATATGCTTGCCTACATATAGGTATGAAGAGCTCATGCATGCCTGTTGCTCATGGAAGCCAAGAGTGGACATTGAATCCCTTGGCACTGGAGTTAACAGTTGAAAACTGCCGTGCTGGTTTTGGGAAATGAGTCTTTGCCTGTTGCCTGTTGCTGAGGTTGTTTTCAATTTCAGTGTCTTGTATATAAAGCTGTTGTGAACTGAAATAAATAAGTCTTTAAAAGAAAATATGTCCTCTTTCTCCAGGTTATATATTTGGGTTGTGATGGCCAGATGACAATTAACATATGAAGAAACAGAAAAAGATTTTTCCAAGTTATCATCCTGTTTTCCATGGCCACCAGCAGTGGGTATTTGAGAGTCATCCTCCACAAACTTGCCAGGTCTTTGTATGACAAGTCTTTATTTCTGAGTATTTTATATGGGTGTCGAGAGTCCCATCAGAATCACCTGTCTCTCTTCCCTAAGTGTTAAGCATGTTGCTGCTGTATGTTTCTCTTAGTGGAGCATCTACTCACCCTTCTGGTCAAGTTTTATTTCCTGAATTGTTTATTTTCTTAGTGTCTCCTTTAGAAGCTTTCTGTATTCTGGATACAGGAAGACTGTCATCTGATATACAATTTCCCACATTCATTTTCCCAGGTAAGAAAAATATGTTTCTATCATATATTTGGAAGAATAGACATTTTCTCACTTTATGGAATTCTTAACACTCCTGTTCTTCATTTAATGAATGGGGGTTTGCCGTATCTAAGAAGTTTGTTTGTAATTCATGAACCTGAACATCCAATTGTATTCTGCTACAAGATTCATGTTTAGGTTGTAATTTGGACTTCTTTTAGGTTTATTTTCCCTATTTACTGAGGGTCTGCCTGTATGTCTGTGTGTGCCATATACACGTTTGAGTGCAGATGCCCACTGAGACCAGAAGAGACTGTCAGTTCCCCTGGATCTGGAGTTACAGACATCTGTCACCCACCATATGGGTGCTGGAAACTGAAGTCAGGTCCTCTGCAATAGCAAAAGGCACTCTTAACTTCTGAGATGTCTCTCTAGTCCTGTGTAGATCATTTGTTCATTCTCGATTGACTTTTGTATCCTGCGATATACGTTTGTCTATATTTATATTTGTGCATAGGGAGGTCTGCTTGTCCCAAAATAAGACAGAAAGACAGGGCATTGAAGGGGATATGAGAGGGAACACACAGCCCCTCACCCTGTAATCATTTTTACATTTTTCTGACATTCAAGAAACCTCAAGCCAACTGATAGAGCCAAAATTACCTGCAGATATGATGCAACTATTCCTAAAGACATCCCAAATAATGTTTAAAAATAACAACAAATAAACTAGAGTCTGAAGATAGGGTGTCAGGAGCTGTTTCCTCCTGAAGTCATTACAGGAACCACCACCCTGGGGAGTCTGCAGAGAACCCCACACCCCTAATTGTGTTAGGAATCGTTCTATTGACAGAGCCTACCCCATACCCAAATTGGCTGTTAATGGAGAGCTATCTGTTAGTGGAACCCGCCCCACATTCCAAACTATCTAGAGAACTAGGTGTGTCAACTCCTAGTTGTGAGTTCCCCGCCTATGTGATCTGACCGAATGTAACCTCCTGGCCTAGTGACCAACGTGAACTACGTGAACCATGCGACAAGAGTCCAGGCCCCTGTGCCCCCCCCCTCCAATTCCTTACCCTATATAAACTGTAAACCTGTCTCTAATAAGCGCAGGCTTCGACAAATCTACCTAGCCTTCTTCCTCTTTCCCCCCATATCTTCCAGATAGTGCCTCTCCAGGACCCTGGAATAGCTGAACTGCCAGGTGGGTTACAGACCCTAGACTGAGTAACCCACCCAAAGCGGTTTACAGTGGCGCCCGAACCAGTGACTCGGAGCATGGCCAACTATTGGATGAAGATGGGCGGTCCCGGGACAACAACAAGAAGAAAAAAGAAGATTCTGTGGCTGTAGAACTCAGACACATCTGCAGAATGAGGTAGGCGCAGGATCACTGTCGTCCAAAAAGATATGGGACTTTCAAAGGAAGAGAAATTCATACAGGAATTTGCGCACGCCTTTAATCCCAGCACTCGGGAGGCAGAGGCAGGCGGATCTCTGTGAGTTCGAGACCAGCCTGGTCTACAGAGCGAGTTCCAGGACAGGCTCCAAAGCCACAGAGAAACCCTGTCTCAAAAAAAAAAAAAAACAATCAATCAGGGAGAGAGGAGTAAGAGTCAAAAAGAGAGATTTATGTGTTTGCTTTATGTGTTTGCTTGCAGACTCAAAAGGGAGTCCCTCGAGGTGCGAGAAGTTAGGGTACAATCCACACAGCTATGCCTGCCAAGCAGGCTGGCTGCTAGGGCTAGAGAGCCTATGTCTTTAACCCCCTGCCATATGGAGCAAAAGCTGACAGGCAGGTTTGCTATAAAGGAATCTAGACTCAAAAAGCTGCAGCTTCATTTAGGACAGTAAATATGCTTCTTTTCCATTTTTAAAAATCTTGTTTCTTGGTCAAAAATCTTTAGTTTGTAGGTGTCTAAGTTTATATCTAAGGTAGATTAATTTCAGTACTGTGTTTCTGTAAAAAAGTTTTAAAATCAAAGATTGTAATACATTAAGAAAATTTTTAAAATTGTTTAGGCTATCCTGAGTTTTCATTTCTTTCTCATAAAGTTGAGGTTTGTTCTTTCGAGTTCCGTGAAAAGTTTTGCTATAATTTTAATGAACATTTACATTAAAATCTGTATGTGAGTTCTGTGAAAAATGTTGCTATAATTTTTTTTAATTTATTTATTTATTGTGTATACAACATTCTGCCTCCATGTATGCCCACACACTAGAAGAGGGCACCAGATCTCATTACAGATGGTTGTGAGCCACCATGTGGTTGCTGGGAATTGAACTCATGACCTCTGGGAGAGCAGCCGGTGCTCTTAACCACTGAGCCATCTCTCCAGCCCGTTGCTATAATTTTTAATGGACATTTACACTGAATCTGTAGATTGCTTTCAGTAAAATTGTCATTTTTGCTGTGTTTCTTCTGCTTTCCCAAGAAAGTAGGGGATCTCTCAAGATTTAAAATTCTCATACAAGTTTTTCCATTTGTACGGCCCGCTCTTGGGTGGGAGTCGTATTGTTTCAGCTTGAGGTTCTTTCCTGCTGACAGGTGTTGCTCCAGGCTAAACTGCTGAGACTCCAGCCTCTCACTAAATTTATCAAGGGCAGGAGTTATACTCTACCAAGTGATAATGGTTAAAAATAAAAAACATTTCTGCCTTCACACGCAGAGATTACGGGACTCAAACTTCTGTCTTGCTTGCTTAAAGTTATTCCAAGATATTTTGTGGTATTCATGGATACTTAAAAGGATGATGTCTCATTTATCCTAGGTGTAAAAGAGGTACATTTGGGTTATTTTCAGATTCTGGCTATGATAAGTAACTCTGCTGTAAGCAAGTCTGAGCCCATGGTCTTATGGTTAAACAACTTTGTATTTAGGCCCAAAAGGGTTATTGCTAAGTTTTGAGGTAAATATTTGCCTAATTTTAAAAAAATAGACATAATGGGGGTCCCCCAGTGCTGGGGAGACTCTCACTCAGGTCTCCCCATGGCTCGCTGGAGGCCATCCTTGCTGAGGTAGTGCACGTGGCTTTAGTTGGGGGGGGGTGGGGGGAGGAGTTCAGCCTCTAGTGACCTAAAGAGAAAATTTTTGAAAAGGGGCCACAGCCCAGTGGTCCAGGAGGGTCATAAATTCCAAAAATACAGTGGTGGTCGCAGGAGGACAGCTGCCTGCCTTGGGACCACTCCCAGGGTCATAATCCGCTAGTTCCTAAAACAGTACTGTGATAATTGCAGCTGGAAAACCCGTTTTTCGAGGTAAAGGTCTGGCTTTGTCTTCAGACAGTTCCTGGTACAGGGTCGCTGAACAGGCTAGTCCTGGATTTTTGATCCTTCTCTTCCTGATGAGGGAGTCTGGTTTATCCAGGTTTTTCAATACTATGTGTGATCCAAAGGTGACTGTCAGTTTGCACTTCCAGCAATGGAGTTTTTTCCCTACCCACATTTTCTTAAGCATAAATTGTTAGCAGTAATTTTTAATCTTGGTCATTTTTGCAAGGATAAAATAAAATCTCAGAGTTTTGGTTTGCATTTCTCTGAGGGCTAAAGGATGTTCTGCTTAAACATTTTTTAGGTGTCTCTCATTTTTAAGTTCGTCTGAGAGTTTTCAGATTAGGTCTGTAACAAATATTCTTATTGGATTAATTTTTAATAACTAATTTCCTGAGTTCTTCATATATTTTTGAAAGGGATTTATGGTAAGTAAAGATCTTTTCCCACTCTATAGCCTTGTTATACAAAAGTTTCTCAATTCAAGAGATCTAGTTTATGGTTTCTCACAATGTTTGTGCCACTGAGGCTGTGTTTGAGATGTGGCAAAGTGTACTTCAAAAAATTTTTTCTCTGTGAGGTTCAACATAATTTTTATATGCTGAGGCCTTTGGCTCATTTAAACTTAAGTTTTGTACATGGAGATGAATATGGATCTATTTTCATTCTTCTACATGTTGGTGTCTAATGAGGCCAGCATTATTAGTTAAAATGCTTCCTTTTTCCATTTTCCTATCTGTAAGGCAGACTTAAAACTTAAGAGGAGGATAGCTTGCAAACTTTTGGTTGGATGTCCAATGGTTAAAGCTCTAGTTATAATAGTCTTATGAGGGACCTTGAGCCAATAGATAAAATTCTTACAAAAAAAAACAGTTTTCAATAGAAAGCTTAAGCAAGCTGCCTAACAGATACTCAAGCAGGTAAAATATAAATCAAAAGGTAAAGTATGCAATAATCAACAAATACAGTATATTAATTATAATTCAGCTATGGCAAGTGTGTATATTAAGTACAAACTTATTCTACAACAGTTTTATAAAAAAATGCTGTTTGTGGCTAAACCTTCCCAGTTTTGCCAGTTAAGATATTAAACTCTTAATTTAAAACAGTAGCCTGTCTGATACAAAAGGACAGGATAAAAGCTGAAAAATTGTTTGACAGAATATTGACTATGATCAGTGTTTCTTATACTAAACAATAGATTCATTGATAATTTTAAGACTGATTCCTGGACAATTGTCTTTGCTCAATTCAAAGGCAAAAACAATAATCTTTTCCCAGATCATTGCTACAATTCACACAACTGTATTTTGCTAATGTTATAGCAAAAAATCCCTTAAAGGATTTTATGCTAATTTTTAGCACATTTCCCCAAATTTATTTTTGTTTTTATGCTTATATCAAATACAAAAACATTCATAATATTATAGAATATTATACACTCACTAGGAATGTTGATAAAGATATTTGTTTATTCATTCACTTGGAGTTCTTAAGTAAAACAGTATAATAGAAAATAAGTTAGAAAAGACTGTATATTCCAAAATCCTAAAAGTGATCACTTAGGGGCAGTATAAAAATACACAGAGCATTGCTATCATGAAAGTTAACTAAACCGAGGCACTTGTGTGAGCCCCCATGCTCACATTCTCACTCAGGCTTCCCCCAACGCCTCAGCCACACCCCCTCCCACTACTCCCGCCCCACTCCAGGCCATGTGGGCTAGAAGTTACTTTCTCATACAATCCATTGGGTGTCCACAGTATTGGGGTGGTAGTCCGAGGCCAGCCTGAGACCCTTCCTGTGTACACACAGGACTCACAGACTCCCACTGTCCCACACAGGTCATCTGACTGTGACCTTGTCCAGCTCTTCCCTCTCAATAAGAGAACCAACTACAGAAGCCTGAAAGGTCTGTCAGCTATGAGGAATAGGTTCACAGCAGAGGTCTAAGTGTCACGGTTAGGCCACAGGAGATATCCATTTCAGGACCCTAAGAATATTTTATTAACAATTAACAAGTTTTCCTCTTTTTATGTGTGGTATTAGGGCAAGAACAGGTCTACGGGACTTCCTTCTAAGGGGCAAAAAACCCCAGTCAAGAACAGCGAAGCTCACGGTCTCTGCCACCAGGTGGCGTCATAGAGCAGTCCACAAGAACCTGGATGGGTGGTGGCAGCCACTCTACCTATCTCCTCCCTCCTCCTGGCTCCACAGCTGTCAACAGCTGACCCAGAAGAGATGAGGTAGGGCAGGAGGGAGTTTTCTTAGCCCTGGCAAGACAGAATGAAGACCCAAACGCCTTTCTTCTCCTTCTCTTTTAATCTCTTTTAATACCTAGATATAAAGATCCCAGAACCGACCACAGTAACAACAGCTGCATGTTGGCAGGTCCCTTCCAGGGCTGTCCTGAGCACCTGCCACGTGCCCAGCTCGCAGGCCCCGTTCTAGGAGGAGCTGGGGCTAGGGACTGCCTTCAGCCCACAGCCTCTCAGACCTCTGTTGGAAATGTGTGGTCCCAGTGGAGGAGGTCTTCCCTTGAACCAAGATGAGGGTTATTACTTGTGGAGAAACTTCATTTTATTGCCCAGACCCTTTAGGAACTTATTGACTCCGCTGTGTTCTCCGCTGGGCAAGGTTTCGAGGTATTCCTGGGCTCGGACCTCAAACAGACCTTTGGCATCCTGCCTGCGTAGTTCCCGCTCCTGGATGAAGCCACGGAAAGTCTGGGTCTCCATGAAGACCTGCAGGAAGCGGCGCAGGCTCTTGGAGGAGACAGCTTTTCTGAAGGCCTCTCGCTGCAGGCTCCTCTCCTCGTCCGAGGTCAGGAACGAGGAATAGTGGCCCACAATCTCCACGAAGAATCGGACAAAGGCTTCAGACGCCACCGCATTCAAGGGGCTGAACTCAGGGCCATGCACGCAGTCCAGTGGGCCTCCATCCTAGTCACAGGCCAGGTCATTCCTCTGCTCCAGAATGTGTTCCAGGGCTACCTGAAGCTTCCGGGGCAGAATGGAATCCTCGTCCTCCATCTGTCTGAGGAACCGATCATTGATGAGATCGACCACAAGGACCTCTTCCAGTGGCAGCTCCCTGAGCAGCGGCAGTGAGCTGGAGAGCAGCCCGATGAGGAAGGGCGTGGGTGAGCACACTATGTCAATCGTGGCGGGTGGCAGCACTGGGATGTAGGTGTGCTGCCAGCTGAAGGGGTAGATGAGCGCCACCACGGCATGGCAGCACTTGGACAGCGTGCTGAGTTTGTCCGCAATGAAGATGACCCTCCTTTCCAGGAGCAGGGAGGCAAAATCACTGATGAGGTGCCAGACGCTGAGGGAGGAGAACAGAGACTCAAAATCCACGTGCTCCAGCCGGGAGTCCAGGGGCCAACACAGCTCAATCACAACAGTCCCCGAGCTTGGCAGGAAGTTCTTGACAACGATGATTTTGCCCAGGACTGGGAAAGGGGCTTCCATGATGCTCCTCATGAGGGGCTGCACCAGAGCAGGGGAAATGCCTCTTCTCTTTTCCACCTCATCCAAGAACTTTGAAAAGAGGCTGAAACATCCCAGATGGCTCACAATGCAATAAACTTCAGGAAGCCTCTTCCCTTTGCCTCCAGGCAGCAATCTTTGGCAATAACCGAACCTTCTGCTCCCGTCTTCTCCAGTTAAGACAAATGAGAATGTTTCACTGGTAAACTCCTGGATGGAAGCCCAGTCCTTGGCGTCAGGAAAGCAGAACTGGGGCATTGCCTTCAGCTGGTCCTCAGCCTCCCTTATGAACTTGAATGACTTTTCTAACTTCAGAGGAAACTGCTGGGTGAGTTCTGGCACATAGGCAGCCCCTGCCTGCTTCTTGTGCAAAGACACGACCACAAAGTACTCGAAGAGTTGCCTCTACTGGTACTCGCTGAGATCCCGGTCAAGCGTGGAGTAGCGAGGGGCCTGCTTCAGGCGGGACTTCACATTGACCAGGCGCTGGCTGTGGGCTTTCAGCTTCTCCTCGGTGTCGCTGTCAGACTCGCTGTTCTTGTCTGTCACTTTTCCTGAGTTGCTCTCCGTGGACTGGGATAGCCTCTTCACCCGTTTCTTTCCTCTCCGGGCCTCATAAAAGGCATTGATCCGCAATACCAGCCTGGGGATCTTTTTCTTCTTCCTGCCATTCTGTAGGTCTCCGAGGTTAAAGAAAGTGTCATCCGGGTTGCTAGCTGTTTAGGGGGGGGCTGGCTCTCACTGGGGACCCAGCTCCCTCCCGACTCAGCTTCTGGGTGTCCAGCAGTTTGAAGTTTCTTCTCTCTGAATTTTGCCTGAAAAATGCAGACTTGGACAAGGATTGCTTGGTGAAAGTGTCCGGGATGGAAGAGGTGGGAGATCCAGGGAAAGTCAAGACACACTTCTTGCCCAGGCAGCGGCCATGTAGCTCGATGTCCTCATACGGATTTTCCTTCATAGGTGGATCTAGAATGTCTTCGTAGACGTTCTCCGATAAAGTGCATGTGAGTCCCAGCTTGGTCTGTGCGTACCAGTCCACCCTGCTGCTCTCAGAGGAGGACTGCAGTAGGTCTTCAAACTCATAGGACTTCCTGTGGTCAGCACTGGGTCTCTGCTTCCCAGTCCACAGTCTTCTATTCACGGAAGTAGGAGGCGGGGAGGAGGGTAGCGGTGGGGGAGGGGGAGGTAAAGTGGGCAGGGGAGGCAGGTTTCTCTTCTCTTTCCTGAAGCCAATGCCTGAGCTCCCAGGACTGCTGTCCTTGTCCCCTTCTCCTGCATGTTTGAACGTTCTGCGGGGCTTGGGAAGGGGGTTGATGAAAGGCTTCGGGGACACTGCCTGGAGCCCGGGTATACACTCTCCTGGCCTTTACACTTCTCTGAAGCCTCAGCCCCTGGCTCCTTGTCCTCCAAGGGGTGGGCCCTGCGGCCAGCTGCAAAAGCACCCCCACTTCCAGGACTCTCGGGAATGTGCTGGTCCTCTTCTGCTTTGTCAGGCAGACAGTGTGGGGAATAACAAGTCCCCAGCAACTGGGGGTTCAAACCAGCAGAGCCATCTTTCAAGGCCTTCTCCAGTCTCCTGACCTGTTTGAGCGCGGAGAGGTGGTCACTCTGAAAACGCAAGTCACTGGGCTTCAGCTCGACACCTCGGCGCTGGCTGGGCTCCGGCTGCCCATCACTCTGCCTCAGGCCTGGCCACCGGTCTGTGTCCTGACACGTGGTCTTTGCTGTCCTTCTGCTGTCATTTTCCAAGCTCTCTGTTTCAAGCCTCAACCCATTCTTTGTTCTGGTGACCTCGCTGCCTCTCCGCTCTACCCCGCAGGGTGGCAAGTAGTTCTCTTGGCCCTCCGTTGGCCTGGCAGGCTCAGGAGTAGGTGGCTCCTTCTTGCCTTCCCACTTGGATATCTTGTCCTTTATGCTGAGGGGCTCGGTCTCGGGTGGATGGCCCAGGCTTCTGGACGCTGCCAGGCTGCTTCTTCGAGGGCCTGCTGGCCTCTTTAGCACCGAGGTCTGCAGCCGGGCCATTGATGATCATACTGGAGCCGAGCATGTCCACTCTTGCCTCCAGCATGAGGTTGTGGGGGTTCCTTGGGGAGCTCCTTCCCAAGGGCAGTGCTGGATTAGACTCTCGAGAAGGAACAGATCTCCCAAGTGGCCGCCTTCCAAGAACTTCCCCAGCCTTTGAACCCTCTGCCTTGATCCTCCCCGCAGGCGGGTTCCTGGGCGCATATTGCTGATGCCCATGGCGGCGGCAGGGGGGGGGGGCCTGGGGGGCCAAAGCCTGCTGCCCTCAGCGCCTTGGTCCACATGGCCTCCCCCGCTGCCACTAGCTCCTTGGGTCCCTTGCGGGCGTGCCTTTTATGCTAAATTTTACAAATGGCTCTTCCAATGGAAGAACTGCATATAGGGCTAATAAAAAAAATTGTGGAGCATAACAAGGGTCCTTCAAAGCAAATCATAAAAGTTGTAAGCAGATCCTGATGCAAACGGATCTGACATGATAACACCAAGCTGACCTTTGCTAGGGCAAGGTGGAAAAAGCCCTTACAATGCATTATGAAAAAACCCGACCTATATATATTTGGGGTCGATGATATGTTTATGCTTTTTTCACAGAAAGAAAATAAAATCTGGACCTGGATGATGTTGAGGCTGCAGACGCCCCACAGAGGTCTTCCAGAGGCAACTGAGGAGAGGTCCTTGGTCCGGCCTTTCCTGCCCCCAAGGAGAGGAGTGCCTGATAACAGAACCTGCTGCTCCACTCTGCAGGGTGTCATACTGCCTCTAGAGAGTCAGGGAGACCCGGCTGAGATAAGTGCCAGGATATGCTCCAGATAGCTGAATCCAGCTCACCTCACTCAGAAATCCCACCTGCCCTGGAGCACAAATGCTAAACTGCTTCTGCAGCTTGAATTCTGGTTTGCTTTGGAGCTAAGGTGCAGACTAAACAATTGTTTTAATCTTTGGGACACAAAACTCATTTTAATTTAAAATATTAACCCTTCTTCACTAAAGAAGGGTGAAGATTGGGGTTCCTGTCACTGTTGCTCAGAGACTGGAACTGGGTGCTGGAAACTGAAGTCAGGTCCTCTGCAATAGCAAAAGGCACTCTTAACTTCTGAGATGTCTCCCTAGTCCTGTGTAGATCATTTGTTCACTCTAGATTGACTTTTGTATCCTGCGATATACGTTTGTCTATATTCATATTTGTGCATGGGGAGGTCTGTTTGTCCCAAAATAAGACAGAAAGACAGGGCATTGAAGGGGATATGAGAGGGAACACACAGCCCCTCACCCTGTAATCATTTTTACATTTTTTTTTGACATTCAAGAAACCTCAACTCAACTGATAGAGCCAAAATTACCTGCAGATATGATGCAGTTATTCATAAAGACATCCCAAATAATGTTTAAAAATAACAACAAATAAACTAGAGTCTGAAGATAGGGTTCATTCTTTTATATCACTGGATGTCTTCCAGAGGATTCAGGGTTGATACCCAACACCTACCCGATGGTTCGCAACTGTCTGTAACTCCAGTTCCGAGAGATCTCATAAAGTCTGGTACCCTCTGTGGGCTTTAGGTACTCACGTGGTGCACAGACTTCCCTGTGGAAAAGCATTCAAAAGCAGAAAATAAAAAACACAGTTATGCTTACTTAGGGGCAGAGTACTTATAGCCTTGAGATGGATGATGATAGCACTACATTCTCTCGCCTAAGTCACATAATCACCTTACAATTTAATTTACTGAAAGAAATTTTAAAAGGAATAAGCACATTTAAAAGCATTGCTTTTTATTTTCATTTTTTACTTTTTAATAAGCTATTGAATATTTTTTCCTAATGGAAAAATAGAACCCATTTAAAGAGTAAAAATATTCTTATAGTTAATTTAAAAACCTGTATATAGGCTTTAATGTAATTTAATCTTGAAATTTTTTGAATTACATTCTTTCAGCAATGTAACTTTAGAGCCATAAAAATCCTCCCATTTCTCCCTCTCCCACTGTACCTCCCTCCCTGCCCACCTCACATACCCTTTGCAATGACACCTAATCTCAAGTCTCTCTCCAGTCCACTCTCAGGCCATCATGCAGGAGCCATCCTTATTCTGTGTGAGCTTCTATCCACAGGATTAATAAGCTCACAACCTTTGCTTCATCCTGGCTGTTTCTGAAATTCTTTACTGCATCCTAGATTCATCTTTACCAGGGTCAAGGTCATCAAAGGGACAGGGTTATCCTCAGGCTGCTGGTCACTGTGCTGGGCTGTACCTCCCTACCACCACCAAGAGTCCCAGAAAACCTCGTGAAGAGCATATGTTTTGTTCACTGAAGTGTCTTTGTGTCTTTGCTAAAGGTGTCCCCTACACATGTGTGACTCTTCTGTCCCCTTCATATTCTTTTCTGTCTTATTGTCATTTCCAATCAGGCACACTGTCTACATTTCTCTATGTTTATAAGGAGTCTGGAAATCATGTGTTCATCCTCCAAGTTTGTTCCTTTATAAGGTTGTTTCAAGCTGGGGTTTTTCATATTCACTGTGAGTTTCAGATTAAGCCCATTAGTTTATGAAAAGTCTGTTAGAGTTCTGTTGGTATTGCACTGGATCTATAGGACTGTATGAGGAGAACAGACACCTGTATCTTCCATTGCATGAAGGTGATTGTAGCGTGAGTTCTAATTGGTCTTAATAATAAAATCTGGAGTCAGATATTAAGTGGTTGGAGCTATAAGATCAGAACAGCAGAGCAGCCAGACACTAGTTCTTTCCTCGACAAAATCCTCAGACCAAATGGAGCATCCTGTCTCTACAAGACCTCAGACTGACTGCCTGGATCTCCTATCTCCTCCCACCTTATATTCCTCTCTTTTCCCAGCCACATTCCTTTCATTCTCCATCTCCCTCGTGCTGGGATTAAAGGTGTGTGACACCAAAGCACTTTGATGAAAGATGTGAGTCACCACTGCCTGACTCTGTTTCTCTTTTAGACTGGATCAATCTAATGTAGCCCAGGATGGCCTTGAACTCACAGAGTTCTGTTTCTTAAGTGTTGGGAAAGGTGAGTGACAACACTGCCTGTCTTCTGTGGCTAACTAGTGGCTATCTGCACACACTGATTCTCAGGCAAGCTTTATTGTCATGGAAGAAACAAAATATCGCCACAGTCGATGAATCTATACATCTTTACTCTCAGCAATGAGTTGTCCCATTCAGTGTCTAGGCACTACAGAGAAGTGGGCAGAGTTTTCCTAATTATTTCATATTTCCTGATGCTATCTCCAGTGACAGGGATTTTAAATTACAGCTTCCACACATTCATTTCACTGTGGTCAGCTGTCTGTGTTAAATTTAGACAGAGTTATTGATGAATCTTTTAGGTTAAAATATTTAATTACATTCTCTATGATGAAAATGTCTTTGATGCTAACATATATTTGCTGTGTTTAAAATTCAGTACTTTGAAGTTGCAAGTGAATTATGAGAACAGAAACAAATGTCCAACACCCAGTTTGGGGGAAAATTTCTAAGGCAGCCACAGGTCAAAGGTTTGCCCCAATGGCATCTTTGGAATCATAGAGATAGTCCTTTACCTCCCAGCTAGCTCCATCAGGGAGGTGCTGAGATCACGGTGGAGAGAAAGAAGGGGATACATGTGAAGAGTTAGGTATGTATGTGTAACTCCAGAAAGGTTTGTATTATGAAGAATACTTAGGTAATTATTTTCAAAATATCTAATATTATTTTCCCCAACACAAAAAGGAAAAGGTTAGTACTCGTGTGTTTTCCCTCTTGTTTTCCCATCCAGTCATGCAGATTTTAGCAGTGTTGCTGTGGACTTGTACAGAGGGGGTGTTTTATGTATGGTTCTTTCCATGTTTATTATAACCATGACGCCTGCTAAGTGTTGCTCTGATACCTACTTCCCTGTGCAGTTACTAGTATACAAGCATTGCTTGTCTTTGAGTGAAGTTTCCCTTTTATCTTTTGTTTATTAATGGATTTACTCATGCGTTTGTGTCTACTCAGAAACACCCATTTCTTAAAGGAGTACTCCTTTGTCATCATTATATACTGTGATGCTTAAATTATCCCATAACATGCCCGTGGGAGTACATTCAAGTGGACCTGCTCTTCATTTGTTATCTGTCTAGAATTCTGGATTATCTGACCACCCCTGGGAAGAAAGCCAAAAGCAAATGCTTCTTGTCAGTGATACTTTGTGTCCTCTGTCTATCAATGTCAGGTCTCTTCTATGAGAAGAACAGCAGACCTGCAGAGAGAACACGCAGAATGTTGACAAGAAGCTGACATGAGCCCTTGTTTCCAGTATGTGAGTCATCATTGCCACCAATGTGAGTGTGTGTGTGTGTGTGTGTGTGTGTGTGTGTGTGTGTGATGTGTACATGGCTGTGTATAAAGGGTCTGTGAAATGAACAAAGAAGAGGAAGATGTCACTGCACATCTTTGACTTGACTGGATGCAGACAGACTACTCCATCCTTATATTCAGTACAGTAGAGTGACAAGATCATGTGGGACTCACCAGGTCAGTCATTTCCTTTTCTCTTCCCATCTGTGTGACCAGCAGCTGGTCTGTGATGCCTTGTAGGAACACATCCTGTTGAGCAGGTCGCAGCAAAGAGCAGCACACTGTGAAACACTGGCATTCATAGACTCCCCAGATGACTGAACCCTGTAGGGGTCCCTTTAAATGACCAGGACTGAAATGGAAGCAATCCCCATCAGACCATTTCCCCGAATGGGCCATGCATGACTGCATCACATTTGGAGGGATTGCTTATTAAGATGGTAGAAATCTGGATCCACAACAGACACTGAATCATGCTTATTAAAATGGTAGATATCTGGGTCCACAGCAGACACTGATTCAAACCCTAGGAAGTGAGTGTGGCATAGCCACTTCTTTCTGATGGCTGTCCATGTTAAAACGTATTGCTAGTGTGTTTGATATTCTGTCTTCCAGGATATGAAGTCACAGACTGCTTAAGTCCATGCCATGTTCTCTTGTTACTGCCTTAAATACCACTGTGTTGCATGGCATATCAAATAGACAAATCAATTCCTTCGTGTACGTTTATCCAGATATTCACATAGTGGCCTCTTTAGTGAACACCTTGTTCCTGCACTGTGTAGACTAGCACGGGTCCTTGTATATCGTGTTAGATAGGCAAACTGTCAGTAAGCAGAAGAAATCAGTAATCACAGCAATTCCGTGTATTATTGGCGCTTTAAAGATCATAAAGGGGACAGGAAATAGTTGTGATGGGGATTGTCGTATGTGATGTTACCCCCAAAGGTTTCAGAAGTTAGCATGTGATCTGAGTCCTGAATGGCAAATAGAAGCAAGACCGTGCACAAACCAAGTTGTGGGCGTGCTTGCTTCCATGGAGAACAGTGGATCTAAGAGCAGAGAACAAGGCTAGTTGCCAGAACCTTGAAGACAACGTGGACACTGCTTGGGGATAGGACAGAAAGGAAAATGTTGTCATTGTCAGCTGTGTATGACATTTGGATTATATGATCTGTGTGGAAGGTGAGTTATGGAATTGTCATGATATGTTTCCTTTTGGTAGAAGGTGACTTGGCACTGCACAGAGAAAGGCCTGGGGAGGGCGGGATGAGGTAGTGTGTGGAGACAGTGGAGATGGTTCCGAAGACAGGGGAGGGATGGAGGTATGAAAGAGGGATGAAGCCATGCTGCAGTGATCAGCAGGAGAGCTGCCCTGTGCAGCCTTGTCTGGGAGAGGGCAGATAGCACCTGGATGCGCTGTGCATTTTCCTTGTGGAGACGTTGCTCTAACATCTCTGGATTTGTCTGACCACATGGAGACACGGTGCTTCCATTTACTGACATCAGTTATTCCACGTGTATTGACACAGGATAGTTTGAATACCCAAACTAGTCATTGTAAAACTTAACAATTTGATAACGAGTTGCTGATGAATAATTTTCAGATGTAAAGTTTTCTAAGTACAGCTAACTGTAGCATAATTTCCAACAGAATAAGAATCTAACATTTGTCTCTTAAAAAGTGAACCCAAAATTCAGTGTATTTTTGAAAATGGCTGTTCTACAGCATGTACTGCTCTTGGCAGGTTTACAGATGAAGGAAGTGAGTAGGTTTTAGGCAGAGTTGAAGTGAAATCAGTCTCTAAATTCTGCAGCAACTGTTTGTCCCTATTTCTCCAGAAGAAGACTGCCTTTAGAAATGCTTATTTTTGACAGCAGGGAATGGAGCAAACATTCACAAGACAGAGGCAGTTGGATGTCTGAGTTCAAGGCCAGCCTGTAATTCCAATTGCATATATCAACATTAGTCTGTCACATATGCAGGAACTTGTGACTGGTATTTAAAGCAGGTATTATCACTAAAGACCCCCAAATTAGCACATGAGCAGTGTGATGCTCTCAATTCACAGAGTGGGAAGCACAGCTCAGAGCAGAGGGTCTCACTCTGTTTTCTCCTCACAGAAATTCCCAACCTGTGTTTGGAGAATGGGTCCAGGACATCCTGGCTCAGGGAACCAAAGTTGCTGGGGCTAGGAAGGTCCCACATCTCTCTGACTCTAGAAAAGTGGTTCAACCTGTGACTTGACCCCTTCAGCAAACGTCTATCTCCAAAACTATTTCCATTGTGATTCTTACCTGTAACAACTTTACAGCGATGATGAAGCAACAGAAATAATTTTCTGGTTGGGATCACCACGCATGAGGGACTGTATTAAGAGTCACGTCACAGCATAGGAAGGCTGAGAACCATTGCTGTACAGACATCCAAACGCAGAATCCGGCTTCTCAGATATGTCTGGGATCCCTTCATCATTGTCCCCATACTCCTAGGGAGGCACAGCCCCACATCAGGACACATACACTCACATCTCCGTGCAAGGGAAATCCTGTTCTTCTTTCTCCGTCATTTCTATTTCCACACACTATGCTATATTTCCAAATTTTCTTTTTTTATGTCTTCAGCACTGAGCTTAACTATGTGTCTGATTCTTTGACCAACCTTTTTCCTGTTTTGTGATTCTTCTGCAGGGTCTGGGTCATTGGCTGTGCACACACATCCACAGACAGTACAACAACAGCCTCTAGTCCCTTGTTGCTGACCTTTGGGAAGCTGGGCATGTAAGGTAGGTTTGCTGGCAGGAGACATGCTCTCAGGAACAGGATGTCCTTGCCAGAGGCTGGACTCGAGGATGCTACAGCACTTAGATCTGCCCAGCATCTGACGGCCCTGTCCCAAGCTCTTCACAAATGTGGTGGGAGCACATTTGGGGATTTTTAAAAGTGGTCCCTAGACACTGCTATTGCTCCCCTGGCTGTGCACACATTCCCAGCTATATTCTTGATTTCTCTGGTAGCTGTTCAATGAGAATGCTATACCATGAAAAGAAATCACTGGTGAATTTAAAAAGCCACAGTCTGGGGACTGGCGACATAGCTCTCGTGGCAGAATGATTGCCTAGAATGGAAATTGCTCTGTGTTCTTTGACCCTCTGGGCATGTTCACCCTCACCTGTAATACCAGCACTCAAGGCGTAGAGGGAGGAGGAAAGAGACAAGAGAGTCATTACTGTTTATGAGAGTATGGCTCCCAGCCCCCATGGCAGATAGCTCACAACTGCCTTTAACTCTAGCCCCATCAGGAGTCAATGCCTCTGCCAATCATGTGCATACCACAGACAGACAGACAGACAGACATAATTAAAAGTATAACTAAAATCTAAACAAGAAAAAAAAAGAAGCATCAACTCCAGGTCATTGACCAAGGGGAAAACACAGTGGAATTTAAAATATGAACATTATAAAGGCTAACGGAATCTAACAGTCTACAGTCTGGCAGGGGAGATGACTCAGTGGTTCAGAGTGCATTCTATTGTTGCTGAGGATCCAAGGTAGTTTCCAGCATCCATTTCCAACATCCTTGAAGGACCATACCTCAGCTCCAGGAAGGTATGACCTCTCCTGACATTTGGAGGCGCCGGAATTCATGTGTACATACACATAGGAATATACACAACGTAATTATTATTAAGTTATGTATATTTTAAAATTATGTACAAATTAAAATAATTGTTGTGAAACAATGAAGAAAAATGGTCAAATGCCAGGCAGTAATGCGAACAGTTTTCATCAGCGTTAGGTGGCAAATGCGTGCACTTTCAGCTATTTGAACACTGGGGTTACACGATCATTACTGCTAAGAAGTTTCAGAACAGCCTTAATAGCACAGAGAGGCCCTGCCTCAAAATGAAAACCAAACAAAAACCAGAAATATCTCAGAAAATGTGAAATTTCTTAGAAAAACAATCTTAGAGTACATGGTTTTTCAAGAGATGTGGATCATTATAAAATAAATTTTTGCAGGGAAATCAATGATAAAATTACTTATTTCGTGGGAATTCAACAATATACATGTAGAAATGGAATGAAAATGTTACTGGGCCGAGAAGAAAACAGTAGCATTAAGAATGTGTTTACATTAAAATGAATACTTGAGCTGGGGCAGTGTGGTAAGCTGGGAGGACCAGCAGCACTCTGAAGGCTGAGGGAGGAAGGGGAAGAGTCCCAGGCTGGGCTGGGCTGCTCTGAAACTCTGCACTAAACACACAAAATAGTTAGCAGGACTATTATCATTCCATTCACTGTGGGAAAGTTTCAGCTTAGTTCTGTCATGGGAAACCATCCTCTTTTCACTGGATGTTAGGCAGAGCCCTGTGTGTCCCTGGCAGACACATTAAAGATTACCATCCCCTAAATGGGGAAGTGACTTCCTCACCACCACATACAGCAAGGCGCACAGAAAATGGCGGCTGGCACTCTACTCAGATAGCTCACTCTCTGGAGATTTCCCTGCAGACAGCCCTGTGCCTTAGGGGTAGGAATAAGCCCGGCGACAGACACAGATTTCCTTATGGTACTACATGTGCTTTCCTGTGGTGTTTGAAATTTCGTATCCAGGAAGGAAAGTACTTTAAAGTGTAAACTGAGAAAAATGCTTGTGCTCGGGTGGTAAAAGTGGGGCTGGGGAGACAGCTAAATCAATAAATTGCTGGCCTTGTGGGCATGAGGCCCTGAGTGTCATTCACAGAGAGCATCATCAAGAAAATGAAGTTAAACTACAGCAGGAAAAGTAGTAGGTGTGGTGGGACATGCTTGTGTGTGAAGGTGGAGGCAAGCCTATCCCTGGAGTGTGCTGCCCAGCCAACCCAGCCTGCCTTGCGTGTTCCAGGCCAGTGAGAAACCTTGTCTAAGAAAAACTTCAGGGGGATGGCGCCTGAGGTACAACACCGGAGGCTGCCTTCTGTCCCCTGACCACATGCATGTATGCATACAATTGCAGAAGCACACACATATGCACACGGGCACACAACCACACACTGGATAAACGATGTTTATACCTTCTGTACTTTAGAAGTAGTCATTGTGTTCCGTTTCTGGGCAATGAAGTAGAAGGACAAATGGAATCTACTCTCATGCTCTGTGCATGCCTGTGTGCATATGTGTGTGTGTGTTTGCACACAGAGCTCCACCATCTCTATCTAATGAGGCTGCTTTATGTTAGCCTTAGACTGGGATTGGTCTCCAATCTCGGGTTTACATTTGATATACCTAAGATGTCAAGGTTTATGTACCAGGAAAATATACTGAAGTGAAAAAACACTGCTTTATCTCCAGAGGTAAGGTCCCTTCAAGTCCAGGTCACAGCCAATGTTCCCTCCCACCCAAACATAGACGCCACTGGGCCCAAGACTCTCACTGATGTAGTCCCCATTATGGCCAGGAGGTGGCATTCAAACTACATGCCTACATTTATTTTCTTTAAAGGGGCTGATGTTTTATGGAATAGCAATGCGTTTTCAGTGTGTTTGGAAACTTGATACAATACTAGAGCAGTTCCATTTATGGATTGCAGCAACTGTAGTGCTCCACAACTCACTTCATCCTCCCTGAGTGTAAAGTGGGCAGTGCACACGGGATACAGAGTGGTGCTCTGTAGAGAATATGAATGTGATGGTCACCTTGAATCCCCTGACACTGGAATGGATGGATTTCCTAGACTTTCCATCTCCTCTCCAGAGGCACCAGATGAACACAGATGCCATCTTAAAAGGATTCCTTTAGCCATACTGGGACAAATGGAGCATGGAAATAGAGAATAGCAATAGAGGAAAACAGTTTGGGAAAATGGGTGTTGAGCCATACTGATATCGGTCAGCACATGAGTAAAGAACTATGGAGATAAGTAAGCAGTGTACTACACACCAGGTCATCATTGAAGAGGACCAGGAGAATTATAACACATAACCTATCACAGCAGTAAGTGATTAACTAACTTTCACACATATATATCCAGGGACATATTTGCACAAGCATGAGTATATACACAACACACACTAACAATTGTCAATGTAAACACACAGCTCTCACCTCGAAGGAAGAAGAGAGTTCATTCTGGAGTCAAATATATGTGAGTAAACATGAGTGAGACAGGTTTATGTTAGTACAAATTGCAAGTTACAATGTGGAAACAGTTTCATGAAGTTTTTATAATCACAGAATGAAGAAACTATAGACTCTCCTTAAGTACATGGGTGATAATATTAAGTAGACTGTTGTGGTAAAGCAGAGAAAGCTCAGCTACAGGCACTAGCTGCTATGTGATGAAAAGCAGTCCTTTGACTGGTAGAAACTTAAAGCTTTGATAAGGAGACATATTCTGATATTTTAAATGTCAGGTCCAACGTCATCTGTTAATGACAAGGTGTTAAGTAAGTCCAGCACAGGGGGCCCAAGGAGTGGCTACTCATGGGCTCAAGAGAACACAAAGGAAATTGTAATTAGGCCCTGGGACTGCGACTTCCACCATCTCCATATCACTGCAGGTCTAAGAGTCAATCAACCAGTCTTTGCAGACCAGCCTCTGCCAAGGAATACCTGTACACACACACACACACACACACACACACACACACACACACACACACACACGACACCTCTCATTCTCACTCTCCTAGCTCCCTGGTGTTTACTGAGAGCTCAAGGGGTACAACCACGTTAAAACACATTCATCTCTGACCACACACAGGATAGTGAGAGCTACAAAATTATGTATGTCTTTTGCGTGTGATATCTGTGACGATGGCCATGGACTTGTCTCTGGGACATTTCTCTCATTTGTTTCTGACTGTCAATAATAACCTGTAAATGCTGATAAGGAAAGGGGGAGAAACTGCATTACACATCAAATGAAGTTCCCATCACGGAATAATCCATGCTTTCAACAAAAAAGATTATATCAGACTTAAGAGTTCCATATGTCTTCCCAGGGCATATGCCTTTGAGGTTAGGTTATGCAGGGCCTCTCATTTAATAAATTATTTTCCTATGATTGTGGTCACATTGAGAAAACTACTTTGCATTCATCTGCAATTATTAATCGGCTTTTATACTTTCTTGTAATTCTCCTTCAATCCATATTTTGCTGTGTGACTGAAATATAAGTATGAAAGATTTGCATTCTCCTAATGAATTTTACACATAACATTACTGCATGTTTTAAAATTGTTTTATTCCACTTTAGTTTTAGTTCTTTCTTAAACGTTAAGATTATAACTCTAGATTTCTAATAATTCGTTCCTGGATGGTATGTGTTTACTTCTTTTTAAGTGTTCAAGTTAACATTTTAATGCCTTTGTTTCAGATATATGTCTTGAAAAAAGCAATCATTTTAGAGTCTATTTCAGTCAGCAATAAGAACATCGGTTATTTTTGGCTTTTGTTTTGTGTTTGGTAAGTTATGTCCATTTACATTTTTTACATTTATTTGTCTGCCTATTTTGTGTGTCTGGCAAGGCCATACATGATCTACAGTGTACTTGTAGAGGTCAGAGGACAACTTGCAGGAGTCATTTCTCTGCTTCCACAATGTGAGTCCTGGGGATCCAACTGAAGTCATCAGAAGCAGTACTCGGGCTTCTATTACACTTTAATACGATCTACATATAAGGTGAGTCACACAGTATACCTTTTTGTCCAACATATTTACTTGTAAACTTTCATTGCAATGAGTCATTGAACTTGTTCATGGCCTCTAGTTTCTGGTACACTATCATCATGGGACCCTCAACAAAACTCCTCTAGGATATCCTGCAGTCACCCCAAGTAACAGAGATTCTGCAGGTATTGTTCCCCAGGACCAGTCAATTCCAGCATTCCAGTAGGCCTTAGATGGTGTAGATGTTAGGATGGGCCAAGCCAAGAACCCCAATATGGACCTGGGTGGTAGCTGAGCTGATCAGCTGCCTGCCTAAGGATAGGGCCGAAGCCAGCTCACCTATGCCCATGGCACCAGGCCCAGTTTTCCAATGCCCATGGTGAGGTGTGGGACTAGCTCTCCTGTGAAAGTCAGGGCCAGCTCTTGACACAATGTCCACCAAAGGGCAGAACCAGCTCACTCTGGCCCTTGGATATCATCATTCATGGCTCTTAAGGCCCCCTGTAGTAACATGGGCCACAAACATCAGCACATACCCTAGCTCTGGTAGGACCATAGACCCAACATGATCCTGGCAACAACTCGTCCTTGATGTCACCATTTCCCGGGTGGTTTCACAGACCACACAGATCAGGATGGCACCAGCTGCAGCAAAGCCTTTGGACACCAACGTGGCCTCAGGTGGTGGCCCACACCTCAGGCATCCGCATGGCCTTCATTGGTAACAGGAGTCAGGAAGACAAAGACCCTGGCTACTGCTGGGTCACAGATATGGCCCTGGTCAGCAGCTCAGGCATGGACAACACCATGGCCCAGGTTGGCAGCTCGGGTCTCTCAGATCATTGTCACTCCAATGGCAACACAGCGCTCAGATCCCAACAAGGCCAGAGGACACAGCCCAGACTCCAGGCTCCTGTGTGCCCTTTGGTGGCAGCGTGGACCATGGATGTTAACATAGACCCAAGCTGCAATAAGAACAGAGACCCAGAAATGACCTTTGGTAGCAACCTCGGTCCTGATGACCCCATGACCATGAATGACAAGAAGACCACCCCCTCAGCCTGTTCCTTACCACCTTCTATTCCCCCTCTTTTCACAGCACATGAACCATCCCGCTACTCTTTCTCTCCTGTTTCTCCACCACACATTTTGCTCATTGTAATGGAAGCCTTGTAGCTCTGGGCAGGCCTCTGGTTGTCTACCAGCCAGACCAGGCTTTGAGGACTCTGGCTGGTCTGTGATTGGCTAGCACCTTCTGGACCTGGATGCCATAAGGCAGAGTGGAGATGTCTTTCTGCCAGACAATGAGTACAATTAAAAACATATATGTGTAGTGTAAACATTTCAGCTCAAATGTAAAGGGATCCTGGCCGTCCAGATGCAAGGAATACCACAAAGTCAGTATAAGCTTAGCAGCTTACAGATCTGCTTCAGGGAAAGCTTTCCTCAAAGTAACAGCTCTGCTCCATCAGGAAAGTTGTTACAGCTTTGGTCAAATGACAATTAACATATCAAGAAACTGAGAAATATTTTTCCAAGTTATTGTCCTATTTCCCATGGCTACCAGCAGTCAGTATGATAGTTTCATCCCCCACAACCTTTCCAGGTCTTCATATTATTATTTCTGAATATTTTGTGGGGGTGTCAAGAGTCCCCTAGAGTCACCTGTCTCTCTTCCCTAAGTGTTAAGGATGTTGATGCTGTATGTTTCTCTTAGTGGAGCATCTACTCACCCTTCTGAACAACTTTTATTTCATGAATTGTGTATTTTCTTAGTGACTCTTTTTTAGGCTTTCTGTATTCTGGAAACAATAAGGCTGTCATCTAATACACAATTTCCTACATTCATTTTTTCCCAGGCAGGGAAAATATCTTTTATATCACAGTGTACATTTTTCACTTTATGGAAGTCCTAACAGTCCAGTTCTTCTTTTCATAAAAGGGGTTTGTTATATCTATGAATTTTGTCTATAATTCTTTCAATTGCTTTCTGTTACAAGATTCATGCTTAGGTTGTATTTTGGATTAATTACCTTTTAGATTTGCTTTCACTATTTACTGGGTATCTGCCTATATGTTTGTGTGTGCCGTATGCACATTTGAATGCAGATGCTTGCTGAGACCAGAAAAGACTGTCAGCTCCCCTGGATCAGGAGTTATAGGTATCTCTGGGCCACCATATGTGGACTGTAAGCTGAAGTCAGGTCCTCTGCAATAGCCAAAGGCACTCTTAACCTCGGAGATGTCTCTCTAGTCCTATGTAGATCATTTGTTAATTTTGGTTGACTTTTGTATCCGGTGATAAACAACTTGTCTATATTTATATTTGTCCATGAGGATGCCCACTTGTCCCATAATAAGACAGAAAAACAGGGCATTGAAGGGGATATGAGAGGGGAATACACAGCCCCTCACCCTGTGATCATTTTTTTTTTTTTTTGGATTTTCGAGACAGGGTTTCTTCATAGCTTTTTAGTTCCTGTTCTGGAACTAGCTCTTGTAGACCAGGCTGGCTTCGAACTCACAGAGATCTGCCAGCCTCTGCCTCCCAAGTGTTGGGATTAAAGGCGTGAGCCAACACCACCCGGCCCTGTGATCATTTTTACATTTTTCTAACTGACATTCAAGAAGCCTCCACCCAACTGATAGAGTCGAAATTACCCACAGATATAATGCAAGTAGTACTAAAGACATCCCAAATAGTGTTTAAAAATTACAGCAAATAAACTAGGGTCCGAGGATAGGGTTCATTCTTTAATATCACTGGATGTCTTCCAGAGGATCCAGGGTTGATACCCAGCACCTACCTGATGATTCACAACTGTCTGTACTCCAGTTCTGAGAGATCTCAAACTCTGGTGTCCTCTGTGAGCAATAGGTATTCACTCAGATGGTGCACAGACTTCCTTGTGAAAAACATTAAAAAAATTAATTAATTATGCTTACTTAGGACCAGAATGTTTGCAGAATCACATATTCACCTTACAATTTAATTTACTAAAATTTTTTTAAAAGGGATAAGAACATTTAAAAGCATTTTTATTTTTTACTTTTAATAACCTATTGTATATTTTCTTCAAGTGGAAAAACAGAACCATTTCAAAGACTCAAAGCATGTAATTTTCAAACAATGTAATAATGTAACAATGTAACTCTGAGAACCATAAAAATCTTCACATTTCTCACTCTCCTGCCCTCCTCACACACCCTAATCTCAAGTCTCTCTAGTCCTCACTCAGGCCTTCATTCCTGAGCCATCCCTATACTATGTGAGCTTCTTCCATAGCATGAATAAGCTCACAAGCTTTGCTTCATTCTGGCTTTTCCTGAAATTCTTTTCTGCAGCCTAATCATAGATCCAGCTTTACCAAGGTCATGGTCATCAAAGGAACAGGGTTATCCTTAGGCAGCTGATCACGATGCTGGGCTGTACCTCCTATAACCACCAACAGTCCCAGAAAAACTCGGTGACCAGCATATGCCTGCTTCACTGAAGTGTCTTTGTGTCTTTGCTAAAGGTGTCCCCTCACACGTGTGTGACTCTTCTGTCCCTTTCATATTCTTTTCTGTCTTATTGTAATTACCAATGAGGCACACTGTCTTCATTTCTCTATGTTTATAAGGAGTTTGGGAGTCAGGTGTTCATCCTCCAAGTTTGTTCCTTTTCAAGGTTGTCAATGTCAGGTCTCTTCTATGAGAAGTACAACAAGACTGTAGAGAGTACACACAGAAGGTTGACAAGAAGCTGACATGAGCCCTTGTTTCCAGTATGTGAGTCATCAGTGTCACCAGTGTGTGAGTGTGTGTGTGTGTGTGTGTGTGTGTGTGTGTGTGTGTGTGTGTCTGTATAGGAAGGGTCTGTGAGATGAACAAAGAAGAGGAAGATGTCACTGCACATCTTTGACTTGACTGGATGCAGACAGACTACTCCATCCCTATATTCAGTACAGTAGAGTGCATGAGCGTTCTCATCTGCCTTCCTCCCCTCTCCATGAGATTTCTCTCCTCCTTCTCTGCCTTCTAGTAGAACAGGGGAGAAAACAGTGAACTTTCCATGCAGAACCAACTCCTGGAGAAGAACCAAGTGTGGTGTGGTCTGGTCAGCCTGTTACCTAAGCAAGAGTGACAAGATCATGTGGGACTCACCAGGTGAGTCATTTCCTTTTCTCTTCCCATCCGTGTGACCAGCAGCTGGTCTGTGATGCCTTGTAGGAACACATCCTGTTGAGCAGGTAGCAGCAAGAGCAGCACACTGTAGAACAATGACATTCATAGACTCCCCAGATGACAGAAGTCTGCATGGGTTCCTTTAAATGACCAGGACTGAAATGGACGCCATCCCCATCAGACCATTTCCCCGAAAGGGCCATGCATTACTGCATCACATTTGCAGGGAGTGCTTATTAAAATGGTAGATATCTGTGTCCACGACAGACACTAAATCATGCTTATTAAAATGTTAGATATCTGGGTCCACAACAGACACTGAATCAATACCTGAGAAGTGGGGTGTGGCATAGCCACTTCTTTCTGATGGCTGTCCAGACTGAGAAGCTTCTGTAAAGCAAAGGACACTGTCGCTAAGACACAAAGGCAACCCACTAACTGGGAGAAGATCTTCACCAACCCCGCAACTGACAAAGGTCTGATCTCCAAAATATATAAAGATCTCAAGAAACTAGACCGTAAAAGGCTAACCAACCCAATTATAAAATGGGGCATTGAGCTGAACAGAGAATTCTCAACAGAAGAACTTCAAATGGCCAAAAGACACTTAAGGTCATGCTCAACTTCCTTAGTGATCAGGGAAATGCAAATCAAGACAACTTTAAGATACCATCTTATACCTGTCAGAATGGCTAAAATAAAAAACACCAATGATAGCCTTTGTTGGAGAGGTTGTGGAGAAAGGGGTACACTCATCCATTGCTGGTGGGAATGCAAACTTGTGCAACCACTATGGAAGTCAGTGTTTCGGTTTCTCAGGAAATTCGGGATCAACTTACCCCTGGACCCAGCAATACCACTCTTGGGAATATACCCAAGAGAGGCCTTATCATACAACAAAAGTATATGCTCTACGATGTTCATAGCAGCATTGTTTGTGATAGCCAGAACCTGGAAACAACCTAGATGCCCTTCAATGGAAGAATGGATGAAGAAAGTATGGAATATATACATATTAGAGTACTACTCAGCAGTAAGAACCAAGGACTTCTTGAATTTTGCATACAAATGGATGGAAATAGAAAACACTATCCTGAGTGGGGTAAGCCAGACCCAAAAAGAGGAACATGGGATGTACTCACTCATATTTGGTTTCTAGCCTTAAACCAAGGACATTGAGCCTATAATGAGTGATACTAGAGAAGCTAAATAAGGAGAACCCAAAGAAAAACATATAAGCATCCTCCTGAATATTAACCTTCAGCAGGCGATGAAAGGAGACAGAGACAGAGACCCACATTGGAGCACCGGGCATAAATCTCAAGGTCCAAATCAGGAGCAGAAGGAGAGAGAGCACGAGCAAGGAACTCAGGACCGCAAGGGGTGCACCCATACACTGAGACAAAGGGGATGTTCTACTGAGAACTCACCAAGGCCAGCTGGCCTGGGTCTGGAAAAGCCTGGGATAAAACCGGACTCTCTGAACATAGCAGACAATGAGGACTACTGAGAACTCAAGAACAATAGCAATGGGTTTCTGATCCTACTGTACACGCTGACTTTGTGGGAGCCTAGGCAGTTTGGATGCTCAACTTACTAGACCTGGATGGAGGTGGGGTTCCTTGGACTTCCCACAGGACAGGGAACCCTGATTGCTTTTCGGGCTGAGGGGGGGACTTAATTGGGGGAGGGGGAGGGAAATGGGAGGCGGTGGCGGGGAAGAGACAGAAATCTTTAATAAATAAATAAATTAAAAAATTAAAAAAAAAAGTATTGCTAGTGGGTTTTACATTCTGTCTTTCAGGATATGGATCACAGACTGCTTAATTCCCTACAATGTCCTCTTGTTAATCCCATAAATACCAGTGTGTTACATGGCATATCAAATAGATAAATCAATTCCTTCATGTATGTTTATTCAGATATTCACATAGTGGCCTCTTTTGTGAGCACCGGGTTCCTGCACTGAGAAGACTAGCAGAGTTAGATGGCTAAATTGTCAGTAAGTAGAGGATAGCAGTAATTGCAGCAACTCCATATGTTATTTGTGCTTTAAAGAACTCAAGGTGGACATAAAATGGCTGTGATGGGGATTGTTGTAGGTGGGGTTTCCCCCAAAGGTCGGTTTCATCAGGTAGCATTTGACTCGAGTCCTGATTGACAAGAAGAAGAAGGGATATACAAGCCTTGTTGGTGGGCTTGTCCACATGGACCTCATTTGGTCTACGAGCAGAGGACAAGCCTAGAGGCTGGCGGACAGTGTAGTCATGTCGGTGTGAGGTGGAAAGGGTAGATGACTCTCATAGTCTTTCAGTTGTATTATGACTATGAAAGGAAGATTTGGAGAGAGTCACAATTTCACTCTTGTTGTTGTTATGTTATTGTGTGTAGAATGAACTGAGTAGAAACTGTTGCAAGAGTGGGTTGGAACAGCCATTATGGTCAACGGGAGCCATGCAGCTGCAGTGTGTAGAGAGTGGAACCTTTGGCCATGGCTGCTGTTGGCAGGGCAGTGACTGTGCATGGGGCTTATGGGGAAGAGGCGGGGCAAAAATTCCTGGGCTTTTCTGGCTCCATGTCCACATAGTGGTGCTGTTTTCTGATATCAGTTGTTTCTTGTGTTTTTGAGACATTCCCTGGATGGTTTGGAAACCCAATGACCCTTATCGTGAAACTTGGTGATTTAATGACACACATCAGTTGATGAAGAAGCTTCTCTCATCTCTGCAGCAATACTTGCTCACCTTAGTGACACCTGGAAGTGTCATACAATGTTCACCTCCCAGAGGAGTAGTAGTAATGGCACTAGTGGTAAAGGTAGTAGTAGTGATAGTGGTGGTGGTATTGGTGGTGGTGGTGATGGTGGTGGTGATGGTGGTGATGGTGGTGGTGGTGGTGGTGATGGTGGTGGTGGTGGTGGTGGTGGTGGTGGTGATGGTGGTGATGATGGTGGTGGTGGTGATGGTGGTGATGGTGGTGGTGATGGTGGTGGTGGTGCTGGTGGTGATGGTGGTGGTGGTGGTGGTGGTGGTGGTGGTGGTGGTGGTGGTGATGGTGGTGATGATGGTGGTGGTGGTGGTGATGGTGGTGATGGTGGTGATGATGGTGGTGGTGGTGGTGATGGTGGTGGTGGTGGTGATGGTGGTGGTAATGGTGGTGGTGGTGGTAATGGTGGTAGTGTTAGTGGTGGTGGTGGTGGTAATTTTGGTGGTGGTGTTAGTGGTGGTGGTGGTGGTGATTTTGGTGGTGGTGTTAGTGTTGGTGGTGGTGATGATGGTGGTGGTGGTTGTGGTGGTAGTGATGGTGGTGGTAATGGTGGTGGTGGTGATGGTGGTGGTGGTAATGGTGGTGTTGGTAATGGTGGTGGTGTTAGTGGTAATGGTGGTGGTGGTGATGGTGGTGGTGGTGGTGGTGTTAGTGGTGGTGATGGTGTTAGTTGTGGTGGTGGTGGTGGTAGTGGTGGTGGTGGTGGTGGTGGTGGTTGTAGTTTCACCTCTGGGACCTCTGAACTCGCCAACCATGGGATCATGATGAGATTTATAGTACTAGGCAAGTGTTTCCTCCTGTGGAGTGGGCCTTAAATTGAAACATAAAGTTACTTGGTTACCTCTGTGATATTCATGCCACTGTTGACCCATGGGTATATCTTGCCATGTTGGCCATTATTGTAGTTCACAGAGGAATAAGAACATTGACAACTTTCCTCCACTCAATAGCCTGGTAGTATCTTCTGGTAATAGGAAAACTAGGTAATAGGAAGGAAGGTTTCTGGTCAGTGTCAACTTGATTTCTCCATACCCTGTGGCCAACGTGTGTGGTGTCTTAAGCAATAGGAATCAAGAGCAATGACAATAGGAATCAAGATCAAAACAATACCTGCATTGTTTTGGGGGATCACTGGAACAGCCCTGACCAACAGCTGGAGGGGGTGTTCCACACTTGGCACTGGGCTTTTTAATAATCCATGACTTCTGGGAAAAGCATCATCCCTTTCGTCAGGTAACTCCAATTAAATTCATATATATTATAAAATAGTAGGTTTGGCTACTACTATCACATCTGGTCTTTAATTCAGTCTGTAAGAGAAAATATTCCACATCTCCCTGATAAGTCTGACTTGCTGCACTCAAGTGAAGATCTCCATTTTAACACGGACTTTTTAGTCTTTTCCAAATTCTTCCTGATGCGATAGGTCACTGTGCACTTTTCTGTTGCATTCCTGGCCCCAAATCTGGAATCAGCCATTTTCCCCAGGCATCTTTGAGGGGGCAGTTTTTTTAGTGTACTCAATCTGAACAATGGAGTTGTTGGTGATAAGTAGTTGATTGGAATCAGTGCATGGAATGAGTACTTCTGCATCTTCGAGAGCATAAATGTCAGCCTCTGTCCTGGTTTCTTCCAGGGCACTCTATAGGAGATCATTTTCTTTTCTTGGGGGGCGCTCAACTATCCAGTGTTTCAAAGCACAAGCATACATATTTTATCAATTCTCCCACTCACAATAAAGGTGTGCACTCTCTGTTCCCAATGCACCTTTCTGAATTGATGAAAATGCTCTGCATCTGCACTGCCCAGCCCAGGAAGCACTAGCTGTCTGTGGCTGTTGGCCACTGGAAATCTGAGCAGTGCTGAAGGTGACACTTATAATTATGGTTAAATTTTGTTTGTTAAAGCTGACCTTATTTATTTTAAATAGGGTTATATAATTTATTAACCTCCATGTGCCGCATGTAACTGAGGAAAACATTAGGCAGATAACCCTGGCCTCATTTCTTCACCTTGTGTTGTGTATTCACAATATATCCTGGAGATCACTCTATAATTATAATCATGGACTTCATGTTGCCTTCTTAAAAATTATTTTGTTTGTTTTGAGATAGAATCTCAGTATATAAGTCAGGTAAAACTTGAGCTCACTATGTAGCTCAGGATAGCCTCAAAACGACTATTCTCTTGTCTTTACCATCAGCCTGTTGGCATCACAGATGCATACCATCATACCTGGCTAAGCACATGCGTACCTAGTCATTTGAGTGGTAGATACACCTGAGATCATGCTGTCCCTCTTTCCTTCCCACAGATGTTTTTCATAGTTCTGCTCTTGGAGTTCTACATTGTTGCTCTGTCAGATTCTTTGTGTCCCCTTCCGTGTTCTTTGGGATGGATCCTTAGAAGAAAGACCCCTGGTCCCAGAATGCACGCTTGTGGTTTTCACTAGCATAAGATCCATCCATAGGCTTGGAGAACAGTTGCATTCTCTCCAGCAATGGAGAAGAGTGTCTTTTTGCTATCAGACTACCCACGTGGAGAGCTGAGAGGAGGTGACTGCTATGTGAGAAACCTGTGGTGAGAATTTCCTGAAATCAGGAGAGTGACATGCTCAGACTGGACCCTCTGCCTGTCTTTGTCTTTGAAGACGTGGTTCCTCTTCCTCTCTGAGTCCTGTGGCTCTGGTTCTAGGCCCACAGTGTGGGAAAGGGAAGTCACGTGCTTGGTGTAACCTCAATGTCCTCCTTAAACAAATTGCTTTCTTATAGATCATCCATACATGTTAACTGCACTATCAAATGGAAGCAGAATCAGAAAAAAATCTACTCCGCACCCAGGATAACTTCCAAGACAGACACCACACAAGGTTTATCCTCCCTCCCCTCTGTAAGGGAGATATAGCCAGGAGAAGAGTGGGGCCTGATAGCGAACACTGTGGGAAGGATGGGCCAAATTTTCCTTGGTTTCCAAGGCAGCATTTGTTTTTCTTTGTGGACCAGACAATTTAAGGCAGTCTCTTTGAATGGTTTCCATGGGAATCCACTTGAGCAGATCAAAAGAGGGAAAAAGGAATTGTGTGAGACATGTAGGTGTGGGGTTAGAATGATGATGCCTGGCACACAATAAACTACTAATTCACAGAAATAAATTGATGACATGGCTGAAGAAATGTATGTGTGTGTGTGTGTATATGTGTGTGTGTGTGTTTGTGTGTGTACCTTCACTCAATATTGTAGAATTCACAATACACAAAGAGAATCATGGCATATTGGTACTTATTATTTTGTTACCTATTTTGAGAAGTATTTTTTCTTTCATTAAAAATATTAATTTATTCAGGGAAAACTAGCCTTTAGAAAATAGAGCCAGGCGCGCCATCTGGTGATCAAAATGTGAGTTGCAGGACTTCAATGCAACTATGGAGTTTCCCTATAGGCAAGGTTGGGGCATCAGAGGGCAGTGTGGGGGACCACTCACTCAGAGAACTCAGGGAGTTCAGTGCCCTTAGGATCCCGACATCTGGGGATGGATAGACAATTATGCAATACATCTGAGTGTTAGCGTGCACGTAGCTGCCAAAGAACCCGTAGATTAATATACAGACTGCAACTTTCCATTCCAGAGAGGATTTCTGAGGTTTCTGGGGTCAGGTCATCTGGGACCACTTGGACATGTGTAGCTTTGCTGTGGGACCATTCTTGTGCATGTTCTCTCGTGTGTACATCATGTCTGAGTCTCTCCCCTTAGTACCTGGGACTGCGGTAGCTGTGGAAGCTTCACATCTGACTGTTGGTCAACACTGCCTAGTTTTTCTACATAGGGAGTACATGGAATTTCTCCTCCAGCAATGTATGGGCTTTTCTTCTGTCACATTTTCCATTTAAATGGGTGTAGCATAGAGACATCTCAGTCATTAAGCTTTCCCTTCTAGAGTATGAAGTCTAGAATTACCCCAAGACATATGTTGGGGCATCAATGTAAACTATTGCACACACATGGAAATTAGAGAAAATAAAAAGCAATTCTACTTTCTAACACTAGAAGAATATAGACAACATCTACTAAAATTGTGTGACTTGCATATTTTGGCCAATTGGAAACATACATGCATTCTTTTATGGCAGGGTTGGTACATGCACACGGAAGAACCAAGACTGTGGAATTCTTGGCCCATCTGTTGGCTCACCAGGCAAAGGTTCTTACAGCCCAGCCCAACGAGTTTGAGGCCTGGAAGCTACTTGGTGGAAGAAAAGAGCCAACTCCTGTAAATTGTCCTCTGATCTTGAACACACTACATCCCAGCACAATAAATATATACAATAAATTCTTGTTAAAGCTATGAATTTTTCTACTGCTTAAGGAAGCAGTCCCTCTTCTCCCGCTGTCCACACTGCTCAGGGCAGAAGTGACCATGTTCCCAGTTTCCCTAGAGCCTTTCCTTCGGGAACCCTGACCCTGAGGCGGTGTTTCACAATGTTCCTTCCATCCCTGCTCTTGCAGGGTGAGGTAAGTGTCCAGGTGGCCGCAGAAATGGGAAGAGTCTGGTCCTCCCAGTTGCTGAGATGAGCAGCCTCTCTTGCCACACAACCTCCACAAGAGGAAGCAGCAGATGAGATTAAGAAAAAACAGGGGGAAAACATGGCAGGAACCTTCAGTATTCCTTCCACACCAGGTGACAGGCGGGCTTGGAGTCCTGCCCTCTAAAAAATGTCAGAAAGCTCTGGAATTCATGGACTTCCCTGAGCTATGTGGTAGCAGGCCTCACTATGTTTACCGTGGAAAATCCCCACCAGTAGTGTGGGAGCGTAATAGAGACAGTGAGTTTGTATGTGCAGGGGCTCTGGATTGGGGTATGTGATAGGAAACAGTCCTGCTGTTCCCACATGGATCAGGAGATGTCTCCTGACTCCATTTTTAACAGATTATTTTATCACCATGAAATGGCATCTTTCAAAATTTTTTAAATGCTTTTTTTGTTGTTGTTGTTAATGAACAGAAACAAAACTTTTCCTCAAAATATAACAGGACAGGGAAAAACTTTTCCCAATTTCCTTGGTTGTCTTTGCCTTTAGATTTACTTTAATCCTGGGGAGGAGGGCTATGTATGTGAATGTCAGTGTCCAGCAGTGTTGGATCCCGGAGGCTGGAGTTGCACATGGTTTGAGCTTCCTGTCATCGGTGCTGGGATTTGAATTCAGGTCCTCTGGGGAAGCAAGTATCGCTCCTAACCAATGAACCATCTACTGCCTCAGCTCCCCAAGGGTTAAGGTTAGGGTTAGGGTAAGGTCCTTCTATGTACCATATAGTATGTGAAGGATTGCAATTCTGTAAAAATCCCTCTGCTCATTTGAGAGATAATCACTGGAAATGTAATTTCTCAAAAGCTTTCCTATTATGTCCAGAAGATGCCACCAACCAGAGCGTACTGATTTTTCTGTTACCCGGAATGCATGGATCCTTGAATCCCCGACAGCCGCCCCAGTTCTCATGGCTATAGACCAACTGTCTAGACGGCTTGTGATCCTGCCATTCTGACATGAATCATCAGATGTTACCTGCCTCCACTGGAGGGTGGGGTTGAGACGGGGTGTCTCTGTAGTTTTGGAGCCCTCCTGGAACTAGCTCTTGTAGACCAGGCTGGCCTTGAGCTCACAGAGATCCACCTGCCTCTACCTCCCGAGTGTTGGGATTAAAGGTGTGCGCCACCACTGCCCAGCCACTTGCCTCCAATTTTAACAGATTATTTTTCTCGCCATGGACCATCTATCTCTCCAGCTCCCCAACGGTGGCGTACATAGTTAACTTACTTCAGTGCATTAGGAATTCATTATGGTGGTAGCCTGTCTGCATGCGCCACCATCTCATTCTATAGCTGCTTCTTACAAAAGGAAATTCCCCTGTGGATATTTGTGCCCACTCACAAGAAATGACTAAAGGACACTTCCTTTTACCACTGGGCCTGCTTCTTCAAGCATCTTGACAATTCAAATCTCCGAGTTTCCCGTTTTAGTTAGTTGCACGATGTTTTCATTTGCCCCAAGTCAGCTAAGCACCCGAAGAGAACACCTGTCTGTGCATGTCTGAGAAATTGATGAGTTCCACAAAACTCTGGCTATGTGCACATCTGATATCCTGGTATAATGACTCAGACTGTATCTTAGAAGCAACTGCAGAATTGGAAGGGAAACCTTACTGGCCAAGTTGTGTTTATGCTACCCCTATAAGAGCACAAAGTTGGGAGAAGGTCACCTTATGCTAAAAAAGAGAGAAATTTCCCACATCCTCTTTGCAGAAAATTGGGGAAGCATCAATGTGGGATAAAAGGGAAGCTTTACAGCATAGACCATCCCAGGGATATGCGCCTGGCAAACACAGAGCTCAAATCTCTTGGAGTCTGGAGGTGGTGTGGAGGTTTGAATAAGAATGGTCCCCATAGGCTCATGTATCTGAATGCTTAGTCTCCAAGGAGGGGCACTCTTTGAGAAGGCTTAGATGATGTGGTGTCCTTGTTGGAGTAGATGTGCCATCATTGAAGGAAGTGTGCCACTGGGGGTGGGCTTTGAATTTCAAAATCCCATGTCAGGCCCAGTGTCAGCCTCTCTCTCCCTGTGGATCAGGTAATAGAACTCTCAGCTACTTCTCCAACACCATGTCTGCCTGTGTGCCACCATGCTCCCTGCCGTGATGGTAACAGACCAACCTCAGAAACTATAAGCAAGGCACGTGAATGCTTTCTTTGATAAGAGTGGCCTTGCTCATGGTGTCTCTTCACAGCAATAGAACAGTGACCAAGACAGATGGTGTTTCATAAATTCCTGTGTGCTCAAGGTCTTTACAGTTTTAGTATACACAGGTTTGTCCATGAAGAGGGCCAAAAGGGGACTACTGTCTTCTGAAGAGCACATTATTTTAGACAAGTAACTGGAATGGCCTCCTGCTCTGCCCAAATGTCCCACAGTAGTCTCTTGTATTAATGACTGACATCTTGGAACAGATTCTAGTCAATGCACTTATGAGTATTCAACCAGCCCCAATTCTCCCTCTGCAGCTGCTGATGGGGCAGAGGAAATCCCTTACATGACAGTGGTAGTTTGAATGAGGATGGTCCCCGTAAGCTCCTATGGTTAATGTTTCAATGGTGAATAATTTAAGAAAGATTAGGATGTGTGGCCCTATTGGACGAGGCGTGTCACTGGGTGAGTTCTGATGTCTCAAAAGCCCTCTGCCTCCAAGGGGAACCCTCATCCATTGCTGGTGGGAATGCAATCTTGTGCAACCACTTTGGAAATCGGTGTTTCGGTTTCTCAGGAAATTCGGGATCAACTTACCCCTGGACCCAGCAATACCACTCCTGGGAATATACCCAAGAGATGCCCTATCATATGACAAGAGCATTTGTTCAACTATGTTTACAGCAGTATTATTTGTAATAGCCAGAACCTGGAAACAACCTAGATGCCCTTCAATGGAAGAATGGATGAAGTGTGGAATATCTACACATTAGAGTACTATGCTGCGGTAAAAAACAATGACTTCTCTAATTTTGCATGCAAATGGATGGAAATAGAAAACACTATCCTGAGTGAGGTAATCCAGACCCAAAAAGATGAACATGGGATGTACTCACTCATAATTGGTTTCTAGCCATAAATAAGGGTCACGGAGTCTACAATTGGTGATACCAAAGAAGCTAACTAAGAAGGTGAACCAAAGGAAAAGCATATAGATGTCCTCTTGGCTATGGGAAGTAGAAAAAATTGCCGGGGAGAAAATTGAGATCTTGGGGGTGGGGTGGGATGGGGGTAAAGGGAGATGGGGAGAGAGGGGGATAGGGGGAGAATGGGGGAGCTTGGGGAAGGGGGAGGATTGGGATGAAGGAAGGTTGGATGGGGGAGCACGGAAGCACGGTTCTTAGTTAAGGGAGCCACCTTAGGGTTGGCAAGAGACTTGAACCTAGAGTGGCTCCCAGATGCCCAAGCCGAGGTCCCCAGTTAGTTCCTTGGGCAGCTGAGGATGAGGAACCTGAAATGACCCTATCCTATAGCAATACTGACGAATATCTTGCATATCATCATAGAACCTTCATCTGGTGATGGATGGAGACAGAGACAGAGACCCACACTGGAGCACTGGACTGAGCTCCCAAGGTCCCGATGAGGAGCAGAAGGAGGGAGAACATGAGCAAAGAAGTCGGGACCACGAGGGGAGCACCCACCCACTGAGACAGTGGAGCTGATCTACTGGGAGCTCACCAAGACCAGCTGGACTGTGACTGAAAAAGCATGGGATAAAACTGGACTCTCTGAGCATGGCGAACAATGAGGGCTGATGAGAACCCAAGGACAATGGCACGGGGTTTTGAACCTACGTAATGTGCTGGCTTTGTGGGAGCCTAGCCAGTTTGGATGTTCACCTTCCTAGAAATGGACGGAGGGGGGAGGACCTAGGACTTACCACAGGGCAGGGAAATCTGACTGCTCTTTGGGCTTGAGAGGGACGGGGAGAGGAGTGGGAGGAGGGGGAGAAGGGTGGGAGGAGGGGGAGAAGGGTGGGAGGAGGGGTAGGGAAATGGGAGACTGGGAGGAGGAGGAAATTTGTTTTTTTTTCTTTTCTCAATAAAAAAAAAATAAAAAAAAATAAAAGACCTCTGCCTCCTGCCTGTGATCAGGATGTAAACTCTCAGTTACTGCTACGGTGTCCTGCCAGGCTGGCTGCTGCCATGCTGCCCACAGTGATGGTACTGGACTAACCCTCTGACACTGAAAGCAAGCTCCCAATTTAATGCTTTGTTCTGTAAATTCCCTTCAGCACAGCGCCTTTTCCCAGCAATAGAACAGTAGCTCAGTCAATGTCCTGTGGCTGTCAAGGGACTTGCAGTTCCTGCCTCTTTTCTTCTGTGTTATCTCTTCTTGTAGGGCACAGAGGATAATTTCTATTTCAATATCAAATTAGTGGCTCCAAAATGATGGTGAGGTAAAGGAAATACTTTGGAGATCTCCCTGCAATAGAGAAGGGACCCCAAGTTTGTTCTACATCGTAAGGGTGAATACATATTACATCTGAGTCATATGCAGAGCATATTCATAGAAAAATACATGGCGACCACACCACAAACACCATGGAAACATACTTGGCTACCACACCACAAACACCAGGTTGCTCTTGGAAGTCCCCAGCAGGCATGGTGCAACACAATTGCAGTGACTGACCAGGATACAACTTGCCTGGGAGGCAGCGATCTGGGGACTGTAGCACAGCCTCCTGGAGAGGGGATGGAAAGTCTAGGAAATCCATCCATCCCAGAGTCAGGGGATTCAAGGTGCCCACCACATTCATATTCTCTACAGAGCACCACTCTGTATCCCTTGTGCACTGCCCACTTTACACTTAGGGAGGATGAAGTGAGTTGTGGAGCACTACAGTTGCTGCAATCCATAAATGGAACTGCTCTATACGTGTGCCAGCTTTCCAAACACACTAAAAACGCATTGCTATTCCATAAAACATCAGCCCTTTTAAAGAAAATAAATGTAGGCATGTAGTTTGAATGCCACCTCCTGGCCTTAGTGGGAACTACATCAGTGAGAGTCTTGGGCCCAGTGGAGTCTATGTTTGGATGGGAGGGAACATTGACTGTGACCTGGACTTGAAGGGACCATACCTCTGAAGATAAGGCAGTGTTTTTTCACCTCATTATGATTTCCTGTCACATAATACTTGACATCTTAGGTATATCAAATGTAAACCCGAGATTGGAGACCAATCCCAGTCTAAGGCTAAGATAAAGCAGCCTCATTAGATAGAGATGGTGGAGCTCTGTGTGTAAACACACACACACACACACACACACACACACACACACACACACACACACACACACACACACCACACACACACACACACACACAGAGGCATGCACACAGCATCAAAATAGATTACATTCGTCCTTACTGCTCCAGAAACTGAACAAAATGACTACTTCTCCTGAAGTATGGAAGGTGTATAATCCTTTATCCAAAGTGCGATTGTGGGTTCGTGCATGCCTGTGAGTGCGTGAGCAATTGTGTGTGTGTGTGTTTGTGTGTGTGCGCGCGCGTGAGGTCAGGGGACAGAAGACAGCCTCCGGTGTTGTACCTCAGGTGCCATTCCCCTGAAGTTTTTCTTTTCTTTTTTTTTTTAAATTTATTTATTTATTAAGGATTTCTGCCTCATCCCCACAACCGCTTCCCATTTCCCTCCCCCTCCCCCGATCAAGTCCCCCCCCTCATCTGCTCGAAGAGCAATCAGGGTTCCCTGACCTGTGGGAAGCCCAAGGACTGCCCACCTCTATCCAGGTCTCGTAAGGTGAGCGTTCAAACTGCCTAGGCTCCCACAAAGCCAGTACGTGCAGTAGGATCAAAAACCCACTGCAATTGTTCTTGAATTCTCAGTATTCCTCATTGTCCTATGAAGTTTTTCTTAGACAAGGTTTCCAACTGGCCTGGAACAAGCAAGGCAGGCTGGGTTGGCTGGGCAGCACACTCCAGAAATAGGCTTGCCTCCACCTTCACACACAAGCATGTCCCACCACATCTACTACTTTTCCTGCTGTAGTTTATCTTCATTTTCTTGATGATGCTCTCTGTGAATGACACTCAGGGCCTCATGCCCACAAGGCCAGCAATTTATTGATTTAGCTGTCTCCCCAGCCCCACTTTTACCACCCGAGCACAAGCATTTTTCTCAGTTTACACTTTAAAGTACTTTCCTTCCTGGATACGAAATTTGAAACACCACAGGAAAGCACATATAGTAGCATAAGGAAATCTGTCTGTCGCTGGGCTGATTCCTACCCCTAAGGCACAGGGCTGTCTGCAGGGAAATCTCCTGAGAGTGAGCAATCTGAGTACAGTCCAAGCCACCATTTTCTATACGCCTTGCTGTATGTGGTGGTGAGGAAGTTGCCTTCCCATTTAGGGGATGGTAATCTTTAAAATGTCTGGGCCAGGGGCGTACATTGCTGTGCCTCATATCCGGGGAAAGAGGATGGCTTCCCATGCCAGAACTAAGCTGAAACTTTACAACAGTGAATGGAATGATAATAGTCCTGCTAACTACTTTGTGTGTTTAGTGCAGAGTCTCAGAGCAGCCCAGCCCAGCCTGGGACTCTTGCCCTTCCTCCCTCAGCCTTCAGAGTGCTGCTGGTCTTCCAAGCTTAGCACACTGCCACAGCTCAAGTATTCATTTTAATGTAAACACATTCTTAATGCTACTGTTTTCTTCTCGGCCCAGTAACATTTTCATTCCATTTCTACATGTATATGGTTGAATTCCCAAGAAATAAGTAATTTTATCATTGATTTCCCTGCAAAAATTTATTTTATAATGATCCACATCTCTTGAAAAACCATGAATTCTAAGATTGCTATTTTAGGAAATTTAGCATTGACGAGATATTTTAGGTTTTTGCTTGGTTTTCATTGTTAATTAGGGCCTCTCTATGCTATTCAGGCTGTTCCGAAACTTTTTAGCACTAATGATCAATCGTGTAACCCCAGTGTTCAAATAGCTGGAAGTGCACGCATTTGCCACCTAACGCTGATGAAAACTGTTCTCATTACTGCCTGGCATTTGACCATTTTTCTTCATTGTTTCACAACAATTATTTTAATTTGTACATAATTTTAAAATGTACATAACTTAATAATAATTACGTTGTGTATATTCCTATGTGTATGTACACATGAATTCCTGTGCCTCCAAAGGTCAGGAGAGGTCATACCTTCCTGGAGCTGAGGTATGGTCCTTCAAGGATGTTGGAAATGGATGCTGGAAACTACCTTGGATCCTCAGCAACAATAGAATGCACTCTGAACCACTGAGTCATCTCCCCTGCCAGACTGTAGACTGTTAGATTCCGTTAGCCTTTATAATGTTCATATTTTAAATTCCACTGTGTTTTCCCCTTGGTCAATGACCTGGAGTTGATGCTTCTTTTTTTTTCTTGTTTAGATTTTAGTTATACTTTTCATTATGTCTGTCTGTCTGTCTGTGGTATGCACATGATTGGCAGAGGCATTGACTCCTGATGGGGCTAGAGTTAAAGGCAGTTGTGAGCTATCTGCCATGGGGGCTGGGAGCCATACTCTCATAAACAGTAATGACTCTCTTGTCTCTTTCCTCCTCCCTCTACGCCTTGAGTGCTGGTATTACAGGTGAGGGTGAACATGCCCAGAGGGTCAAAGAACACAGAGCAATTTCCATTCTAGGCAATCATTCTGCCACGAGAGCTATGTCGCCAGTCCCCATACTGTGGCTTTTTAAATTCACCAGTGATTTCTTTTCATGGTATAGCATTCTCATTGAACAGCTACCAGAGAAATCAAGAATATAGCTGGGAATGTGTGCACAGCCAGGGGAGCAATAGCAGTGTCTAGGGACCACTTTTAAAAATCCCCAAATGTGCTCCCACCACATTTGTGAAGAGCTTGGGACAGGGCCGTCAGATGCTGGGCAGATCTAAGTGCTGTAGCATCCTCGAGTCCAGCCTCTGGCAAGGACATCCTGTTCCCGAGAGCAAGTCTCCTGCCAGCAAACCTACCTTACATGCCCAGCTTCCCAAAGGTCAGCAACAAGGGACTAGAGGCTGTTGTTGTACTGTCTGTGGATGTGTGTGCACAGCCAACGACCCAGACCCTGCAGAAGAATCACAAAACAGGAAAAAGGTTGGTCAAAGAATCAGACACATCCTTAAGCTCAGTGCTGAAGACATAAAAAAGAAAATTTGGAAATATAGCATAGTGTGTGGAAATAGAAATGACGGAGAAAGAAGAACAGGATTTCCCTTGCACGGAGATGTGAGTGTATGTGTCCTGATGTGGGGCTGTGCCTCCCTAGGAGTATGGGGACAATGATGAAGGGATCCCAGAGATATCTGAGAAGCCGGATTCTGTGTTTGGATGTCTGTACAGCAATGGTTCTCAGCCTTCCTATGCTGTGACGTGACTCTTTTTTTTTTTAAATATTTATTTATTATGTATACAATATTCTGTCTGTGTGTATGCCTGAAGGCCAGAAGAGGGCGCCAGACCTCTTTACAGATGGTTGTGAGCCACCATGTGGTTGCTGGGAATTGAACTCAGGACCTTTGAAAGAGCAGGCAATGCTCTTAACCACTGAGCCATCTCTCCAGCCCCCTGTGACATGACTCTTAATACAGTCCCTCATGCGTGGTGATCCCAACCAGAAAATTATTTCTGTTGCTTCATCATCGCTGTAAAGTTGTTACAGGTAAGAATCACAATGGAAATAGTTTTGGAGATAGACGTTTGCTGAAGGGGTCAAGTCACAGGTTGAACCACTTTTCTAGAGTCAGAGAGATGTGGGACCTTCCTAGCCCCAGCAACTTTGGTTCCCTGAGCCAGGATGTCCTGGACCCATTCTCCAAACACAGGCTGGGAATTTCTGTGAGGAGAAAACAGAGTGAGACCCTCTGCTCTGAGCTGTGCTTCCCACTCTGTGAATTGAGAGCATCACACTGCTCATGTGCTAATTTGGGGGTCTTTAGTGATAATACCTGCTTTAAATACCAGTCACAAGTTCCTGCATATGTGACAGACTAATGTTGATATATGCAATTGGAATTACAGGCTGGCCTTGAACTCAGACATCCAACTGCCTCTGTCTTGTGAATGTTTGCTCCGTGCCCAGCTGTCAAAAATACGCATTTCTAAAGGCAGTCTTCTTCTGGAGAAAGAATAGGGACAAGCAGTTGCTACAGAATTTAGAGACTGATTTCACTTCAACTCTGCCTAAAACCTACTCACTTCCTTCATCTGTAAACCTACCAAGAGCAGTACATGCTGTAGAACAGCCATTTTCAAAAATACACTGAATTTTGTGTTCACTTTTTATGAGACAAATGTTAGATTCTTATTCTTTTGGAAATTATGCTACAGTTAGCTGTACTTAGAAAACTTTACATCTGAAAATTATTCATCAGCAACTCGTTATCAAATTGTTAAGTTTTAATGACTAGATTGGGTATTCAAACTATCCTGTGTCAATACACGTGGAATAACTGATGTCAGTAAATGGAAGCACCGTGTCTCCATGTGGTCAGACAAATCCAGAGATGTTAGAGCAACGTCTCCACAAGGAAAATGCACAGCGCATCCAGGTGCTATCTGCCCTCTCCCAGACAAGGCTGCACAGGGCAGCTCTCCTGCTGATCACTGCAGCATGGCTTCATCCCTCTTTCATACCTCCATCCCTCCCCTGTCTTCGGAACCATCTCCACTGTCTCCACACACTACCTCATCCCGCCCTCCCCAGGCCTTTCTCTGTGCAGTGCCAAGTCACCTTCTACCAAAAGGAAACATATCATGACAATTCCATAACTCACCTTCCACACAGATCATATAATCCAAATGTCATACACAGCTGACAATGACAACATTTTCCTTTCTGTCCTATCCCCAAGCAGTGTCCACGTTGTCTTCAAGGTTCTGGCAACTAGCCTTGTTCTCTGCTCTTAGATCCACTGTTCTCCATGGAAGCAAGCACGCCCACAACTTGGTTTGTGCACGGTCTTGCTTCTATTTGCCATTCAGGACTCAGATCACATGCTAACTTCTGAAACCTTTGGGGGTAACATCACATACGACAATCCCCATCACAACTATTTCCTGTCCCCTTTATGATCTTTAAAGCGCCAATAATACACGGAATTGCTGTGATTACTGATTTCTTCTGCTTACTGACAGTTTGCCTATCTAACACGATATACAAGGACCCGTGCTAGTCTACACAGTGCAGGAACAAGGTGTTCACTAAAGAGGCCACTATGTGAATATCTGGATAAACGTACACGAAGGAATTGATTTGTCTATTTGATATGCCATGCAACACAGTGGTATTTAAGGCAGTAACAAGAGAACATGGCATGGACTTAAGCAGTCTGTGACTTCATATCCTGGAAGACAGAATATCAAACACACTAGCAATACGTTTTAACATGGACAGCCATCAGAAAGAAGTGGCTATGCCACACTCACTTCCTAGGGTTTGAATCAGTGTCTGCTGTGGACCCAGATATCTACCATTTTAATAAGCATGATTCAGTGTCTGTTGTGGATCCAGATTTCTACCATCTTAATAAGCAATCCCTCCAAATGTGATGCAGTCATGCATGGCCCATTCGGGGAAATGGTCTGATGGGGATTGCTTCCATTTCAGTCCTGGTCATTTAAAGGGACCCCTACAGGGTTCAGTCATCTGGGGAGTCTATGAATGCCAGTGTTTCACAGTGTGCTGCTCTTTGCTGCGACCTGCTCAACAGGATGTGTTCCTACAAGGCATCACAGACCAGCTGCTGGTCACACAGATGGGAAGAGAAAAGGAAATGACTCACCTGGTGAGTCCCACATGATCTTGTCACTCTACTGTACTGAATATAAGGATGGAGTAGTCTGTCTGCATCCAGTCAAGTCAAAGATGTGCAGTGACATCTTCCTTTTCTTTGTTCATTTCACAGACCCTTTATACACAGCCATGTACACATCACACACACACACACACACACACACACACACACTCACATTGGTGGCAATGATGACTCACATACTGGAAACAAGGGCTCATGTCAGCTTCTTGTCAACATTCTGCGTGTTCTCTCTGCAGGTCTGCTGTTCTTCTCATAGAAGAGACCTGACATTGATAGACAGAGGACACAAAGTATCACTGACAAGAAGCATTTGCTTTTGGCTTTCTTCCCAGGGGTGGTCAGATAATCCAGAATTCTAGACAGATAACAAATGAAGAGCAGGTCCACTTGAATGTACTCCCACGGGCATGTTATGGGATAATTTAAGCATCACAGTATATAATGATGACAAAGGAGTACTCCTTTAAGAAATGGGTGTTTCTGAGTAGACACAAACGCATGAGTAAATCCATTAATAAACAAAAGATAAAAGGGAAACTTCACTCAAAGACAAGCAATGCTTGTATACTAGTAACTGCACAGGGAAGTAGGTATCAGAGCAACACTTAGCAGGCGTCATGGTTATAATAAACATGGAAAGAACCATACATAAAACACCCCCTCTGTACAAGTCCACAGCAACACTGCTAAAATCTGCATGACTGGATGGGAAAACAAGAGGGAAAACACACGAGTACTAACCTTTTCCTTTTTGTGTTGGGGAAAATAATATTAGATATTTTGAAAATAATTACCTAAGTATTCTTCATAATACAAACCTTTCTGGAGTTACACATACATACCTAACTCTTCACATGTATCCCCTTCTTTCTCTCCACCGTGATCTCAGCACCTCCCTGATGGAGCTAGCTGGGAGGTAAAGGACTATCTCTATGATTCCAAAGATGCCATTGGGGCAAACCTTTGACCTGTGGCTGCCTTAGAAATTTTCCCCCAAACTGGGTGTTGGACATTTGTTTCTGTTCTCATAATTCACTTGCAACTTCAAAGTACTGAATTTTAAACACAGCAAATATATGTTAGCATCAAAGACATTTTCATCATAGAGAATGTAATTAAATATTTTAACCTAAAAGATTCATCAATAACTCTGTCTAAATTTAACACAGACAGCTGACCACAGTGAAATGAATGTGTGGAAGCTGTAATTTAAAATCCCTGTCACTGGAGATAGCATCAGGAAATATGAAATAATTAGGAAAACTCTGCCCACTTCTCTGTAGTGCCTAGACACTGAATGGGACAACTCATTGCTGAGAGTAAAGATGTATAGATTCATCGACTGTGGCGATATTTTGTTTCTTCCATGACAATAAAGCTTGCCTGAGAATCAGTGTGTGCAGATAGCCACTAGTTAGCCACAGAAGACAGGCAGTGTTGTCACTCACCTTTCCCAACACTTAAGAAACAGAACTCTGTGAGTTCAAGGCCATCCTGGGCTACATTAGATTGATCCAGTCTAAAAGAGAAACAGAGTCAGGCAGTGGTGACTCACATCTTTCATCAAAGTGCTTTGGTGTCACACACCTTTAATCCCAGCACGAGGGAGATGGAGAATGAAAGGAATGTGGCTGGGAAAAGAGAGGAATATAAGGTGGGAGGAGATAGGAGATCCAGGCAGTCAGTCTGAGGTCTTGTAGAGACAGGATGCTCCATTTGGTCTGAGGATTTTGTCGAGGAAAGAACTAGTGTCTGGCTGCTCTGCTGTTCTGATCTTATAGCTCCAACCACTTAATATCTGACTCCAGATTTTATTATTAAGACCAATTAGAACTCACGCTACAATCACCTTCATGCAATGGAAGATACAGGTGTCTGTTCTCCTCATACAGTCCTATAGATCCAGTGCAATACCAACAGAACTCTAACAGACTTTTCATAAACTAATGGGCTTAATCTGAAACTCACAGTGAATATGAAAAACCCCAGCTTGAAACAACCTTATAAAGGAACAAACTTGGAGGATGAACACATGATTTCCAGACTCCTTATAAACATAGAGAAATGTAGACAGTGTGCCTGATTGGAAATGACAATAAGACAGAAAAGAATATGAAGGGGACAGAAGAGTCACACATGTGTAGGGGACACCTTTAGCAAAGACACAAAGACACTTCAGTGAACAAAACATATGCTCTTCACGAGGTTTTCTGGGACTCTTGGTGGTGGTAGGGAGGTACAGCCCAGCACAGTGACCAGCAGCCTGAGGATAACCCTGTCCCTTTGATGACCTTGACCCTGGTAAAGATGAATCTAGGATGCAGTAAAGAATTTCAGAAACAGCCAGGATGAAGCAAAGGTTGTGAGCTTATTAATCCTGTGGATAGAAGCTCACACAGAATAAGGATGGCTCCTGCATGATGGCCTGAGAGTGGACTGGAGAGAGACTTGAGATTAGGTGTCATTGCAAAGGGTATGTGAGGTGGGCAGGGAGGGAGGTACAGTGGGAGAGGGAGAAATGGGAGGATTTTTATGGCTCTAAAGTTACATTGCTGAAAGAATGTAATTCAAAAAATTTCAAGATTAAATTACATTAAAGCCTATATACAGGTTTTTAAATTAACTATAAGAATATTTTTACTCTTTAAATGGGTTCTATTTTTCCATTAGGAAAAAATATTCAATAGCTTATTAAAAAGTAAAAAATGAAAATAAAAAGCAATGCTTTTAAATGTGCTTATTCCTTTTAAAATTTCTTTCAGTAAATTAAATTGTAAGGTGATTATGTGACTTAGGCGAGAGAATGTAGTGCTATCATCATCCATCTCAAGGCTATAAGTACTCTGCCCCTAAGTAAGCATAACTGTGTTTTTTATTTTCTGCTTTTGAATGCTTTTCCACAGGGAAGTCTGTGCACCACGTGAGTACCTAAAGCCCACAGAGGGTACCAGACTTTATGAGATCTCTCGGAACTGGAGTTACAGACAGTTGCGAACCATCGGGTAGGTGTTGGGTATCAACCCTGAATCCTCTGGAAGACATCCAGTGATATAAAAGAATGAACCCTATCTTCAGACTCTAGTTTATTTGTTGTTATTTTTAAACATTATTTGGGATGTCTTTATGAATAACTGCATCATATCTGCAGGTAATTTTGGCTCTATCAGTTGAGTTGAGGTTTCTTGAATGTCAAAAAAAAATGTAAAAATGATTACAGGGTGAGGGGCTGTGTGTTCCCTCTCATATCCCCTTCAATGCCCTGTCTTTCTGTCTTATTTTGGGACAAACAGACCTCCCCATGCACAAATATGAATATAGACAAACGTATATCGCAGGATACAAAAGTCAATCTAGAGTGAACAAATGATCTACACAGGACTAGGGAGACATCTCAGAAGTTAAGAGTGCCTTTTGCTATTGCAGAGGACCTGACTTCAGTTTCCAGCACCCAGTTCCAGTCTCTGAGCAACAGTGACAGGAACCCCAATCTTCACCCTTCTTTAGTGAAGAAGGGTTAATATTTTAAATTAAAATGAGTTTTGTGTCCCAAAGATTAAAACAATTGTTTAGTCTGCACCTTAGCTCCAAAGCAAACCAGAATTCAAGCTGCAGAAGCAGTTTAGCATTTGTGCTCCAGGGCAGGTGGGATTTCTGAGTGAGGTGAGCTGGATTCAGCTATCTGGAGCATATCCTGGCACTTATCTCAGCCGGGTCTCCCTGACTCTCTAGAGGCAGTATGACACCCTGCAGAGTGGAGCAGCAGGTTCTGTTATCAGGCACTCCTCTCCTTGGGGGCAGGAAAGGCCGGACCAAGGACCTCTCCTCAGTTGCCTCTGGAAGACCTCTGTGGGGCGTCTGCAGCCTCAACATCATCCAGGTCCAGATTTTATTTTCTTTCTGTGAAAAAAGCATAAACATATCATCGACCCCAAATATATATAGGTCGGGTTTTTTCATAATGCATTGTAAGGGCTTTTTCCACCTTGCCCTAGCAAAGGTCAGCTTGGTGTTATCATGTCAGATCCGTTTGCATCAGGATCTGCTTACAACTTTTATGATTTGCTTTGAAGGACCCTTGTTATGCTCCACAATTTTTTTTATTAGCCCTATATGCAGTTCTTCCATTGGAAGAGCCATTTGTAAAATTTAGCATAAAAGGCACGCCCGCAAGGGACCCAAGGAGCTAGTGGCAGCGGGGGAGGCCATGTGGACCAAGGCGCTGAGGGCAGCAGGCCTTGGCCCCCCAGGCCCCCCCCCCCTGCCGCCGCCATGGGCATCAGCAATATGCGCCCAGGAACCCGCCTGCGGGGAGGATCAAGGCAGAGGGTTCAAAGGCTGGGGAAGTTCTTGGAAGGCGGCCACTTGGGAGATCTGTTCCTTCTCGAGAGTCTAATCCAGCACTGCCCTTGGGAAGGAGCTCCCCAAGGAACCCCCACAACCTCATGCTGGAGGCAAGAGTGGACATGCTCGGCTCCAGTATGATCATCAATGGCCCGGCTGCAGACCTCGGTGCTAAAGAGGCCAGCAGGCCCTCGAAGAAGCAGCCTGGCAGCGTCCAGAAGCCTGGGCCATCCACCCGAGACCGAGCCCCTCAGCATAAAGGACAAGATATCCAAGTGGGAAGGCAAGAAGGAGCCACCTACTCCTGAGCCTGCCAGGCCAACGGAGGGCCAAGAGAACTACTTGCCACCCTGCGGGGTAGAGCGGAGAGGCAGCGAGGTCACCAGAACAAAGAATGGGTTGAGGCTTGAAACAGAGAGCTTGGAAAATGACAGCAGAAGGACAGCAAAGACCACGTGTCAGGACACAGACCGGTGGCCAGGCCTGAGGCAGAGTGATGGGCAGCCGGAGCCCAGCCAGCGCCGAGGTGTCGAGCTGAAGCCCAGTGACTTGCGTTTTCAGAGTGACCACCTCTCCGCGCTCAAACAGGTCAGGAGACTGGAGAAGGCCTTGAAAGATGGCTCTGCTGGTTTGAACCCCCAGTTGCTGGGGACTTGTTATTCCCCACACTGTCTGCCTGACAAAGCAGAAGAGGACCAGCACATTCCCGAGAGTCCTGGAAGTGGGGGTGCTTTTGCAGCTGGCCGCAGGGCCCACCCCTTGGAGGACAAGGAGCCAGGGGCTGAGGCTTCAGAGAAGTGTAAAGGCCAGGAGAGTGTATACCCGGGCTCCAGGCAGTGTCCCCGAAGCCTTTCATCAACCCCCTTCCCAAGCCCCGCAGAACGTTCAAACATGCAGGAGAAGGGGACAAGGACAGCAGTCCTGGGAGCTCAGGCATTGGCTTCAGGAAAGAGAAGAGAAACCTGCCTCCCCTGCCCACTTTACCTCCCCCTCCCCCACCGCTACCCTCCTCCCCGCCTCCTACTTCCGTGAATAGAAGACTGTGGACTGGGAAGCAGAGACCCAGTGCTGACCACAGGAAGTCCTATGAGTTTGAAGACCTACTGCAGTCCTCCTCTGAGAGCAGCAGGGTGGACTGGTACGCACAGACCAAGCTGGGACTCACATGCACTTTATCGGAGAACGTCTACGAAGACATTCTAGATCCACCTATGAAGGAAAATCCGTATGAGGACATCGAGCTACATGGCCGCTGCCTGGGCAAGAAGTGTGTCTTGACTTTCCCTGGATCTCCCACCTCTTCCATCCCGGACACTTTCACCAAGCAATCCTTGTCCAAGTCTGCATTTTTCAGGCAAAATTCAGAGAGAAGAAACTTCAAACTGCTGGACACCCAGAAGCTGAGTCGGGAGGGAGCTGGGTCCCCAGTGAGAGCCAGCCCCCCCCTAAACAGCTAGCAACCCGGATGACACTTTCTTTAACCTCGGAGACCTACAGAATGGCAGGAAGAAGAAAAAGATCCCCAGGCTGGTATTGCGGATCAATGCCTTTTATGAGGCCCGGAGAGGAAAGAAACGGGTGAAGAGGCTATCCCAGTCCACGGAGAGCAACTCAGGAAAAGTGACAGACAAGAACAGCGAGTCTGACAGCGACACCGAGGAGAAGCTGAAAGCCCACAGCCAGCGCCTGGTCAATGTGAAGTCCCGCCTGAAGCAGGCCCCTCGCTACTCCACGCTTGACCGGGATCTCAGCGAGTACCAGTAGAGGCAACTCTTCGAGTACTTTGTGGTCGTGTCTTTGCACAAGAAGCAGGCAGGGGCTGCCTATGTGCCAGAACTCACCCAGCAGTTTCCTCTGAAGTTAGAAAAGTCATTCAAGTTCATAAGGGAGGCTGAGGACCAGCTGAAGGCAATGCCCCAGTTCTGCTTTCCTGACGCCAAGGACTGGGCTTCCATCCAGGAGTTTACCAGTGAAACATTCTCATTTGTCTTAACTGGAGAAGACGGGAGCAGAAGGTTCGGTTATTGCCAAAGATTGCTGCCTGGAGGCAAAGGGAAGAGGCTTCCTGAAGTTTATTGCATTGTGAGCCATCTGGGATGTTTCAGCCTCTTTTCAAAGTTCTTGGATGAGGTGGAAAAGAGAAGAGGCATTTCCCCTGCTCTGGTGCAGCCCCTCATGAGGAGCATCATGGAAGCCCCTTTCCCAGTCCTGGGCAAAATCATCGTTGTCAAGAACTTCCTGCCAAGCTCGGGGACTGTTGTGATTGAGCTGTGTTGGCCCCTGGACTCCCGGCTGGAGCACGTGGATTTTGAGTCTCTGTTCTCCTCCCTCAGCGTCTGGCACCTCATCAGTGATTTTGCCTCCCTGCTCCTGGAAAGGAGGGTCATCTTCATTGCGGACAAACTCAGCACGCTGTCCAAGTGCTGCCATGCCGTGGTGGCGCTCATCTACCCCTTCAGCTGGCAGCACACCTACATCCCAGTGCTGCCACCCGCCACGATTGACATAGTGTGCTCACCCACGCCCTTCCTCATCGGGCTGCTCTCCAGCTCACTGCCGCTGCTCAGGGAGCTGCCACTGGAAGAGGTCCTTGTGGTCGATCTCATCAATGATCGGTTCCTCAGACAGATGGAGGACGAGGATTCCATTCTGCCCCGGAAGCTTCAGGTAGCCCTGGAACACATTCTGGAGCAGAGGAATGACCTGGCCTGTGACTAGGATGGAGGCCCACTGGACTGCGTGCATGGCCCTGAGTTCAGCCCCTTGAATGCGGTGGCGTCTGAAGCCTTTGTCCGATTCTTCGTGGAGATTGTGGGCCACTATTCCTCGTTCCTGACCTCGGACGAGGAGAGGAGCCTGCAGCGAGAGGCCTTCAGAAAAGCTGTCTCCTCCAAGAGCCTGCGCCGCTTCCTGCAGGTCTTCATGGAGACCCAGACTTTCCGTGGCTTCATCTAGGAGCGGGAACTACGCAGGCAGGATGCCAAAGGTCTGTTTGAGGTCCGAGCCCAGGAATACCTCGAAACCTTGCCCAGCGGAGAACACAGCGGAGTCAATAAGTTCCTAAAGGGTCTGGGCAATAAAATGAAGTTTCTCCACAAGTAATAACCCTCATCTTGGTTCAAGGGAAGACCTCCTCCACTGGGACCACACATTTCCAACAGAGGTCTGAGAGGCTGTGGGCTGAAGGCAGTCCCTAGCCCCAGCTCCTCCTAGAACGGGGCCTGCGAGCTGGGCACGTGGCAGGTGCTCAGGACAGCCCTGGAAGGGACCTGCCAACATGCAGCTGTTGTTACTGTGGTCGGTTCTGGGATCTTTATATCTAGGTATTAAAAGAGATTAAAAGAGAAGGAGAAGAAAGGCGTTTGGGTCTTCATTCTGTCTTGCCAGGGCTAAGAAAACTCCCTCCTGCCCTACCTCATCTCTTCTGGGTCAGCTGTTGACAGCTGTGGAGCCAGGAGGAGGGAGGAGATAGGTAGAGTGGCTGCCACCACCCATCCAGGTTCTTGTGGACTGCTCTATGACGCCACCTGGTGGCAGAGACCGTGAGCTTCGCTGTTCTTGACTGGGGTTTTTTGCCCCTTAGAAGGAAGTCCCGTAGACCTGTTCTTGCCCTAATACCACACATAAAAAGAGGAAAACTTGTTAATTGTTAATAAAATATTCTTAGGGTCCTGAAATGGATATCTCCTGTGGCCTAACCGTGACACTTAGACCTCTGCTGTGAACCTATTCCTCATAGCTGACAGACCTTTCAGGCTTCTGTAGTTGGTTCTCTTATTGAGAGGGAAGAGCTGGACAAGGTCACAGTCAGATGACCTGTGTGGGACAGTGGGAGTCTGTGAGTCCTGTGTGTACACAGGAAGGGTCTCAGGCTGGCCTCGGACTACCACCCCAATACTGTGGACACCCAATGGATTGTATGAGAAAGTAACTTCTAGCCCACATGGCCTGGAGTGGGGCAGGAGTAGTGGGAGGGGGTGTGGCTGAGGCGTTGGGGGAAGCCTGAGTGAGAATGTGAGCATGGGGGCTCACACAAGCGCCTCGGTTTAGTTAACTTTCATGATAGCAATGCTCTGTGTATTTTTATACTGCCCCTAAGTGATCACTTTTAGGATTTTGGAATATACAGTCTTTTCTAACTTATTTTCTATTATACTGTTTTACTTAAGAACTCCAAGTGAATGAATAAACAAATATCTTTATCAACATTCCTAGTGAGTGTATAATATTCTATAATATTATGAATGTTTTTGTATTTGATATAAGCATAAAAACAAAAATAAATTTGGGGAAATGTGCTAAAAATTAGCATAAAATCCTTTAAGGGATTTTTTGCTATAACATTAGCAAAATACAGTTGTGTGAATTGTAGCAATGATCTGGGAAAAGATTATTGTTTTTGCCTTTGAATTGAGCAAAGACAATTGTCCAGGAATCAGTCTTAAAATTATCAATGAATCTATTGTTTAGTATAAGAAACACTGATCATAGTCAATATTCTGTCAAACAATTTTTCAGCTTTTATCCTGTCCTTTTGTATCAGACAGGCTACTGTTTTAAATTAAGAGTTTAATATCTTAACTGGCAAAACTGGGAAGGTTTAGCCACAAACAGCATTTTTTTATAAAACTGTTGTAGAATAAGTTTGTACTTAATATACACACTTGCCATAGCTGAATTATAATTAATATACTGTATTTGTTGATTATTGCATACTTTACCTTTTGATTTATATTTTACCTGCTTGAGTATCTGTTAGGCAGCTTGCTTAAGCTTTCTATTGAAAACTGTTTTTTTTGTAAGAATTTTATCTATTGGCTCAAGGTCCCTCATAAGACTATTATAACTAGAGCTTTAACCATTGGACATCCAACCAAAAGTTTGCAAGCTATCCTCCTCTTAAGTTTTAAGTCTGCCTTACAGATAGGAAAATGGAAAAAGGAAGCATTTTAACTAATAATGCTGGCCTCATTAGACACCAACATGTAGAAGAATGAAAATAGATCCATATTCATCTCCATGTACAAAACTTAAGTTTAAATGAGCCAAAGGCCTCAGCATATAAAAATTATGTTGAACCTCACAGAGAAAAAATTTTTTGAAGTACACTTTGCCACATCTCAAACACAGCCTCAGTGGCACAAACATTGTGAGAAACCATAAACTAGATCTCTTGAATTGAGAAACTTTTGTATAACAAGGCTATAGAGTGGGAAAAGATCTTTACTTACCATAAATCCCTTTCAAAAATATATGAAGAACTCAGGAAATTAGTTATTAAAAATTAATCCAATAAGAATATTTGTTACAGACCTAATCTGAAAACTCTCAGACGAACTTAAAAATGAGAGACACCTAAAAAATGTTTAAGCAGAACATCCTTTAGCCCTCAGAGAAATGCAAACCAAAACTCTGAGATTTTATTTTATCCTTGCAAAAATGACCAAGATTAAAAATTACTGCTAACAATTTATGCTTAAGAAAATGTGGGTAGGGAAAAAACTCCATTGCTGGAAGTGCAAACTGACAGTCACCTTTGGATCACACATAGTATTGAAAAACCTGGATAAACCAGACTCCCTCATCAGGAAGAGAAGGATCAAAAATCCAGGACTAGCCTGTTCAGCGACCCTGTACCAGGAACTGTCTGAAGACAAAGCCAGACCTTTACCTCGAAAAACGGGTTTTCCAGCTGCAATTATCACAGTACTGTTTTAGGAACTAGCGGATTATGACCCTGGGAGTGGTCCCAAGGCAGGCAGCTGTCCTCCTGCGACCACCACTGTATTTTTGGAATTTATGACCCTCCTGGACCACTGGGCTGTGGCCCCTTTTCAAAAATTTTCTCTTTAGGTCACTAGAGGCTGAACTCCTCCCCCCACCCCCCCCAACTAAAGCCACGTGCACTACCTCAGCAAGGATGGCCTCCAGCGAGCCATGGGGAGACCTGAGTGAGAGTCTCCCCAGCACTGGGGGACCCCCATTATGTCTATTTTTTTAAAATTAGGCAAATATTTACCTCAAAACTTAGCAATAACCCTTTTGGGCCTAAATACAAAGTTGTTTAACCATAAGACCATGGGCTCAGACTTGCTTACAGCAGAGTTACTTATCATAGCCAGAATCTGAAAATAACCCAAATGTACCTCTTTTACACCTAGGATAAATGAGACATCATCCTTTTAAGTATCCATGAATACCACAAAATATCTTGGAATAACTTTAAGCAAGCAAGACAGAAGTTTGAGTCCCGTAATCTCTGCGTGTGAAGGCAGAAATGTTTTTTATTTTTAACCATTATCACTTGGTAGAGTATAACTCCTGCCCTTGATAAATTTAGTGAGAGGCTGGAGTCTCAGCAGTTTAGCCTGGAGCAACACCTGTCAGCAGGAAAGAACCTCAAGCTGAAACAATACGACTCCCACCCAAGAGCGGGCCGTACAAATGGAAAAACTTGTATGAGAATTTTAAATCTTGAGAGATCCCCTACTTTCTTGGGAAAGCAGAAGAAACACAGCAAAAATGACAATTTTACTGAAAGCAATCTACAGATTCAGTGTAAATGTCCATTAAAAATTATAGCAACGGGCTGGAGAGATGGCTCAGTGGTTAAGAGCACCGGCTGCTCTCCCAGAGGTCATGAGTTCAATTCCCAGCAACCACATGGTGGCTCACAACCATCTGTAATGAGATCTGGTGCCCTCTTCTAGTGTGTGGGCATACATGGAGGCAGAATGTTGTATACACAATAAATAAATAAATTAAAAAAAATTATAGCAACATTTTTCACAGAACTCACATACAGATTTTAATGTAAATGTTCATTAAAATTATAGCAAAACTTTTCACGGAACTCGAAAGAACAAACCTCAACTTTATGAGAAAGAAATGAAAACTCAGGATAGCCTAAACAATTTTAAAAATTTTCTTAATGTATTACAATCTTTGATTTTAAAACTTTTTTACAGAAACACAGTACTGAAATTAATCTACCTTAGATATAAACTTAGACACCTACAAACTAAAGATTTTTGACCAAGAAACAAGATTTTTAAAAATGGAAAAGAAGCATATTTACTGTCCTAAATGAAGCTGCAGCTTTTTGAGTCTAGATTCCTTTATAGCAAACCTGCCTGTCAGCTTTTGCTCCATATGGCAGGGGGTTAAAGACATAGGCTCTCTAGCCCTAGCAGCCAGCCTGCTTGGCAGGCATAGCTGTGTGGATTGTACCCTAACTTCTCGCACCTCGAGGGACTCCCTTTTGAGTCTGCAAGCAAACACATAAAGCAAACACATAAATCTCTCTTTTTGACTCTTACTCCTCTCTCCCTGATTGATTGATTTTTTTTTTTTTTGAGACAGGGTTTCTCTGTGGCTTTGGAGCCTGTCCTGGAACTCGCTCTGTAGACCAGGCTGGTCTCGAACTCACAGAGATCCGCCTGCCTCTGCCTCCCGAGTGCTGGGATTAAAGGCGTGCGCAAATTCCTGTATGAATTTCTCTTCCTTTGAAAGTCCCATATCTTTTTGGACGACAGTGATCCTGCGCCTACCTCATTCTGCAGATGTGTCTGAGTTCTACAGCCACAGAATCTTCTTTTTTCTTCTTGTTGTTGTCCCGGGACCGCCCATCTTCATCCAATAGTTGGCCGTGCTCCGAGTCACTGGTTCGGGCGCCACTGTAAACCGCTTTGGGTGGGTTACTCAGTCTAGGGTCTGTAACCCACCTGGCAGTTCAGCTATTCCAGGGTCCCGGAGAGGCACTATCTGGAAGATATGGGGGGAAAGAGGAAGAAGGCTAGGTAGATTTGTCGAAGCCTGCGCTTATTAGAGACAGGTTTACAGTTTATATAGGGTAAGGAATTGGAGGGGGGGGGGCACAGGGGCCTGGACTCTTGTCGCATGGTTCACGTAGTTCACGTTGGTCACTAGGCCAGGAGGTTACATTCGGTCAGATCACATAGGCGGGGAACTCACAACTAGGAGTTGACACACCTAGTTCTCTAGATAGTTTGGAATGTGGGGCGGGTTCCACTAACAGATAGCTCTCCATTAACAGCCAATTTGGGTATGGGGTAGGCTCTGTCAATAGAACGATTCCTAACACAATTAGGGGTGTGGGGTTCTCTGCAGACTCCCCAGGGTGATGGTTCCTGTAATGACTTCAGGAGGAAACAGCTCCTGACACCCTATCTTCAGACTCTAGTTTATTTGTTGTTATTTTTAAACATTATTTGGGATGTCTTTAGGAATAGTTGCATCATATCTGCAGGTAATTTTGGCTCTATCAGTTGGCTTGAGGTTTCTTGAATGTCAGAAAAATGTAAAAATGATTACAGGGTGAGGGGCTGTGTGTTCCCTCTCATATCCCCTTCAATGCCCTGTCTTTCTGTCTTATTTTGGGACAAGCAGACCTCCCTATGCACAAATATAAATATAGACAAACGTATATCGCAGGATACAAAAGTCAATCGAGAATGAACAAATGATCTACACAGGACTAGAGAGACATCTCAGAAGTTAAGAGTGCCTTTTGCTATTGCAGAGGACCTGACTTCAGTTTCCAGCACCCATATGATGGGTGACAGATGTCTGTAACTCCAGATCCAGGGGAACTGACAGTCTCTTCTGGTCTCAGTGGGCATCTGCACTCAAACGTGTATTTGGCACACACAGACATACAGGCAGACCCTCAGTAAATAGGGAAAATAAACCTAAAAGAAGTCCAAATTACAACCTAAACATGAATCTTGTAGCAGAATACAATTGGATGTTCAGGTTCATGAATTACAAACAAACTTCTTAGATACGGCAAACCCCCATTCATTAAATGAAGAACAGGAGTGTTAAGAATTCCATAAAGTGAGAAAATGTCTATTCTTCCAAATATATGATAGAAACATATTTTTCTTACCTGGGAAAATGAATGTGGGAAATTGTATATCAGATGACAGTCTTCCTGTATCCAGAATACAGAAAGCTTCTAAAGGAGACACTAAGAAAATAAACAATTCAGGAAATAAAACTTGACCAGAAGGGTGAGTAGATGCTCCACTAAGAGAAACATACAGCAGCAACATGCTTAACACTTAGGGAAGAGAGACAGGTGATTCTGATGGGACTCTCGACACCCATATAAAATACTCAGAAATAAAGACTTGTCATACAAAGACCTGGCAAGTTTGTGGAGGATGACTCTCAAATACCCACTGCTGGTGGCCATGGAAAACAGGATGATAACTTGGAAAAATCTTTTTCTGTTTCTTCATATGTTAATTGTCATCTGGCCATCACAACCCAAATATATAACCTGGAGAAAGAGGACATATTTTCTTTTAAAGACTTATTTATTTCAGTTCACAACAGCTTTATATACAAGACACTGAAATTGAAAACAACCTCAGCAACAGGCAACAGGCAAAGACTCATTTCCCAAAACCAGCACGGCAGTTTTCAACTGTTAACTCCAGTGCCAAGGGATTCAATGTCCACTCTTGGCTTCCATGAGCAACAGGCATGCATGAGCTCTTCATACCTATATGTAGGCAAGCATATATACACATGAAATAAACTAAATTATAAAACTTGCCGTGTAGCTATACATTGCTACACTATTTCATATTAAGAATGAACAATTATCATGGGCAACAAAAGAGATAAATTTAAACATATATTCAAGATGAATGAAGGCCAGATGTCTCTAAACTCTGGTTTTATCCTAATACATTCCAGCATATATAAATTTGTCTATAATATCAGATTGTTGTATTTTTCTGCAGACAGAGTTGGGCAGTGGTTGGGTATGAGAACCTAAGTAACATAAAGAAACTTTATGGATTGGTAAATAATAATGAAACTTATACCTACCTGAGTATAAGAAGATGTCTATTGTCATTATGGGGAAAAGTGGAAAAATACAAATTACGTTTTATATTTGGTGACTTGGACTTCAGAGATTGCCCCATGGTTAACAGGACTTGCTGCTCTTACAGAAGACCTGGGCTGGGTTCTCAGCACTCACTTGCTGGCCCACAATGGACTGCATATCTGTTTCTAGGGGAAACAACACCCCTTTCTGTCCAAAGCAGCACACCCTGATCCTGAAACCAGAGCAAAAGAAACATACACTGACCCTGAGACTAGAATCAATTCACTGGCCCTGAAACCAGAGCCCAACGTTTTAAAAAGGCCAGTGAAATAAACACACTTTGCCCCTGAAACCAAAGCCACAGAAACACACTCTTCCACTTACCAAATCAGCGAAACAAACTAACCAATCTCTCAGCATAAAAGGAACCAATCCCAGAGCAGGAAAACAAGCTAATCACTGAGCATGAAACCACCCTGTACCTGTTCAGTTGGGAGCTGCCTTTCCCACTCTTGCAGGGTCAGCCACCTCCTGGACTCTTCCCTCCCAGTGAATCTCTTAAATGAGGCTTGGGTGAGACCTTCTTTGCCTAAGAAGAACAGAGAAGCAATGACTTCAACTGGAGCAAGGCAGAGGTGAGGGGAGCAGAACTGGAAAAGCTTCTCCTAGCAGAGCAGAGTTGTTACTCTTCTGAGGATCTAAGGAGAGCTGTAACAACCTGGCTGGGGTAACCCTCCCCTACCAGAGCAGAGCTGTTAATTTGGGGCAAACTTTCCCTGAAGCAGGGCTGTGAGCTCCTAAGCTTAAGGTGAATTTGTGATATTCATTGATGCCATCTTAAAAGGATTCCTCTAGCCAATACTGGGACAAATGGAGCATGGAAATAGAGAACGGCAATAGAGAGGAAAACAGTTTAGGAAAATGGGTGTTGAGCCATACTGATAAAAGTCAGCACATGAGTAAAGAACTATGGAGATAAGTAAGCAGTGTACTACACACCAGGTCATCATTGAAGAGGACCAGGAGAATTATAACACATAACCTATCACAGCAGTAAGTGATTAACTAACTTTCACAACATATAACCAGGGACATATCTGCACAAGCATGAGTATATACACAACACACACTAACAATTGTCAATGTAAACACACAGCTCTCACCTCGAAGCAAGAAGAGAGTTCATTCTGGAGTCAAATATATGTGAGTAAACATGAGTGAGACAGGTTTATGTTAGTACAAATTGCATGTCACAATGTGGAAACAGTTTCATGAAGTTTTTATAATAACAGAATGAAGAAACTGTAGACTCTCCTTCAGTGCATTGGAGATAATATTAAGTAGACTATTATGGTAAAGCAGAGAAACCTCAGCTACTAGCTGCTATGTGATGACACACAGTACTTTGACTCGCAGAAACTTAGAGCTTTGTTAAGGAGACATATTCTGATATTTTAAATGTCAGGTCCAACGTCATCTGTTAGTGACAAGGTATTAGGTAAGTCCAACACAGGGGGCCCAAGGATTGGCTACTCATGGGCTCAAGAGAACACAAAGGAAATTGTAATTAGGCCCTGGGACTGCGACTTCCACCATCTCCATATCACTGCAGGTCTAAGAGTCAATCAATCAGGCTTTGCAGACCAGCCTCTGCCAAGGAATTCCTGTACAAACACACACACACACACACACACACACACACACACACACACACACACACGACACACACACACGACACACACACACGACACCTCTCATTCTCACTCTCCTAGCTCCCTGGTGTTTACTGAGAGCTCAAGGGGTACAATCACGTTACAACAGATTCGTCTCTGACCACACACAGGATGGTGAGAGCTCCTAAATTATGTGGTCTGAATGAGATTCCTGTGACGATGGCCATGGACTTGTCTCTGGGACATTTCTCTCATTTGTTTCAGACTGTCAATAATAACCTGTAAATGCCGATAAGAAAATAGCGACAAACTGCATTACACATCAAATAACGTTTTCATCATGGGATAATCCATGCTTTCAACAAAATATATCCTTTGTAAGTTTCATTGACACTTGTTTCCTGACAGTTTACAGAAGATTTAATAATTTGTTCACAGAAAAAACAATACGTATCTATTTGTTTAAAAAATAATAGCAGTTATAGATGAATCAAAAAGTACAAATATTTGTGCATTATCGCGACAGATAGATCCATAGTGCTGATAGGCCGAGAGATTTCCAAACATTGCTGAATTGGAGACAACCTGTCTTAATGAAGGACAACTATGTTCACGGCTCAAACAATACATTATTAGTAAGATGTCTGTTGATTCAAAACTGAGCTACAGATTCGATGCACTAACAATAAAATAGCACTTACTCTTTTTAAAAATTCTCGAAAAACCAAAAAAAAAAAAAATTGAGTGGAAGCCGGGCGGTGGTGGCGCAAGCCTTTAATCCCAGCACTCGGGAGGCAGAGGCAGGCGGATCTCTGTGAGTTCGAGACCAGCCTGGTCTACAAGAGCTAGTTCCAGGACAGGCTCCAAAACCACAGAGAAACCCTGTCTCGAAAAACCAAAAAAATATAAATAAATAAATGAATAAATATAAAAATTGAGTGGATAATTCTAAACATTGTAGACTAAATATATAGCTTGTGTAAACCTTAGAAACAGACAAATGTTAGAGAACAGCATTGCCTGATAGGAGACCTCTGTTTGAACCTACAGTAATTGGACCAGCATGCTTTTGAATCAAAGTTGGCAAGAAAAAGTCCAAAACCAACATTCCACGCTCACATCCACACATTTACAGACCACTGCCTATATCGAGTCAACATTTTTCCTGTGTCTGATGCTGGCATCAAGCTTGTGTGTAGTGCGTGTAGTGTGTGCTGAGAAGAACTGACCATACTCCTGCTGCAGCCTCCCAGGCACTGGGATTACTGGCATATGTACCATGATTGGATAATTGGAGAACTGATGTTTCACAAATAAACAAGGCAATTTGATGCATAAAGATGGCCTTTCAGGAAGCAATACTGAGGCAAGTGTATATCCAAACCCACAAATATAAACTAGGACCTACATCGTATCATATGTGAAGACCATTCAAAATAAATTACAGATGTAAAAATATAAAAATCAGCCTATAAATGTCAAACAGAACACAAGAAGAAAATCCCTGTCACTGAGTGCCAGGCAAAGATTTCGCAGACAAGACACCGAATAAAAACCGTAATTGAAGAACTAGAGAAGGTGGGATCTTACAATTTAAAATCTCCTGCTCTTCCAAAGACATGGATGAGAATTGAGATGATAAGTCTGAGGCTAGGAGAAAAGTTAGAAATACATATATCTGATAAAACATTTCTAACATTTCTATGAAACATACGGAAAACCTCAAATGTCAGCGAGCAATCTCACGCACAGAGTGGGAAGTCGGGATCACAGAGTGCTCATTTGGCCTCATTTCCCTCCTGCTCACTCTCCGACAACTCCCCTCCTGGACAATGGCTCCAGCACAGCCCTGTACAGAACAGCACAGGAGGAGGCAGAATGGTCCCAAGTCTCTCTCCTTCCGGAGAAACACAGGCTGCAAGCCCCGAGGTAGGAGTGGTCCTACTTGGGTCTGGAATCCCCGCATCTGCCTCCCAACCCTCAGAAAGATTCTGGTGCTCCCCTCCGGGAATCCATAAGCTCAACTCAGTCCAAACACCAGGAACTGAATGCTCCTTTCCAGGACATCGTCCGGTTGCCATTTGAAAAGAGTCGCCATAATGACCCCGGTTTCTATGACAACCGCAATGCTGCCTCCCCCTTAGTAACCAGGAATGGCTCCGCCCAGCCCTCCCTTACTTCCTCTCAAAGGAAGAACTCTTCACCCTTGTTTTCACCCAAGAAAGCATACCCATTAGAGAAACTGTCCCCACTACGAATGCAGAGCTTTTCTTTTTTTTCCGCTCTGTGAACAAAGCATATCCCTAAAAGCCCGACCACATTGTACTCACCAGACCATGGTGGTATCTATGGAAATGTCGTCACAAAGATGAACATTGCTGTCACGGTGACAAATGAGCAATTTTATCCAATAATTAGCTATGCATATATAACCTCATCACGGGACTTTAAATTCTGGGACACCTTGCACAGAAACATCCTGAAAAAAGAAAATCAAAGGTTAAAAGTATTGTTTTGGAGATGCCGGGGCTCGAACCCGGGGCCTCATATATGCGAAACATGTGCTCTACCTCTGAGCTACATCCCCACACCTGGTAACAGTTTCATCAAAGCCCTTGTGAAGTCAGAGGAACCGAGCCAACGTTCAGAGTCTCTGCAAGGGTCTGCATCAGGTCCTTTGAGCATACTGGATTCCAGGTTGAGTTTAGTGCTTTGATAGGATTCTTGGGACATTTGTTGCATGAGAAAACAATCTATTTTCAATCAAAGGAAAAATAATAACAATAAAAATAATAACAACAACAATTATAAGAACAAACCTTATATTCTTTGAAGCATGGTAAGCTAACAATGAATGATACTTTGAAGTACTCAGTCCCATCAATTTTACTTCAACTTTACCTGCAGGTGGTTCAACATGCCAGTATCATGGGGAATTAATAATAATATGTTGCTGATATGCGGTCATGTTTGAGAGTATGAGTAGCTTCCTGAAACCCTCTCTAGCATACCTCCTTTCTCTTTTAAAAGACGCCTTAGTTTCCGGGCTTGAAAGGCAGTTTTTATAATCTTGGTCAGGCTGCTCATTTTGTTTCTTAACGTTGCCAATACTGTCCATCACTCCATTTATGGCAATAACTAAATGTGCGGTAGCTATTGGTTCACAAAACCCTAAGGTGCTGTCACTTTCTGCATGTTTATGTATCTCACCGCATGCTTTGTAAGTTTCAAAAATGAGAGGTTTTCTGAAATATGTCCTCTTTTCATACATCACCTAGTATATGTCTCAATATACAAAATCATTAAATAAATATTTCATGTATGTTCAGATGAGTTAGAAAAGTGAGTATTTTTTAAAAAGAAAACAATCATTTTTTTTTCATTTACATACCATCCAAGTTTCTATTCCCTCTCCTCAGCCCATTCCCTCTTCTTACCCGTCCCCCCAACCTTCATCTACTCCTCAGAGAAGGCAAGGCACATTGCCCAGAGGAATTTATACCTGGGGCTTTAATTTAATTCATTGGTCCATGTTTCTGCTTTTATGCCAATACCAAACTGTTTTTATCACTACAGCGCTATGGTGAAGTTTTAATTCAGGGATGGTGATGCCTCTGGAAGTTCCTTTATTGTACAGGATTGTTTTAACTATTGTAATTTTTTTTCACATGAAGTTGAATATTGTTCTATTAGTCTGTGAGCAATTGTGTTTGGATTTTGATGGGCATTTCTTTGAATCTCTAGAATGTTTTTGGTAAGATTGCCATTTATATTATGTTGGTCCTACCTATGCAAGAGCATCCATGAGCGTGGGAGATCTTTCCATTTTCTGATATCTTCTTCAGATTCTTTCTTTAGAGACTTAAAGTTCTTGTCATATAGGTGTTTCAGTTGCTTAGTTATAGCTACCCCAAGATAATTTATATTTGTGGCTCTTGCAAAAAGGGATGTTTCTCTGAGTTCTTTCTCTTTATTTTATCATTTCTATATAGGAGGGCTACTGATTGTTTTGTGTTGATCTTGTATCCTGCCACATTACTGAAGGTGTTTATCTGCTGTAGGAGTTCTCTGGTAGAGTTATTGTGGTCACTTATATGTACTATCATATCATCTGCAAATAATGAAAGTTTGACTTTTCTTCCTTTCCAATTTGTATCCCTTGATCTCCTTTTGTTGTCTTATTGCTCTAGCTAGGTCAACTAATACTATATTGAAAAGATACGGAGAGAGTGGACATCCTTGTATTCTTCGTAATTTTAGTGGAATCACTTTGAGTTTCTCTCCGTGTAATTTGATGCTGGCTGTTGGCTTGCTGTAAATTGTTTTTATTGTGTTTAGATAGGTTCCTTGTATCCTGATCTCTTCAATACTTGTACTCCAGATGGGACTCAAACTACCTCATATTCCACATATAGCACTTGGGGCATATACCCCAAGGACACTTCAACCTACCAGAAGGTCACTAGCTATTCCATGTTTATTTCCACTCTATTCCCAATAGCCCAAAATTAGAAACAACCTAGATGTCTCACAATAGAATAAGGGATAAAGAAAATGCTGTACACTTATATAATAGAGTATTATTCTTATTTCAGAAAAAAAAGACATCATGATATTTGCAGGTTAAATGATGGAACTAGAAAAAAAAATTCTGAGTGAGGTAACCCAGACTCAGAAAGACAAACATGGTATGTACTCACTTCTAAGTGTATATTAGATGTAAATCAAAGGGTAACCAGGCTGCGATCCAGAGCTCCAGAGAAGCTAGGTAACAAGGAAGCCCCAAGGAGGGATGCATGGATCGCCCTGGGAAGGGGAATTAGATGAAATCCCCTGGGTAAACTGGGGGTGAGGCCGTGGTGAAGGAGAGGCAATGGGGAAGGAGAACATGAGGGAACAGGATGGTCATAGAGAATGGAGTGGGAAAGCAATGTAAGAGGGAACTTGATAGAGAGAGTCACTATGGTTTTAGGGAGAAACCTGGTGCTAGGGAAATTCCCAAGAATCCACAAGGATGATCCCAGCTAAGATTCCTAGCAGTAGTGGAAAGGGTTCCTGAACCGGCCTTCCCCTATTATCAGATTGGTGACTACCCCAACTATCATTATAGAGGCTTCTCCAGTAATTGATGGACTCAGATGGGCCTTCTGTATGTGGAGAGATAGTTGTGAAGTTTGGACTATCTGAGGGGGCCCCCAGCAGTGGGATCAGGATCTATCCTTGGTGCTCAGCCTTGTTTGTTGGTGCCCTTTCTCTGTGTTGAGATGTGATGCTATCCTTAATGCAGGAAAGAGGGACTTGGTACTGCCCCAAATTAATGTGTCCTTACCCCTCGGGAGGAGTAGAGAAGGTGTGGGCTGCTGTGGGGAGGCATGGGGAGTGTGAGCAGAGGGAGAACTGTGGTTGGAATGTAAAATGAAATTTAAAAAACAAATTGATCAATTTAAAAAACAATAGAACCCACCCCCCAAATCCTCTTAGCCAAGACTGGTGGTTCATGCCTACAATCTCAGCACTTAGCACGTGGAAAAAATAGAATGCAAGATACAATAATAAACATTATTCTTTATTTTTGTTTTATTATATTTTATTTTGTTGTGGTTTGTTGTTATATCTTAGAAGCCTGTTTTTTAAAATGAGAGACAGAAAGGAAGTGGACCTGGATGAAAGAGACTGGGTGGAGCTGGGAGGAGTAGAGAAAGGGAGTCAGGAGAAATTGTATTCAGATTATAGTGAACTTGAAAAGAATCTCTTTTCATTAAAGGGGGTGGAGAAAAGTTTTAAAAAGAGAAGATCATTGTAGGACTTCAAATTAGAGGAAACTTATTTAAGTTTCTGTGCCAAATGATAAAGTGCATATAAATATATATCTATATCTCATGCAACATGTGGAATATATCATACCTGAAAATATGGTTGCTATTTATCTGACAGTGCTGGTGAACATGGTGCATCTCACTGTGCACTTCTAATTTCTAGGTTTCATGCTGAATGTGAAGAGACAAAGAGAAGACCGATATGTATAGCTGAGTCCCAAACTGCCTCATCCATACCTTCCTGAGCCCATACAAGCATGCACAGAGGCAGAACCTTTCCCTGCCCCTCTAACAACAGCCAAGGCAATGAACAGAGGCTGCTTTGTAATAAGGCATTTACTTTTGATGCTTTCCTCCCTTTAGCAGGGCAGGGTTCTGGGAAGATAGCAAAGGAGGGGAAAGAGGAGAAGGGAGAAGGGAGGGAGAAAGAGAGAGAAGGGGTGTGGAGAGGGAGACAATGGGAAGAGTCAGGCTTCCAGCTAGAGTCAATTTACCACACCAAACAGCCTGGGAACCCTTTGGGACTAAGAGGTTATCTGGGTTGTTGGTGCATATTTTGAGTGTATTCACTCTTGATTTTAGCTCCATTGTAGCCAAGCCTACATTTTCCTCTAGCTTCATGTGCAGAGATTTCCAGGGCCAGTCCTTTTCCATTAGCTGAACTCAGTTTGCCCATCTGTATACTGGGACTCTGCCTTCTAATCTTGGCTCTCAGTGCCCTTTTCAGCAGGCTATGCTTTTGTTTATGAGTAGGTTATTCTTCTACCCCGATCTGTCTGCTCACGCTAGATATGGGCCATGTTGTATCTGCTCCTGGACTCTGCCCTATGGTTCTTTTGTGAGGCCCTCCATTTGCGCTCCTTAGACTGGGGAGGGGAGTCCCTGCTAAGTCTTTATTCTTACTAAGTGCCTGTTGTATGCCAGGTGCTGTCTTCCATGTTACCAACTCCTCTTGGCCGCACTTGTTATAGATCTGCTTGGATTAAATGCCCCTTCTCCACCGAGTTTTCTGTGGCAGGAGTGGTACCTTTCTCTTGGTGTTCTTTCTCCTCTACCTAACCTCAACAGAGCAATGTGCTGCTAATCCCCTTCTCAATTGTCTGTAACTAGGTCTCTGACGTCAACATTCAAGTCTGCATCATTTCCAGAACATGGGAGACATACCTCCTCTTGGTACCATGCAGACTTAGGCCTGTAGTGAGGCTTTCCCTTCCAAACCTTTCCTGCCCTTTCTGGAGACTAGGACAATACTCCGTGCTTTCCACTGCCCTCCACTCTGCCTCAGCCAATGGATCCTGAATAAATAGCTGCGGTGGATTTAGGAGGTTGCCGAGGCAGTGGGCCTCTGCCTGTGTTTAACAGTACCTGAACACACTTTTTAAAAAAAAAAAAAATGGAGAGCTCACCATCAGATTCAGACTCCTTCCCTTCTATTGGGAAATCCTTCCTTGAAAGGAGCTGAAGTCCATCTCTGAGACCGGGAGTCATACGTAGTCAGCTAAAGAAAGCTCATGGACACCAGGCAAGGCACCCACCCCCTCAGCTATAGGAATTGTATCCAGAGTCAGATGATCAGCTCCAAGCGATATAGAAATTGAATAAAGGGTTGGATCCTCTGATTTGACTCAACAGTCCTGGTCATTACCTATGGACCTCCCCGACCTTAGACTACGGAATATGGTGGCTGAGGCCATGACTCGAGTCTTCCCAATGCTGACCACCTATCTGCAGGCTGTTCGTGGCTAGTTTCTGGAACAGAAGCATCTGCCCCTGAAACTTTGGTGTTTAGCTCCTCTACCACTATGCCTTCATTCCACGTCCCCTCATTCCTCCCTGTTCTGATTGGTGTGAAAGGAAAGGCAGATGACATTAATGCCCACTATGTGACAGATACTTTCTTACATGCTAGCTACTATGTCTCATAATGCTGTGCAAGCATGTAGCATTGTTATTCACATATGATGAACATAGTAACTGAGACCTAAAGCAGTGGAGGTATAATTTTAGTTTTGCATTGCTCTGGTTATGGTAGCAAGCTTAAGAGGGCAGGTTTTAAAGCCAGATTTCATGAATTTGAATCTCAGCCCTTCCACTTCACAGCAGTGTGACTGTGAGCAAGTTACTCAACCTCTCTGAATCTCCGTGTTCTTACTTCTAAAATGGTAGTAATTATGCTAACAATTTAAGAAACATTGTGATGACTGACTATATATAACACCAAAGGCCCAAGTTGTTAACATTGAATATCATATCAAGGATTTCTTATAACTATTATTCTGTTAATTTTTCTTGCTAGAATTTATTGAACCCCCCATTAAAGACTGGGTATGCTAGGCATTCTGCATTTAAGATGGTCCCTGACCTTAAACCAAGTGTGGTGGCTCATGTTTGTAATATCAGACTATGGGAGGATGAGGCAGAAAGATTGCACGAGTTCAAGGCATATCTGGGCTGCAGCGTGAAAGCCTGCGTCAAAATAAAAAAATGCGAGCCGGGCGATGGTGGCGCATGCCTTTAATCCCAGCACTCGGGAGGCAGAGGCAGGCGGATCTCTGTGAGTTCGAGACCAGCCTGGTCTACAGAGCTAGTTCCAGGAACAGGCTCCAAAGCCACAGAGAAACCCTGTCTCAAAAAACCCAAAATAAATAAATAAATAAATAAATAAATAAATAAATAAATAAATAAATAAAAAATGCGTAAGGATGTTAAATCTTGTTAGTTACACAAATGCTTCCTTTTTCTTGAAGAGAAGCTCAGGACTCAGGTCTCAGAATTGCCTAGCCTGAGGTTTCCAGCTCTGAGTAGTACCATCATTTCTGCAACTGGAACCACAGCTTGGTGGGATTGTGGGAAATGCGAATAAGGCAAATTGTCTTTATTAAAGGGTTAAATAAGACAAAGTCTTTTTTTTTTTAATAATAGAGAATGCACTTGAAAAAAATTGAAATTTCCCCCGGGCCAGCACTTCTTCAAATCAAAATGTGTGTTCCACGATGCATGGTATTCTCAGAATTTGTGCTTCACTTACCAGCTAAGCCATTTAAGTTACCCAAGTGGATAAGCATGTCAGGCCCAGCTCTGACCCCTCAGGCTAAGGCACAGGCTCCCTTTTGTGGTAGAGATAAAAACCAAACCAAAAACCAAATGGGATTCTGCTCAGTGTTCTTGACTTTGATTGGGCACGGCTATGTGCCATTCTGCGCAAGTCAAACTTCTTGCCTTGCTAAAATGGCTTTGTGATTATTTTCTTGAGACTCCAGACCTAGTTCTATTTCTTTTCTTTTCTTTCTTTCTCTTTTTGTTTTTATTTATTTGTTTGTGTGAGGGTTTGTTGTTGTAGTTGTTGTTGTTTGAGACAGGGTATCTCTGTGTAACATCCAGACTTATTTCTAAGAAGAGTAAGGCCTACATCCTTACAGTCCTGCCCAAGAAGAGTTTAAAACAGTTCATAGCTGTCAGTCTCTATTTCTTTCCAGTGAATTTATCAGTCCCTTGAATTAGAAAAGGGTATGGATTTGGAGAGGATAGTGATGGGAGTGTATGAATCCGTGTTCTGAGAGCAAGGAAGATGCAGGATCTGCCTATGAAAAGCCTTGAGATATTCTGTTCTCAAGGAACCCATGTCTGAAAGTGACACCCACTTCTGTTCCTCGCTTCATTGAGTCTGAAGGTGGTCCAAGCTCTTTGTTAAGAGCTCTCATGTGAGGAAGGAGCCTGAGCTTCTTCTGAGTTACTGTGAAAGTAGCCCTGTTGTAGACCTGGACGTCCGATTCCATGGAGAGACTTGACAGAATCTTCCTTTGTATCTTTCTCTTGAAGCCACAACCCCCACTTTCTGAATTTCAAGGAGACTAATCCCTTGTCTTGGAGCTTGGTCCCATCCCAATATACAGGCAGTAGGATGGAGGACTCCTGGGTTTCTCCCTCTTTGTGCCAGTTCCTGTTGATCTCCACCAGGGATCTCTTCCCCGACTCTCCCAACTTTTCCAAGAATAAACCTTGGAACATGAAAGATTCCAGAAAACTAGGTGAGAAAGGCTCCCATTTAAACCTATAAGAAAGATTTAGGATGGGGAATATGGGATTTCCTTGGTGGAGTCTAGAACCTCTGGGTAAACCCAAGAGTATGAGCTTGCTGGGAGGACAAGGGATACCTTACCTCCAGGAAAAGAGGAGGCTTCGGTTCAACCTCCATTCCTGTACAGGTGACCCTGCAGTGGGAGTTGCTCAGTGCTTGCCATAGGACAAAGGATCCTTGAGAGGTACAAGCTTCTGGGCATAGCTCCTATGTTGGGGGTAGCTGCTGTAAGAATCCTATTCCTGACCTAGGAAAGGAGTTAACCTCTCCTGGTATTGGTCAGGAAAGCTTCTAGGGGACCTAACTTCCCAGAACATGTAGTAAGATGATTACAATTTGAGTTAATACTCCTTAGGAGGAGACAGTGGGTCCCTGGCAGGGGGCTATTGAGATTATAGATCACATCTGATCTGAAGCAATCTACCACAGGATGGAACAGAAGTGATAGGGGCAGTATATCAGCTATCTGAGTCACGAAGAGAGTTATGAATTTGGGCCACAGTTAACCTAAAAGGGGCAAGGAACCACTCACAAACAGACAAGCTATGTGCTGTCCTCACCTTCACATGGCAGGAAGGTATTACTATACTTGTTTGACAAAAAGAAATGGATGCAATGCATAAAAGACTTAGCATGACATCAGCAAAGCACTGTGCTCAGGGATTTGTACTTAGCCTAGTCCCACTGCTGTGCAAGATGGACCTGAAAGTATCACAGGGAGTAGATCCAACTGTATGTGGGCTTAGATGGTGTGGAAACTGGATTGGAACCCATGTTATGGCACCTGGTTGGAGCTCATGCTTGTGAGAATACTCTTTTCTTCTTGGTGGCTGTCAGGTAAGGAAGGACGTGGCCCACCTCCCCGTTTCCCCTTGCCCTTGAAGGCTCAAGGGTTATGAGCTCTGAGGGTTATTCTAACACCTCATCACTCACCTCTTTGCCCAGAAAATTGTCACCTCATTTGCCCTGAGGCCAAGACAGATGCAAGTTGTTGAACATTTCTGGGAAATGCTGAAGAACTGTCAGTGGCTCTGCTATGGATAAAAAGAGAGGGAAGAGGCTAGTAGCAGAAATAACAGCCACATCAGGAGTTAGACATTTAAAGTCTCAGGAAGCTCTGAACATAAAGAAATCCAGACATGATCTCAAGTCAGCCTGGGGTGTTATAAAGTCGTCTAACCTGGAAGAAGAGATAAGGTGTGTGGGTAAGGCTCGAATGTAGCCAGAAGTCATTACTTTACCAACTATGGACTTCTGAGATTCAACAAAGTACCCAAAGCAATCTATCATGAAGAGGAAAAGTCAAGTGCACTAACTACATCAGCCATCGGGACCTCAAGGTAGTCAGGAAATGGGGGCAGAGGTGGGCCCTGTATGTCTAAGGTATCTAACAACACAGGCCACTCTCTTACTTAGACATTTTCTTTCTTTTTTTTGTTATTTTTGACTTATGTTTTTCTTTCTTCCTTTTATTTTTTGTGATTCTTAACAAAAAATAAAACTTGGAACCAAAAACATAATTCTTGATCATAATGTAACCTGTCTTTACCATACTAAAATAGGATTCTAATATAAGTTTTAGAATTTATTTATTAGTGGGCACAGTTTTAGAAGATCATAAATGACAGTAAACTAAAAATTACTGACTTTTCTAGTTGATTTTTCTGAAAGTCATATACCTGTGCTTGGGAGCAAGTGCATCAGATGAAAAACTGGAAAGACAGGAAAGGGTTGTGTCTCAGTGAAAGATTGTGGGCTCATGCTGTCCAAGGTCCTGGGTCCAATTCTCAATATTAAGAAGTAAAAAGTAGAAGTAAGGTAGCAGAATATGGACAAAGACGAAGAAACTAAATTACAGAATTAATAAATTTTAAAGAAATAGGCTACTATAATGTAAAAAGTAAGTAAGGTCTAAGGTTGGAATAAAATTCAGATCATTATTTGACTAAGGACCTATATTTTCCTCTGGGTGTGGTGAAAAGTGTCTATAATATATAATGCTAGCAAAAGCTGTGAGGGAACTGAGGCAAGAGGATCATGAGTTCTGGGCCAGCCTATTATATGGCGACAAATGATCCTGTCACAAAACAGAAGAAAGTATCCAAAGTCAAACAACAAGCATATGTTGTTTTTATATTCTGAACCCATCAGGGGCTATCACAATGATGAACCTTGGGATGATCTTCTATACAGAAAAATTACTCAAAAGTTCATTATTCATTGACTCATGAATATTTCAGACCAAGAAGGCTTTAATGTCACCAAATGCAAAGGTATATCCCAGTCTAGAGTATCATATAAATCTCATCATGTGAGTAGAAAAGCTTTTAGATTTTAGTCTTAACAATCCCCAATTTCTGAGTCACAGATGGTCATTTTACAATCTCTTCTTATCTTTCACATTATTGCTTACATCCTGTGAAAACAATAACTACTTTTAAAAAACTTGGCAATATCTCAAACCATTTTAGAATAAGGACAATGTATTGTTGCCATATGTGATCTTGTAAACAATCTTAATTGGGTTAAGAATGTAGCCTCAAACAAATTTTTTTCCTTTTTTACCGATTTTATTGAGCTATACATTTTTTCCACTCCCCTCCCTTTCTCTTTCCTCATGTTCAACCCTATTCTGCTCCCAATTTACTCAGGAAATCTTGTCTTTTACTACTACCTATGTAGATTAGATCTATGTAAGTCTCTCTTTGGGTCCTCATTGTTGTCTAGGTTCTCTGGGATTGTGATTTGTAGGTTGGTTTTCTTTGCTTTATGTTTAAAAACCACTTATGAGTGAGTACATATGATAATTGTCTTTCTGGATCTGTGTTGCCCCACTCAATATGATGTCTCTAGATCCGTCCATTTGCCCACAAATTTCAAGGTGTCATTATTTTTCTCTGCTGTGTAGTACTCCATTGTTTAAATGTACCACATTTTCCTTATCCATTCTTTGTTTGAGGGGCATTTAGGTTGTTCCCAGGTTCTGGCTATGACAAAAAAAATACTGCTATGAACATCTTGGAGCACATGTCCTCGTGGCACGATTGAGCATCCTTTGGATATATACCCAAAAATGGTATTGCTGGGTCTTGAGGAAAGTTGTTTCCTAATTTTCTGAGAAATTTCCATACTGATATTCAAAGGGGCTGTACCAGCTTGCACTTCCACCAGCAATGCAGGAATGTTCCCTTTATCCTACAATCTCTCCAGCATAAGTTGTCGTCAAATATGGTGTGGGATTCCCCTCTGTAGGCTATGAATATCATTGGTTAATAAAGAAGTTGTTTTGGGCCTGTGATAGATTAGAGAACAGGTAGGCAGGGAAAACTAAACTGAATGCTGGGGAAAAGGAGGCTGAGTAAGAGAGAAGCCATGGAGCCGCCACCAGGGAAAGGCATGCTGAAACTTTTTCAGTAAGCCAGAGCCACATGGCAACACAGAATACTAGAAATGGTTTAAATTAAGATATAGGAGTTAACCGATAAGAAGCCAGAGCTACTGGGCCAAGCAGTGATTTAATTAATACAGTTTCTATGTGCTTATTTTGGTTCTGGTTGGCTGGGACAAACAAGCAGCCTCATACATCTTTACATGGCTTGTTTTTCTTATTCTATTACTTTTTCTACACGTTTAATATTTATTTCTGTCCATTTGCATGCAAAATTCAAGAAGCCCTTGTTTTTTACTGCTGAGTAGTACTCTAATATGTATATATTCTATACTTTCTTCATCCATTCTTCCATTGAAGGACATCTAGGTTGTTTCCAGGTTCTGGCTATTACAAACAATGCTGCTATGAACATAGTTGAGCATATACTTTTGTTGTTTGATAGGGTATGTCTTGGGTATATTCCCAAGAGTGGTATTGCTGGGTCCAGGAATTTGATCCTGAATTTTCTGAGAAACCGCCACACTGCTTTCCAAAGTGATTGCACAAGTTTGCATTCCCACCAGCAATGGATGAGTGTACCCCTTTCTCCACAACCTCTCCAGCAAAGGCTATCATTGGTGTTTTTGATTTTAGCCATTCTGACAGGTGTAAGATGATATCTTAAAGTTGTCTTGATTTGCATTTAGCTGATCGTTAAGGAAGTTGAACATGACCTTAAGGGTCTTTTGGCCATTTGAAATTCCGCTCTCGAGAATTCTCTCTTCAGCTCAGTGTTCCATTTTATAATTGGGTTTATTAGCATTTTACAGTCTAGTTTCTTGAGTTCTTTATATATTTTGGAGATTAGATCTTTTGAGTTTTGGGGCTAAGAGACAGAACATTAATTTATTTTAAATGGGAAACTGCGTATGCAAGAGGCAATGACCAGACCCTGGATGAAAATAGCGCTGTGATCGGTCATTCTTTCACCGCACAGATTGAGTGAACAAAACACTTCTTCGCATCATCTTCAAGATTGAAGGACAAACCAATTTGCCTTTGAATACATCTAATATGCCCGCTAGTCCATGGCACTCCATGCCAGGCTTCCAGCTGCCTGGGATCCTACTTCATCTTCTCAAGAAATTCCCAAAGTCTTGGGTGCTTTAAAAGATATCTCCAACACAAAGCTTTCTCACTTTAATCTCTGGAGAACACAAATGTCTGACTCTGTTGATTTAACAAGTTGCAAACAAGCAGCCTCTATTTGTTCTTCCATGGGTAGCCCCTCTGTCCCTTCACCTAAGCCTTGGATGGTTCTGTTATCAGTAGCCTTGAAGCCTCAATAATGGGATGTTGTTGCCTCTCTTCCAAAAGAACGAAATGTCCCTCTGAATGGAGACATTCCACTCTCTCCCTGGTGAAGAGTTGGTTCAGTTGGGTCAGCCAACCAGAAGACCAAAGGATCCCTTCTCCAAAATGGGGCTCCTTCCACTTAAGCCACACTAGAAAGAGAAAGGGGCCATACTGATTCATCTTCCAGGAGGTAATCTGCTTTCCCTTACCATACCCCTGCCCCTCCAGCAGTCTCCCACAGAGCTGCAGTCTCTCACCCTCTTGACTCTGGCCACTTTACTTCTTTTCTAGGTGTTTTTTTTTTATGCACTGAAATATTTTGCCTGCATTGATGTCTGTGTACCATGCAGGTGCCTGCTATCCAAGCAGACTAGAAAAGACATCTGATACCCTGGAATTGGAATGGTTGTGAGCACCCTGCTGGATGCTGGGAAACTCACCCAAGTTCTCTGCAAAAACAAGGGCTGTAAAGGCGTCAGGGTTTCTCTCTTAAACTCTAAGGACATCGTCATCCAACAACTAGAGAGAACGCTCAGTGATTAAGAGCACTTTATCTTTTTTCTCTTTTTTATTGTTTTTATTGACCTCTACATTTTCTCTGTTCCCGTGTATTCTTCCTCCTCTCTCCCCTTCTATCCTGTGCTTTGACCCGCATGCTCCCAGTTTTTTTTTTTTAAAGATCTTATCTTTTTCACCTTCCTATGAAGGTTTATGTATGTCTCTCTTAGGGTCCTCTTTTTTTCTCTAGGTTCTCTGGGATTGTGAGTTGTAGACTGGTTTTTCTTTCCTTTATGTCTAAAACCCATTTATGAATGTGTACATACTATATTTCTCTTTCTGGATCTGGGTTACCTCACTCACTATGGTTTCTTTCTAGATCCATCCATTTGTCTGCAAATTTCAAGATGTCATTCTTTTTAACACCTAAATAGTACTCCATTTTTAAAATGTACCACATTCTCGTTTTCCATTCTTTGGTAGAGGAGCATCTAGGTTGTTTCCAGGTTCTGGCTATGACAAATAATGCTGCTGTGAACATAATAGAGCACATGTCCTTGTGGTATGATTGAGCATCCTTTGGGTATATACCCAAAAGTGATATTGTTGTGTCTTGAGGTAAATTGCTTACTAATTTTCTGAGAAATTCCCATATTGATTTTCAAAGCTGCTGTAGAAGGTGTGCACTCCCACCAGCAATGGAGGACCATTCCCCTTACCCCACATCCTCTCCAGCATAAAATGTCATCACTGTTTTTGATCTTGGCCCTTCAGACATGTATAAGAAGGAATCTCAGAGTTGGTTTTATTAGCCTTTTTCTGATGAGCCCTTGATCTTCCAGAAGACCCTTGGTCAGTTCTCAGCATCCAAATATAGGATCATAAACATCTGTTAAATGCAGTTTCTGGGAATCAAACACTCCCTTCTCTCCTCTTCCAGCACCATCCACCCAAGGGCTGTACATGTGTGCATGCAGGCAAAATACCCATACACATAGAAGAGCATAAATAAATCTAAACTGTTATTGTCATCAAATATTCATTTAGTATTTTAAAATCACATTATTAATGAGACCCAGAACCTCAAGAGGATGTGCTCATTTTTCTGGAATCAATATAGATTATTAAAATAATTGTTTATGGTTTTGTTTCTTGAGGCAGGCTTTCTCTGAGGAATAGCCTTGTCTGTCCTGGAACTCACTTCGTAGACCAGGCTGGCTTAAAACTCATACAGATCTTCCTACCTCTGCCTCCTCAGTGCTGGGATTAGAGGCGATCGCCAGGGCAGATGTCAATATGTCTTAAAATATATAATAAAGATGAGATGAACTATTTGTTTCTTTGGGGTGTTTCTCCTCATAGTATAAAAACGTTTGGTTATTTTTTAAAAAATCTATAATTGTCTGACACAGAAAAGTTAAGGAAGTCTGGTAATTTAGTAATGGGATCTGAGTATCAGTAATGAGGTCAATCTCTCTTCTCTTCTTAGTTCTTAAGTCTCTTTATGAATGTGTGTGGGTTTAATTTCTCTCATTTATATTCCCCACAAATACACACACATGTCACTCTTTTCTTTTGGGTTACTATCCCCGTTAAAGAACACAGTTGTAAACCTTTTATTCTTATGCATTTTCACATGTAAGTAAATCCCTTGTAGTGTTTGTGTTCAGAGATTGCGCACTGATCAAACAGTGGTGATGCTACCAATCAGCTGGCTGGATGCCATTTGCTTCACCTGCATAGAAATCCCTGTGGGTAGATGGGAAGGCCTTCAAGTTCTGATAGATGTCAGATTTTCCTTCCCACTGCACTTGACAGCTGCCAGCCATGACTGTATGCACATTAGTATGGAAACAGGGTCCCTCGGCCCTTTAAGTAGTACGGAACTTTTGGTCCTAGAACGTTCACATTGCCCAGTTCTTTGTTCCAACTTGCACCACAGCTTCAGGGCAGTCCAAGTACCATGGCTCCTCCATCCCTAATAGTAACCATTGGTACAGCTCTTCTGTAGGTCCAGGGCTCAGTGCTACTTAACCCTTAATACAAGATGGCATTGCAAGTCTGAGCCCCAGCTTCTAAGACTCTTGACCCTCTCCACAACCAAGAACTGGACCGAGCCCCAGGAGTCCTGTTGAAGAGAGAGAGAGGAGGGATTGCTCAAGCCACTTTGGTCAAGGTCACTCACAGAGACAGCACAGCTGAGCTGGTGGGAGCTCAAGGACTCTGGACCTGTAGCTAGGGAGCCCACATGTGACTGACCTAGGCCCCCTCTTGTGTGTGAGAGTGTAGCCTGGTCTATTTGCGGGACCCCTAGCAATGGGATCAGGACCTATACCTGGTGCAGACTCTGATACTCAGAACCTATCCCCATGCTGGTTGCCCTAACCAGCCTTGAGGCAGGGGGAGGAGCTTGGTCCCCCTTCAAGTTGATGTGTCAGGCTTTGTTGACTCCCTTTGGAGGCCTGCCCCTTTCTTAACAGACAAGGAGGAAAAATGGGTGAGGGGAGTAGATAGGGTGGGAAGAAAAAAGAGGAGAGGAGGGAGGGGAAACTGTGGTTGGGATGTAAAATAAATGAATGAATAAATGAATAAATAATAGAAATATCCTTGACCCTGAAATATATAGATAGCCCAGTGGAACCCTCCACCCACTAGGACTTTCATGTTATCTTTCCTGTCACCTCACAGCTCTTCTCTTTCAGTATCGACCCTCCTTGCTCTCTTGACTCCTTTCTACTTCCCCTGCCCTTATTTCTTTCCTGGCTCCTTCAGATTTTTCAGCTGTTGCTCTTCAGCTGTGAGACAGCTGGTTGATTTGATGCTTCTTCTACTTGGCCTTCCTTCCCCACTGTCACTGCCAATCCAGTGTCCTCTGTCTGCCTGTCCCTGTCTCCCTGTCCCTTGCCCACATCTGTCTCATGCTCCTTCTTTGAGACACAACCTCACATAGCCCAGGTGAGCATTTAAACACGACCATGCTGCTTCCCTTGCTGAGAGCTGTGATTCCAAGTGAGACTCACCTTACTTGGTTCTGCTGGTGTTTTCTCCATCCCATCAGCAACACTACTGAAACTGGTAAGGAAAGACAAAGCAAGAGAAGCCTTGTCTGGTGTCTAAGGCTGCAACACCAGATCACACAGCACAGGAGAGCTTCTTCCAGCCAAGCCTGAACAACCTGATTATACAGTATAAAATGGATGTGGGGACCAATTCCAACCATCTGGCAGAAACAATCACAATCTTGCCTCTTAGCATCAACCAGTATCACTCAGGTTTGTGCTGTGTCCCAGGGCAGCCTTGCCTCTTAAAACCAATCGCAGTCACTGAGACTTTGCTTTGAAAGCAGTCACAGCCTTGTATCTTAGCAACAGACACTACAGCAACTACCTTAGGCCATCACGAAATGGGCTCCCCTCTGGCTTATGGTAAACTATTCCAGACCCTTCTCAGTTGTACTGAGGCCTGTGATAACAGTATATCTGATGCAAACAGTTTCAAATCATCCAGGCTAGGGTCATACCCTCTGACTAGCACAAATCAATTGTGGACTTGGGGGAGTTTTCTCAAGGTATCTGTGGAGAGTTCAAGACTGTTAGTGATGACTTGAGTAGTCTGCCTAGCTGTTTGATTGACAGTCCTCAAGGCAGGCAGGGCACCAAGGAGAGTTCAACAGTTACCAATTAAGTTAGCACATGCTTTATCATCTTTGCTTATAGGAAATAAACAGTAGTAAGTATTTTTACAATCATAACTCAATGAACACCAACAGTGATTTAATAAAAAACAAAACTGACCTCAATGAGGATAGGCCTCTCTCATCTCAATCAAGGGAAGCTTTGTCAGACAGGCCTTTTGCATCTCCTAGTTCCTTCTCCTAGTCAGGAAGTTCCTGACAAGGCAGAGTGACTTAAGACTAGAGAGTATTGGTGAACGAGCATCATTTTTCTGTCAGGAAGGACCTGGGTGTCTTAGTTACTCTTTTTCTGCTGAGATAAAACACCACAAACAAAGCAAATTAAAAAAGACAGTTTTTACAATGTGTTGGACTCACACATTCAGAGGGTTACAGTCCATGATATCTGGGAAAAGGCTTGGCACTAGGAACAGCTAAAAGCAGTTAACATCTTGGCCCACAAACAGAAGGAAGATAGAGACCCTGGGAATGGCAGGATCAAGGATACAAGGGCCATATCTAAACATAAGAAAAACAATATACAGCAAGGAAACAGCCAACATCAAATTAAGAGAACCACAAAGCGATTCCAATGACATCAGAAATAAGAAAAGGTTTCCACAATCTCTGTATCTGTTGAATATAGTACTTGAAGACCTAGTGAAGTCATGATTTTGTGAAATTTGTGAAATCTCTGCCACATGCTGCAAGACTATTTTGCATCTATAGAAAATTATCCATTGTCTGACTATGTGATGTGGGAGTCCCCTCTGTGTGCTGTGATAACCATTAATGAAAAAAGAAAGTACTTTGGAGCTATACCAAGACAGAACCTAGGAAGGCAGGGAAAGCTAGACTGAATGCTGAAAATAGAAAGTCAGGGAGAAGCCATGGAGCCGGTGCTAGAGACAGATGTGCTGAAACTTTGCTGGTAGGCCACGACCTCGTGGTAATGCACAGATTAATGAAGATGGGTTAAATTAAGATGTAAGAGTTAGCCAATAAGAAGCTAGAGCTAATGGGCCAAGCAGCGATTTAAATAATACAGTTTCTGAGTGATTATTTCGGGGCTAAGCAGCCGTTAAACAACAAGCAGCTCACTCCCCCCAACAATTATGTGGCTGATTCTTCTGATATTTCATCAGACAGAGGGCTGATATCCAAAATATACAAAGAACTCAAGAAATTGGTCATCAAAAGAACAAATAATCCACTAAAAAATAAGGTACAGACCTAAACAGAGAACTGTCAACAGGGGAATCTAAAATGACTGAAAGACATTTAAGGAAATGTTCAATATCCTTAGTCATCATAGAAATGCAAATCAAAACAACTCTGAGATTCCATCTTATGCCTGTAAGAATGGCCAAGATAAAAAACACTGATGACAACTTATGCTGGAGAAGATGTGGGGTAAAATGAACACTCCTCCATTGCTGGTGGGAGTGCAAACTGATATAGCTGCTTTGGAAATCCGTATGGTGATTTTTCAGAAAATTAGGAAACAACCTACCACAAGACCCAGCAATACCACTTTGGGGAATATACGAAAAGAATGCTCAATCATTCCTCAAGGACATGTGCTCAACTATGTTCATAGAAGCATTATTTGTCATAGTCAGAACGTGGAAACAACCTAGATGCAACCTAGATTGAAGAATGGATAAAGAAAATCTGGTACAAAATGATGGAATCTTGAAATTTGTAGGAAAATGGATGGATCTAGAAAAAACATATTGAGGTCACCCAGACTCAGTGAGTAAAATATAATATGTATTCACTTATATGTGGCTTTTAGACATAAATCAAACGACCCTAAAGAAACATACATGAATCTACACAGGAAGGTGAAAGAGATAAGATCTCCTGAGTAAATTGGGAATGTGGGGTTCATAGGAGAAGGTAGAAGGGGAGAGAGGAGGAAGAGATGGAGCAGAGAAAATGTATAGCTCAATAAAAACAATAAAATGGAGTGTTGCAACAGTGGTGAATTATTATCATATTTATGTAAGGAATATTCTTGTATATTTGAATTTCATTTATCATATAAAAAGAATAATGTTTATTATTTTGTCTTGCATTCTATTTTCTCCACGTGCTAAGTGCTGAGATTGTAGGCATGGCCCACCAGCCTTGACTAAGAGGATTTGGGGGGTGGGTTCTATTGCTTTTTAAATTGATCAATTTGTTTTTTAAAATTTCATTTTACATTCCAACCACAGTTCCAACTCCCACCTCTGCTCACACTCCCCATGCCTCCCCACAGCAGCGCACATCTCTTCTACTCCTCCTAAGGGTAAGGGCACATTAATTTGGGACGGGACCAAGTCCCTCTTCCCTGCATTAAGGATAGCATCACATCTCAACACAGAGAATGGGCACCAACAAACAAGGCTGAGCACCAAGGATAGATCCTGATCCCACTGCCAGTATTACCTCAGATAGTCCAAACTTCACAACTATCTCTCCACATACAGAAGGCCCATCTGAGTCCATCAATTACTGGAGAAGCCTCTATAATGATAGTTGGGGTAGTCACCAATCTGATAATAGGGGAAGGCCGGTTCAGGAACCCTCTCCACTACTGCTAGGAATCTTAGCTGGGCTCATCCTTGTGGATTCATGGGAATTTCCCTAGCACCAGGTTTCTCCCTAAAACCATAGTGACTCTCTCTATCAAGTTCCCTCTTTCATTGCTTTCCCACTCCATTCTCTATGACCATCCTGTTCCCTCATGTTCTCCTTCCCCATTGCCTCTCCTTCACCACCTCCTCACCCCCAGTTTACCCAGGGGATTTCATCTAATTCCCCTTCCCAAGGCGATCCATGCATCCCTCCTTGGGGCTTCCTTGTTACCTAGCTTCTCTGGAGCTCTGGATCTCAGCCTGGTTACCCTTTGATTTACATCTAATATCCACTTAGAAGTGAGTACATACCATGTTTGTCTTTCTGAATCGAGGTTACCTCACTCAGAATTTTTTTTCCAGTACCATCCAATAACCTGCTAATTTCATGATGTCGTTTTTCTAAAATAAGAATAATACTTTATTATATAAGTGTACAGCATTTTCTTTATCCCTTATACTATTGTGAGACATCTAGGTTGTTTCTAATTTTGGGCTATTGGGAATAGAGTGGCAATGAACATGGAATAGCTATTATCCTTCTGGTAGGTTGAAGTGTCCTTGGGGTATATGCCCCAAGTGCTATATGTGGAATATGAGGTAGTTTGAGTCCCATCTGTAGTACAAGTATTGAAGAGATCAGGATACAAGGAACCTATCTAAACACAATAAAAACAATTTACAGCAAGCCAACAGCCAGCATCAAATTACACGGAGAGAAGCTCAAAGTGATTCCACTAAAATTAGGAAGAAGACAAGGATGTCCACTCTCTCCATATCTTTTCAATATAGGATTTGAAGACCTAGCTAGAGCAATAAGACAACAAAAGGAGTTCAAGGGATACAAATTGGAAAGGGAGAAAAGTTAAACTTTTATTATTTGGAGATGAAATATAAGTGATCACAAAAACTCTACCAGAGAACTCCTACAGGTGATACACATCTTCAGTAATGTGGCAGGATGCAAGATCAACTCAAAACAATCAGTAGCCATCCTATATACAAGTGACTTGATTGGTTGAGGGGGAGAGAAATGGGAAGCTGTGGCGGGGAGGAGGCAGAAATCTTTAATAAATAAATTAATTAATTAAAAAAAAAGAAATCAGAGACATCACTTTTTGCAAAAGCCACAAATATAAATTCTCTTGGGGTAACTATAACTAAACAATTGAAACACCTGTATGAGAAGAACTTTAAGTCTCTAAAGTGATGTGGGAGAGTCTTCTGTTTTGTCTTGATTTCATTGGTTAAAGAAAGAAACTGCCCTGGCCCTTTAATAGGACAGGAAATTAGGTAGGCGGAGTAACAGAACAGAATGCTGGGAGAAAGAAGCCAAGTCAGGCAGTTGCCATAGCTGTGCTCTCCAACATGGATGCAGGTTAAGATCTTACCGGTAAGGTACCACCTTGTGGTGGTACACAGATTATTAGAAATGGATTAATCTAGATGTGAGAGTTAGCCAATAAGAGCCTAGAGCTAATGGGCCAAGCAGTATTTAAAAGAATACAATTTCCGTGTAATTATTTGGGGTGTAAATCTAGCCATGTGGGCAGCCGGGTGCTGGGGAGGCAGCCCACCGCTCACTCCATATTACAGAGTGGTGCCCTACAACATTAAAGAAAGAAACTGAAGAAGATATCAGAAAATGGAAAGATCTCCCACGCTCATGGATGCTCTTGCATAGGTAGGACCAACATAATATAAATGGCAATCTTACCAAAAACATTCTAGAGATTCAAAGAAATACCCATCAAAATCCAAACACAATTGCTCACAGACTTATAGAAAAATATTCAACTTCATATGGAAAAACAAAAAATCCTCAGAATAATTAAAACAATCCTGTACAATAAAAGAACTTCCAGAGGCATCACCATCCCTGACATAAAACTTCACCATAGAGCTAAAGTAATAAAAGACAATTTGGTAGGCATAAAATCAGACACATGGACCAATGGAATCAAATAAAGATGCTGACATTAATTCACACACCTGTGAACACCTGATTTTTGACAAGGAAGTCAAAATATACAATGGAAAATGGAAGTATCTTTAACAAATGGTGCTGGATAAATGGTGTCAACATGTAAAAGATTACAAATAGATCTAAATCTTCAGCCATACACAAAACTCAAGTCCCAATGTATCAATGACCTCAACATAAATCCAGTTGCTCTGAACCTGATAGAGGAGAAGGTGGGAAGTATCCTTGAACACATTGGCACAGGAGACCGCTTCATAAATATAACAGGAGTAGCACAGACACTGAGAACAACAACCAATAAAAGAGACCTCCTGAAACTGAAAAGCTTCTGTAAGGCAAAGGACATAGTCAATAAGACTAAATGACATCCTTCAGAATGGAAAAAGGTCTTTACCAATCCCACATCTGACAGAGGACTGATCCCCAAAATATATAAAGAACTGAAGAAACGAGGCTCAAAATACCCCAATTTAAAAATGGGGTATAGAGCTAAACAGATAATTCTCAACAGGACAATCTCAAATTGCCAAAAGAAATTTAAGGAATTGCTGAACATCCTTAATCAACAAGGAAACATAAATTAAAATGACTCTAGGATACCATCTTACACCTGTCAGAATGACTAAGATAAAATTATGAGGACAGCTTATGTTGAAGAGGATATGGAGTTAGGGGAACACTCCTCCACTGCTGGTGGGAGTGAAAACCTATACAGCCACTTTGGAAATCAGTATGGTGGTTTCTCAGATTGGGAATCAGTCTACCTCAAGACCCAGCTATACAACTTTTGGGCATTTTTTGTTTGTTTGTTTTTGTTGTTGTTCGGTTTTCAAATGTTGCTTGACTGCTTAGTCAATGTTTTGGAGAAAAATCTTGCAGTTTTCTGTCATAGGTGGATGGCCTATCTTAGACATTCCTCTGAAAAGACTTACCTTATATTCCACAGTCCTACTGTTTATCCCTAGCTATGTCTTCACGGTAGATCCTACACTCACTGCTATAATGCAAAAATTCCTGAGAGGAGATAGTTTATTTCCAAAAGTGAGTTCTGCCAATTGTCTGAGTCCCCACCTAGGTCATCTTAGTTCTGCTTCTCAGTTGGTAGCCTTCTAAGGAAGGACTTTTGCTTTGAGTGAAAGCGAGGAGAGAAGGGAGGCCTTTCCTGTGTGCAGGGACAGTTGTACAGCAAGGTTATGTTAGAAGCATGAAATCATGATAGTTATCCTGATACTTTTCTTATTTTCGCCCTGTGTTTAAAAGACACATTTTTCTTTAAATATATTCTGATTAGAGTTTCCTCTCCCTTTAACCTCCCCAGTTTCTCCCCTCCTCCCATAACATCCAGATCCACCTCCTTTCTGATTCTTATTAGAAAACAATAAGTTCCTAAGAGATAAAAAATAACAAAATTAATTAGAATAAGATAAAATGCAACTATCACATAGAAGTGTCCTTGTGGTAGGGTAAAGTGTCCTTGGAGTATATAACGAGTGTGCTTTATTTGGAATTTAAGGTAGATTGATTACCATATGGAGTACAAATCCATCTAAATCAACTCACAGAAACTCAAAGAGACCAAAGCAGCAAGCATGAGGCAGGCATGGGTCTGCACCAGGTCTTCAATGTGTATATTATCTCTTTCAGTATTTTAGGAGAACTTTTATTTGTATTTTTGTGGGGCTGTTGAGTGTGTGAAGAAGTGCGTCTCTGATTCTTGGGTCTTCTTGTGGGCTCTTTTACTCCTGTTCATTTGTCTCATCCAATTTCAATTTGATAATTGTGATTTAAAGTCTTATTCTAATTTATTTTGTTGCACTTTGCTGTTATCTCTTAGAAGCATATTATTATCTACTGAGAGATAGAAACAGAATGGATCCTGAAAGAAGGGAAGGTAGAGCAGAACTGGGAGGAGTAGAGGGAAGGAAAATTATAATCAGGATAGATTACGGGGAAAATCTATTATGAATGAAATTGAAAGGATGATTCCCAGAAAGAAAGATAACACAAAAGGGTCATGGCTCACAGAGATACACTGACTCATATTTTATTACTTCTAGGTCATTTGGGTATCAGTACTTATCCACCAACATCTCAAACCTAGACCACAGTCAGTACTGAGATGTTATTGCTTCTTCCGTTGCCCTCATTTACCTTTTGTTTCCATCCCTCCATCCCTCTCTTTTTGCTTTTGTCTTCACTTAATTTAGGTAGCTCTCGGTCTACCACACTCGCTCACCTGTTTGCCATTACTCCTTGTCTTTATCTAGAAGTTATATATTAAAGGCCTGTTTTAATATCATTCTTTGTAGTATTCCAATAATTGTTGAGGTTAAGCAATGTCTTATGTGGACTCAGTCTTCTATAGTCTGGCATCTTCTCAGGTACTCTTTATTAATTTTTTCCAGTTGAAACCTGGGAGGAGTGAGAATATGAGCAGAGGTCAAGACCATGATGAAGACACCCACTGAAATAGTTGTGAGCTCACCAACTCTGGCCAGACAAGGAAGGAACCAGCATAGGACCAAGCTGGACCTTCTGAATGTGGGTGACAGTTTATGGCTGGGGCAGACTGCAGGGCCACTGGTTGTGACACCAGGATTTATCCCTGCTGCTGGTGCTGACTTTTTGGAAACCATTGTCTTTGGATGGATACCTTGCTCAGCCTGGATATAGTGGGGGAGGCCTTGCTTCTTCCTCTGGGCAATGTGCCTTACCCTCTCTGAGGAGTGGATGAAGGTGGGCTGGGAGGGGGGGTAAGTGGAGGGAATGGGCTGAGGAGAGGGAATAGAAACTTGGATAAGCATGTAAATGAAAAAAAAAGATAGATTGCTTTCTTTCTAAAAAATACTCACTTTTCTCACTCATCTGAACATACATACAATATTTATTTAATGATTTTGTATATTGAGACATATACTAGATGATGTGTGAAAAGGAGGACATATTTCAGAAAACCTCTCATTTTTGAAACTTACAAAGCGTGCGGTGAGATACATAAACGTGCAGAAAGTGACAGTACCTTAGGGTTTTATGAACCAATAGCTACCGCACATTTAGTTATTGCCATAAATGGAGTGATGGACAGTATTGGCAACGTTAAGAAACAAAATGAGCAGCCTGACCAAGATTATAAAAACTGCCTTTCAAGCCCTGAAACTAATTAGTGCTTTAAAAGAGGAAGAAGGTATGCTAGAGAGGGTTTCAGGAAGCTACTCATACTCTCAGATATGACCGCATATCAGCAACATATAATTATTAATTCCGCATGATACTGGCATGTTGAACCACCTGCAAGGTAAAGTTGAAGTAAAATTGATGGGACTGAGTACTTCAAAGTATCATTCATTGTTAGGTTACTTTGCTTTAAAGAGCATAAGGTTTGTTGTTATTTTTGTTGTTGTTATTATTTTTATTGTTATTATTTTTCCTTTGACTGAAAATAGATTGTTTTCTCATGCAACAAAAGTCCCAAGAATCCTATCAAAGCACTAAACTCAACCTGGAATCCAGTATGCTCAAAGGACCTGATGCAGACCCTTGCAGAGACTCTGAACGTTGGCTCGGTTCCTCTAACTTCACAAGGGCTTTGATGAAGCTGTTACCAGGTGTGGGGATGTAGCTCAGAGGTAGAGCACATGTTTTGCATATGTGAGGCCCCGGGTTCGATCCCCGGCATCTCCAAAGCAGTTCTTTTAACCTTTGACTGTTCTTTTTCAGGATGTTTCTGTACAAGGTGTCCCAGACTTTAAATTCCCGTGATGAGGTCATATATGCATAGCTAATTATTGGAATGAAATTGCTCGTTTGTCACCGTGACAGCAATGTTCATCTTTGTGACGACATTTCCATAGATACCACCATGGTCTGGTGAGTACAATGTGGTCGGGCTTTTAGGGATATGCTTTGTTCACAGAGCGGAAAAAAAAGAAAAGCTCTGCATTCGTAGTGGGGACAGTTTCTCTAATGGGTATGCTTTCTTGGGTGAAAACAAGGGTGAAGAGTTCTTCCTTTGAGAGGAAGTAAGGGAGGGCTGGGCGGAGCCATTCCTGGTTACTAAGGGGGAGGCAGCATTACGGTTGTCATAGAAACCGGGGTCATTATGGCGACTCTTTTCAAATGGCGACCGGACGATGTCCTGGAAAGGAGCATTCAGTTCCTGGTGTTTGGACTGAGTTGAGCTTATGGATTCCCGGAGGTGAGCACCAGAATCTTTCTGAGGGTTTGGAGGCAGATGCAGGGATTCCAGACACAAGTAGGACCACTCCTACCTCGGGGTTTGCAACCTGTGTTTCTCCGGAAGGAGAGAGACTTGCGACCATTCTGCCTCCTCCTGTGCTGTTCTGTACAGGGCTGTGCTGGAGCCATTGTCCAGGAGGGGAATTGTGGGAGAGTGAACAGGAGGGAGATGAGGCCAAATGAGCACTCTGTGATCCCGACTTCCTACTCTGTGCTTGAGATTGTTCGCCCATGGATCGGTGAGATGTAAGAGATAAGTGAGATAGCAGGGCTGTCTTTCCAAGTTGCAGTCAGTCAGATCTCTGGGCAAACAGAAAAGAAAGCAATTGTTTTCTCTTTGAACAGTTTTAATATTATTTGAATGAGTTAATATTCAGCTATTTATTCCCAGCTTTATTTACCACTGGATGACCAGCGAGCACCTTCCTCTCCACTACCCCCTTCTTCCCCAGACCTGTCTGTACATGTCCCTCTCTGTGAAAAGGCCATGAGATTGCTAGCCCATAGGACCGGTGAGATTTAAGAGGGAAAGCCTAAATGCTAGTCAATAATTACCCTACATGTCTCAGATGAGTGGTAAAAGACTCACTTGGTTAGAGGATTTTCTTTTTAGTAATCTGCGGTTTTGTTTGGATTTGAGACAGCATTTCACTGTGTCCTACCCTGGCTCAGAACTCTCAGTGATTCTCCTGCCTTGGCTGCCTCGTGAAGGGGTTGCAGGTGTGGGACACTTTGTGCTTGGCACCGGTCTGGCATTTTAATTTCCATTTCCTTGGGCCCGCCCTGCCAGGTGGCCCTGATCTCTCCTCAGAATCCCTAAGACACTGCTTATGGCCTTAATATCTCTAATGAATCTCTATAAAGGGGGCAATCCTATCAACACCCCCTTGAAAAGCACACCTGGATCTCACCAAGGCCAGCTGGCCTAGGTCTGAAAAAACATGGGATAAATCCGGACTAGCTGAACATAGCGGACAATGAGGAATACTGAGAATTCAAGAACAATTGCAGTGGGTTTTTGATCCTACTGCACGTACTGGCTTTGTGGGAGCCTAGGCAGTTTGGATGCTCACCTTACGAGACCTGGATAGAGGTGGGCAGTCCTTGGGCTTCCCACAGGTCAGGGAACCCTGATTGCTCTTCGAGCAGATGAGGGAGGGGGAATTGATCGGGGGAGGGGGAGGGAAATGGGAAGAGGTTGTGGGGACGAGGCAGAAATCCTTAATAAATAAATAAATTTAAAAAAAATAAAAAAAAAAAAAAAAAAAAAAAAGAAAAGCACACCTGAAATATTTCACGGGTCTCAATGACTACTTTCTGACTGACATATGAGGTTTTCCGTATGTTTCATAGAAATGCTTTATCAGATATATGTATTTCTAACTTTTCTCCTAGCCTCAGACTTATCATCTCAATTCTCATCCATGTCTTTGGAAGAGCAGGAGATTTTCAATTGTAAGATCCCACCTTCTCTAGTTCTTCAATTACGGTTTTTATTCGGTGTCTTGTCTGCGAAATCTTTTCCTGGAACCCAGTGACAGGGATTTTCTTCTTGTTTTCTGTTGGACATTTATAGGCTGATTTTTATATTTTTACATCTGTAATTTATTTTGAATGGTCTTCACATATGATACGATGTAGGTCCTAGTTTATATTTGTGGGTTTGGATATACACTTACCTCAGTATTGCTTCCTGAAAGGCCATCTTTCTGCATCAAATTGCCTTGTTTATTTGTGAAACATCAGTTCTCCAATTATCCAATCATGGTACATATGCCAGTAATCCCAGTGCCTGGGAGGCTGCAGCAGGAGTATGGTCAGTTCTTCTCAGCACACACTACACGCACTACACACAAGCTTGATGCCAGCATCAGACACAGGAAAAATGTTGACTCGATATAGGCAGTGGTCTGTAAATGTGTGGATGTGAGCGTGGAATGTTGGTTTTGGACTTTTTCTTGCCAACTTTGATTCAATAGCATGCTGGTCCAATTACTGTAGGTTCACACAGAGGTCTCCTATCAGGCAATGCTGTTCTCTAACATTTGTCTGTTTCTAAGGTTTACACAAGCTATATATTTAGTCTACAATGTTTAGAGTTATCCACTCAATTTTTAAAAAGAATAAGTGCTATTTTATTGTTAGTGCATCGAATCTGTAGCTCAGTTTTGAATCAACAGACATCTTACTAATAATGAATTGTTTGAGCCGTGAACATAGTTGTCCTTTATTAAGACAGGTTGTCTCCAATTCAGCAATGTTTGGAAATCTCTCGGCCTACCAGCACTATGGATCTATCTGTCGGGATAATGCACAAATATTTGTACTTTTTGATTCATCTATAACTGCTATTATTTTTTAAACAAATTGATACGTATTGTTTTTTCTGTGAACAAATTATTAAATCTTCTGTAAACTGTCAGGAAACAAGTGTCAATGAAACTTACAAAGGATATTTTTTTGTTGCAAGCATGGATTATTTCATGATGCAAACTATATTTGATGTGTAATGCAGCATGTCCCTATTTTCGTATCGGCATTTACAGGTTATTATTGACAGTCTGAAACAAATGAGAGAAATGTCCCAGAGACAAGTCCATGGCCATCGTCACAGGAATCTCATTCAGACCACATAATTTAGTAGCTCTCACCATCCTGTGTGTGGTCAGAGATGAATCTGTTGTAATGTGGTTGTACCCCTTGAGCTCTCAGTAAACACCAGGGAGCTAGGAGAGTGAGAATGAGGTGTCGTGTGTGTGTGTGTGTGTGTGTGTGTGTGTGTGTGTGTGTGTGTGTGTGTACAGGAATTCCTTGGCAGAGGCTGGTCTGCAAAGCCTGGTTGATTGACTCTTAGACCTGCAGTGATATGGAGATGGTGGAAGTCGCAGTCCCAGGGCCTAATTACAATTTCCTTTGTGTTCTCTTGAGCCCATGAGTAGCCACTCCTTGGGCCCCCTGTGTTGGACTTACCTAACACCTTGTTACTAAGTGATGACGTTGGACCTGACATTTAAAATATCAGAATATGTCTCCTTATCAAAGCTTTAAGTTTCTACCAGTCAAACGACTGCGTGTCATCACATAGCAGCTAGTGCCTGTAGCTGTGGTTTCTCTGCTTTTCCATAATAGTCTACTTAATATTATCACCCATGTACTTAAAGAGAGTCTATAGTTTCTTCATTCTATTATTATAAAAACTTCATGAAACTGTTTCCACATTGTAACATGTAATTTGTACTAACATAAACCTGTCTCACTCATGTTTACTCACAGATATTTGACTCCAGAATGAACTCTCCTCTTCCTTTGAGGTGAGAGCTGTGTGTTTACATTGACATTTGTTAGTGTGTGTTGTGTATATGCTCATGCTTGTGCAGATATGTCCCTGGATATATATTGTGAAAGTTAGTTAATCACTTACTGCTGTGATAGGTTATGTGTTATAATTCTCCTGGTCCTCTTCAATGATGACCTGGTGTGTAGTATACTGCTTACTTATCTCCATATTTCTTTACTCATGTGCTGACCTATATCAGTATGGCTCAACACCCATTTTCCCAAACTGTTCTCCTCTCTATTGCCGTTCTCTATTTCCATGCTCCATTTGTCCCAATATTGGCCAGAGGAATCCATTTAAGTTGGCATCAGTGTTCATCTGGTGCCTCTGGAGAATTTCCTGGGTCTAAGCATTGCGCTCTCTGAGCCCCTGTGTGGAAAGGAAGTAATGATGCCCACCTCAAAGAATAATTTTCAGGGCCTGAATGGAGAGAAAACAAAACCTGTGTATTTATGTGGTTGGCGGATTTCCCTTGCCCCCTTTGTGCTGCCCATGGAAGGCTGTGGCATGAAAGTAGGGGCCTGAGTGCACACAGAGAGGGGGAGTTCTTGCCACGGGAATGGGAAATGCACAAGCTCACATTCCCAGTATGTGTCTGCAGTCACAGTTATCACTGTATATGCCCAGGGTGGTGAGATGACCTGGGAGGAGGAAAAACATCATTGTGTACCTTCCATTGATGTCGTCTGCACAGACAAGGCACCATCATTCCATCCCCTGGGATTTATGTGCTTCCTCATCCTGGTTTCCTCTACTTCATGAGTTTTCTTTTCCCTTCTGCTACCTTCTAGTGTAAAGTAAAGGGTTTAATCTTTGCAACCCAGAAGCAGGAGTTTTAAGGAAGAACCCAGTGTGCTGTGATGTCTGCCAGACTGAGCAGAACGTTGGGACATTAAGGGTGAGTTAGTTCCCTTACCCATCCTTAACCATTCAATATGATAACAATACCTCATGTTCTGTTCATTAGCAGCTCTTTGAGGTGAAATGTGATCCCATGTGCCTAAATGCCTTGTCATCTCAGTTGGATGGAAGGATCAAGGCACTGTGAAGTGAGTATGTTACATCAGCTATCCCAGATCTCTCTGGTCGGTGTTAGTGCTACTCAGATATCGTGATTGCCTTCAAGTCTAACCCTATTTGATGTTACTGCAATTATAGTTCCTTCACAATCACCATTGTAAGAACAGAATCTACAATACATTTACTCTGTGTCTATAGAGGACCACATCACATCACTTATACTTTTTGCTTCAAACATCACACAGAACTGAGAGATATTAAAAGGAAAAGGAAACGTATATATTTTAATCATATTCTGCATTGATATTCTTCTTCTTTCTTCCAGATATTTCTGATTCCTCTAAGATTTGTTTGTTTTAGAAATTTCCTTTAGCCCTTTTTAGCAGCATGTCTCATATTGATAAACAATTACGTTTACTTTTGATGATGGTTTTTTATCCCCAAGATAATCCAGCAGAATAATTTATGTAGACATAGAGATTCAGGTTTGATAATTGCTTTTATTCAGCACTATAATAAATAGTGTGCTTTATCCCTTGGACTGCATGCCTCATTATAATTACGTGGCTCTCTTTTTGTCTACCAGAAACAGAATTCCTTCAACATGATCTCAAGGTTTTTTCTTTTTTCTTTTCTGAAGTTTGACTATATCAATCATTTCATGTATCTTGGGTTCATATGCTTCCTGGTTTACTCAACATTGTTTTAGAAATAGATTTTTTCCTTTGTGCTTTCATCTACAAGTTGTTGCATCTTCTGTTTTCATGGCCCACATATTTCACTGCCCTCTCTTTTCCTTCCTCTTTTAAGCTCCTGTTCGTCTCCTCATGGTCTGTTTTCTAGTTTTATGACCTGCAAGCATGACCACACACAGCCACACTCACAAACGAATTCAACTCTAGATTCGATATCTGAGAGAAAACTTGGGTCTTTTATCCTTACTTAGTCTGCATTGTTTTACAGACCTTCTGGAAAACTTGGGTCTTCTCCTACATTAATGGATGCATAGAGGTCACCATTCTTGGAATATTTTTGTCTTTTCTGCTAAGCCGTGGTTTCTATTGCTGTGAAAGAGGCCTTTCAGTGCATCAGTGCCTAGATACATATGTGCCTCCCAAAACCAGTTTGTGATGATTGGTTCTCTCCTTCCACCTCATGGGTCTTGGGAATTGAACTCAGCAGGCAGGCATAAGTATATGTGCCTTTCTTTTACCAATTGAACTACCTGCAAATTGCAACATTTTAATCCATACATGCATTTGTGTACAAATTTAACAGTCTCATGTGGAGTTAGTGTTGGCGAATGTTCCATATTCGTCTGGAGAGTGGGTAGGTTGTCTTCTATCAAGTTTCAGAAGTCCATAGAGCTACAGGAAAATTAGCTTTCATAAATCTTTTCAATGTATTATTTCCCATATGATTATTGTTGCATCGAAAACAGTGTGTTCCAATCTACTATTGTTCCTGAGCTTTTCCTTATCCATTGCATTACTCAGATCTCACTAAAGCAGTGGTTCTCAGTCTTCCCAATGTTGTGATCCTTTAATCCGGTTTGTCATATTGTGATGACCTACGACTACAAAATTATTTAATTGCTACTCATAACTGTAATTTTGCTATTTTTATGGACCACAATGTAAATATCTGTGTTTATTTATAGTCTTATCTGATCCCTGTGAAAGGGGTCAAACTCAAAGGTTGAGAACCACTGATCTAAAGGAATATAATTGGTAGAATGTGCCTCCCAAAACCAACAATGGCTCTGTCTGGCAGAAAAGCCATAAATGGTAGTTGTTCAGTCAACAAGACTGGATGTCTCAGCAGTCCCAGTTTGGCACTGGAGATCTAGAGGATTCTTAGGGACCTGCTACTTTTCTTCAGTCACTATTGGAGTCCCAAAAATGTAGGTTCTAACTCCAACAAAGGGATGCCTCAGAAGCAGGGTAGATGACATTGCTGATAAGAATGAGAGCAAGCAAAAATAAAAGCTTTCCTCTTCCACGTCCTTTGATGTGGACTTCCAACAGAGATGATGATTAGGGTGAATATTCTCACCTCACATGATCCAATCAAGAAAATCTCTCACAGGAGAGTCCAGATACTTGAGTTTTAGTTGATTTCAGATGTAGTCTTAGTGACAACCAAGATTAGCCATCACATTCCTCAAAAAAATGCCACATTATTGGTATATTTCTTGAAAAAGTAACATTTTGCCACTAAAGTTGAGCCCATAGAATTATTGTGGGTTTCAAAAATATCTCTTAATTGCATATTCTTTTAAGCATTTCTCAAATATCAGAATTTTTATCTCAGGTTACCTTTTATTTGTAATTGGCTATTATTTTTTGTTCATTTCTAAGTGTTCAGTGTAACATTTAAGGGATATGTGCTTAAAAGTCAGTATTTTAAGATTTTATCTTTTTTTCTGTCAATTATGTTTTATTTTATTTTATTTTTTATTTTTTATTGAAAAAAATTTCCGCCTCCTCCCTGCCTCCCATTTCCCTCTACCTCCTCCCACTCCTCTCCCCCTCCACCCACTCCTCTCCCCCTCCCTCTCCAGTCTGAAGAGCAGTCAGTGTTCCCTGCCCTGTGGAAAGTCCAAAGTCCTCCCCCCTCCATCCTGGTCTAGGATCATTGGGCTACCAGGCGACCCTGTTTATGTGCTGAGGAGTTCCATCTGGACGGGTGAGTGTGTGCTATCCAGGGGCAGATTGTCCAGGAAAAGAGCACAAACCCCCCTCCCCCAGCTCCTTCTGCAGGGCTGTCTTTCTTACACACGGCCTCCCCCCAAAGCCTGCGTTTTCTGAAAGGTTCTTTGCTCAGGAACAGTTTTCTGCTCCTACATTAAGGCTACCCACCCAGAGAGGTGAGTGTCTGCCAACCGGGCAGGCCTCAAGGACCCCCGAAAGGGAGCACGTGCACCTTCAGCTTGTTGGCATGGTGTCCTGTGTTCTACTTGTCCCCGCCCTGCCCCCCAAGACCCCCCTTTTGTCCGCGGGTCATTGGACTACCAGGCGTCCATGTTTTGGTGTTAAGATTTTATCTTAACAGGTAACCTGAAGAGTATTTTTCTTTGCTTGATGTATTCATATACATTTACATTTATTATGAAATCAATACTCTTGGTCACTTAGAATCATCTCTATTCTATTACATGAAAAGCCATAGGTAGCACTTACCTTAATGATGTCTGTGAGATGTTCTGTATCCTAGATACAAGGATTCCTTAATCTGGTGCATGGTTTTCAAACTTGTATTCCCCATCAGGGCATTGTCTTCATTTATCAACCATTACGTGGAAGAGCATACAGCTGACACTTGATGGACGTCCTAACAACAAGCTTCTCAACTTATAAAAAGAGGTTTGTTATATCTAAGAAGTTTGGTTTTTATTGCTTTTATTGAGCTATACATTTAGCTCTGCTTTCCTACCTTCCTATACTCTCCCCTTCCTCCTCTCCTTTGACCCCCCCCCCCCCATGGCCAGTTTTCTCAGGAATTCTTGTCTTTTTCTCCTTCCTATGTAGACCAGCAATGTCTCTCTTTCTTGTCTAGGTTGTCTGGGGTTGTGGAAAGTAGGCTGGTTTTTCTTTGCTTTTTATCCAAAAGTCACTCATGAGAGAGTACATATTACATTTGTTTTTCTGGGTCTGGGTAAGAAGTTTGTTTTGAATCCATGTTCCTGAGCTTGAAGGTATTTAGGTTGTTCCTCAGTCTGTTCCTCACTGCCTTCACATCCTTCATTGCACCGTTTATCATAGCTAGTTCTGTTGCTCTTTCTCTCCCATTTCTCCACCACACATTTTGCTCACCATAATGGCTTCCTGGAAGTAGCGGGTCAACCTGTGAATGTCTTCCCTAGCCCAGGCTTTGACAATGCAGGCTTGCCTGTGGGTGTGTGGCACCTGCCTGAACAGAATGGTGTCAGGCAGCCTGGGGATATCTTCCCGGCACCCAATGACTGCAATGTTTTAAAAATTGTGTGTATATTGTAAGCATTGCTGCTCAGATGGAAAGGGATCCTGGCAGTCAGGAGCCAAGGAATACCACAAATTCACCTTAAACTTAGAAGCTCACAGCCCTGCTTCAGGGAAAGCTTTTCCCAAATTAACAGCTCTGCTCTGGTAGGGGAGGGTTTCCCTAGCCAAGTTGTTACAGCTCTGCTCAGATCCTCAGAAGAGTAACAACTCTACTCTGCTAGGAGAAGCTTTTCCAGTTCTGCTCCCCTCTCCTCCACTCGTCTCCAGTTGAAGTCATTGCTTCTCTGTTCTTCTTAGGCAAAGAAGGTCTCACCCAAGCCTCATTCAAGAGATTCACTGGGAGGGAAGAGTCCAGGAGGTGGCTGACCCTGCAAAAGTGGGAAAGGCAGCTCCCAACTGAACAGGTACAGGGTGGTTTCATGCTCAATGATCTGCTGGTTTTCCTGCTCAGGGATTGGTTGGTTTAATGCTGAGATATTGGTTAGTTTGTTTTGCCGAATTGGTAAGTGGAAGAGTGTGTTTCTGTAGCTTTGGTTTCAGGGGCAAATGTGTTTATTTCACTGGCCTTTTTTAAACGTTGGACTCTGGTTTCAGGGCCAGTGAACTGATTCTAGTCTCAGGGTCAGTGTATGTTTCTTTTGCTCTGGTTTCAGGATTAGGGTGTGCTGCTTTGGACAGAAACGGGTGTTGCTCCCCTAGAAACAGATATGCAGTCCATTGTGGGCCAGCAAGTGAGTGCTGAGAACCCAGTCCGGGTCTTCTGTAAGAGCAGCAAGTCCTCTTAACCATGGGGCCATCTCTGCAGTCCAAGTCATCAAATATTAAACGTAATTACTATTTTTCTACTTTTCCCCATAATGACAATAGACATCTTCTTATACTCAGGTAGGTAAAAGTTTCATTATTATTTACCAATCCATAAAGTTTCATTTCTATGTTAGTTAGGTTTTCACTCCCAACCACTGCCCTACCCTGTCTGCAGGAAATTACAACAATCTGATATTATACCAGCACTCGGGAGGCAGAGGCAGGCGGATCTCTGTGAGTTCGAGACCAGCCTGGTCTACAGAGCTGGTTCCAGGACAGGCTCCAAAACCACAGAGAAACCCTGTCTCAAAAAAAAAAACAATCTGATATTATAGACAAATTAATATATATGCTGGAATGTATTAGAATAGAACCAGAGTTTAGAGACATCTGGCCTTCATTCATCTTGAATATATGTTTAAATTTATCTATTTTGTTGCCTATGATAATTGTTCATTCTTAATATTAAATGGTGTAGCAATGTATAGCTACACAGAAAATTTTATAATTTATTTTTATTTTATATGTATATATGTTTGCCTACATATAGGTATGAAGAGCACATGCATGCCTGGTGCCCATGGATGCAAAGAGAGGGTATTGGATCCCTTGGCACTGGAGTTACAGTTGGGAGCTGCCATGACAGTCTTGGGAAATGAGTCATTTACCTGTAGCCTGTTGTTTAGGTTGTTTTCAATTTCAGTGTCTTTTATATAAAGCTGGTGTGAACTGAAATAAATAAGTCATTAAAAGAAAATATGTCCTCTTCCTCCAGGTTATATATTTGGGAATGTGATGGTCAGATGACAATTAACATATCAAGAAATTGGGAAATACTTTTCCAAGTCTCTGTCCTGTTTTCCATGGCCACCAGCAGTGGGTATGAGAGTTTCATCCTCCACAACCTGCCAGGTCTTTGTATGACAAGTCTTTATTTCTGAGTATTTTATGGGTGTGTCAAGAGTCCCCTCAGAGTCACCTGTCTCTCTTCCCTAAGTGTTAAGCATGTTGCGGCTGTATGTTTCTCTTAGTGGAGCATCTACTCACCCTTCTGGCCAACTTTTATTTTCTGAAATGTCTATTTTCTTACTGGCTCTTTTTGAGGTTTGGGAAATCTGGAAACAGTAAGACTGTCACCTGATACACAAGTTCCCACATTCATTTTCCCAGGCAGGAAAAATATGTTACTAACATATATTTGGAAGAGTGGACATTTTCTCACTTTATGGAGTTCTTAACAATCCAGTTGTTCATTTAATGAAAGGAGGTTTGTTATATCTAAGAAGTTAGTCTGTAATTCATTCGTTTTCTCCTACACGATTCATGTTTAGGTTGTATTCTTTTCAAAAAAATATTTATTTATTTATTATGTATACAATATTCTGTGTGCATGTCTGCAGGCCAGAAGAGGGCACCAGACCTCTTTACAGATGGTTGTGAGCCACCATGTGGTTGCCGGGAATTGAACTCAGGATCTTTGGAAGAGCTCTTGACCACTGAGCCATCTCTCCAGGCTCTAGGTTGTATTCTTGATCAATTATCTTTTAGATTTCTTTTCACTATGTACTGAGTGTCTGCCTGTATGTCTGTGTGTACGATATGCGCATTTGAGTGCCGATGTCCACAGAGACTAGAAAAGACTGTCAGTTCCCCTGGCTCTGGAGTTATAGGCATCTGTCGGCCACCATATGGGTGCTGGAAACTGAAGTCAGGTCATCTGCAATAGCCAAAGGCACTCTTAACCTCGGAGATGTCTCTAGTCCTGTGTAGATCCTTTGTTTGTTTTGGGTTGACTTTTGTATCCTGAGATAAACAACTTGTCTATATTTATATTTGTGCATGGGGATGTCTGCTTGTCCCAAAATAAGACAGAAGACAGGGCATTGAAGGGGATATGAGAGGGAATACATAGCCCCTCATCCTGTGATCATTTTTACATTTTTAGGACATTCAAGAAGCCTCAGCCCAACTGATAGAGCCAAAATTACCTGCAGATATGATGCAACTATTCCTAAAAACATCTCAAAGTAAGTTTAAAAATAAAAACAAACAAACTGGGGTCTGAAGATAGGGTTCATTCTTTTATATTTCTGAATGTCTTCCAGAGGATCCAGAGTTGATACCCAGCACCTACCCAATGGTTGACACTGTTTGTAACTCCAGTTCCAAGACATCTCAAACTCTGGTTCCCTCTGTGAGCAGTAGGTACTCACTCATGTGGTGCACAAACTTCCCTATGGAAAAACATTCAACAAATATAAATAAATTAATTAATTGTGCTTACTTAGGACAAGAATACTTGTAAAATCACATATTAACCTTAAATTTAATTTACTAAAAGAAATTTTAAAAGCGATAAGAACATTTCAAAAGATTATTTTTTTATTTTTGACTTTTTAATAACATATTGTATATTTTTCCTAATGGGAAAACAGAACCTATTTAAAGACTCAAAGTATTCTTACATGTAATTTTAAAACAATGTAACTCTGAGAGCCATAAAAATCTTCACATTTCTCACTCTTCTGCCCTCCTCACACACCCTTTGTACTGACACCTAATCTCAAGTGTCTCTCTCTAGTCCTCACTCAGGCCGTCATGCATGAGCCATCCTTATTCTGTGTGAGCTTCTATCCACAGGATTAATAAGCTCACAACCTTTGCTTCATCCTGGCTTTTTCTGAAAGTTTTTTCTGCAGCCTAGACCCAGTTTACCAGGGTCAAGGTCATCAAAGGACAGGGTGATCCTCAGGCTGAAGGTCACGATACTGGGCTGCTCCTCCCTACCACTACAGGGAGTCCCAAAAAACCTCGGTGACCAGCATATTCCTGCTTCATTGAAGTGTCTTTGTGTCTTTGCTAAAGGTGTCCCCTCACACGTGTGTGACTCTTCTGTCCCCTTCATATTCTTTTCTGTCTTATTGTCATTACCAATCAGGCACGCTGTCTTCATTTCTCTAGGTTTATAAGGAGTCTGGAAGTCATGTGTTCATCCTCCAAGATTTTTCCTTTTGAAGGTGTTTTCATGCTCTGGTTTTTCATATTCACTATGAGTTTCAGGATAAGCCCATTAGTTTATGAAAAGTCTGTTAGATTTCTGTTGGTATTGCACTGGATCTATAGGTCTTTTTGAGGAGAACAGACACCTGTATCTTCCATTGCATGAAGGTGATTGCAGAGTGAATTCTAATTGGTCTTAATAATAAAATCTGGAGTCAGATATTACGAGGTTGAATCTATAAGATCAGAACAGCAAAGCAGCCAGCTTCCAGTTCTTTCCTCTATGAAATCCTCAGACCAAATGGAGCATCCTGTCTCTACAAGACCTCAGACTGAATGCCTGGATCTCCTATCTCCTCCCACCTTATATTCCTCTCTTCAACAAACCCTGGGAAGAAAAGTGTGAGCCACCAGTGCCTGACTCTCTTTCTGTTTTAGACTGGATCAATCTAGTGTATCCCAGGGTGGCCTTGAACTCGCAGAGATCCATTTGCCTGTACCTCCTGAGTGTTGGGAAAGGTGAGTTCCAACACTGCCTGTCCTCTCTGGCTAACTAGTGGCTATCTGCACACACTGATTCTCAGGCAAGCTTTATTGTCATAGGACAAACAAAATATCACCACAGTCGACGAATCTATACATCTTTACTCTCAGCAATGATTTGTCCCATTCAGTGTCTAGGCACAACAGAGAAGCGGGCAGAGTTTTTCTAATTATTTCATATTTCCTGATGCTATCTCCAGTGACAGGGATTTTAAATTACAGCTTCCACACATTTCACTGTGGTCAAATGTCTGTGGGTAGATTTTAACAAAAGCTCTCTTTTAGGTTGAAATGTCAGGTTTCTTTCTCTATGATGAAAATGTCTTTGAAAACATATATTTGCTTATGTTTCAATTTCAGTATTTTGAAGTTGCAAGTTAATTATGAGAAAAGAAACAAATGTCCAACACCCAGTTTGGGGGAAATTTTCTAAGGCAGCCACAGGTCTAATGTTTGCCCAAATGGAATCTTTGGAATCATAGAGATACTCCTTCACCTCCCAGCCAGCTCCATCAGGTAGGTGTTGAGATCACAGTGGAGAGAAAGAAGGGGATACATGTGAAGAGTTAGGTATGTATGTGTAACTCCAGAAAGATTTGTATTATGTAGAATAATTAGGTAACTTTTTTCAAAATATCTAATAATATTTTTGCCAACACAAAAGGGTCAAGGTTAGTACTCGTGTGTTTTCCCTCTTGTTTTCCCATCCAGTCATGCAGATTTTAGCAGTGTCTGCTGTAGACTGTTTACAGAGGGGGTGTTTTATGGATGGGTCTTGCCATATGGATTATTACCATGACGCCTGCTAAGTGTTGCTCTGATACCTACTTCCCTGTGCAGTTACTAGTATACAAGCATTGCTTGTCTTTGAGTAAAGTTTCCCTTTTATCTTTTGTTTATTAATGGATTTACTCATGCGTTTGTGTCCACTCAGAAACACCCATTTTTTAAAGGAGTACCACTTTGTCATCATTATATACTGTGATGCTTAAATTATCCCATAACATGCCCGTGCAAGGACACACATTCAAGTGGACCTGCTCTTCACTTGTTATCTGTCTAGAATTCTGGATTATCTGACCACCCCCAGAAGACAGTAATCACCAAATGCTAGCTGTCAGTGACACTTTGTCTCCTCTTTCTGTCAATATCAGGTCTCTTCTATGATAAGAACAACAGGAAGGCAGAGAGAACACGCAGAAGGTTGACAAGAAGCTGACATGAGCCCTTGTTTCCAGTATGTGAGTCATCAGTGCCACCAGTGTGTGTGTGTGTGTGTGTGTGTGTGTGTGTGTGTGTGTGTGTGTGTGTGATGTGTACATGGGTGTGTATAGGAAGGGTCTGTGAGATGAACAAAGAAGAGGAAGATGTCACTGCACCTCTTTGACTTGACTGGATGCAGACAGACTACTCCATCCCTATATTCAGTACAGTAGAGTGCATGAGCGTTCTCATCGCCTTCTTCCCCTCCCCATGAGATTTCTCTCCCCTTACTCTGCCTTCTAGTAGAACAGGGGAGAAAACAGTGAACTCTCCATGCAAAACCAGCTCCTGGAGAAGAACCAAGTGTGGTGTGGTCTTGTCAGCCTGTTACCTGAGCAAGAGTGACAAGATCATGTGGGACTCACCAGGTGAGTCATTTCCTTTTCTCTTCCCATCCATGTGACCTGCAGCGGATCTGTGATGCCTTGTAGGAACACATCCTGTTGCAGCAGGGTAGCAGCAAGAGCAGCACACTGTGGAACAATGGCATTCATAGACTCCCCAGATGACAGAAGTCTGCATGGGTTCCTTTAAATGACCAGGACTGAAATGGAAGCCATCCCTTCAGACCATTTCCTGAATGGGTCATGCATTTCTGCATCACATTTGCAGGGAGTGCTTATTAAAATGGTAGAAATCTGGGTCCACACTAGACACCGAATCAAACCCTGTGAAGTGTGGTGTGGCATAGCCACTTCTTTCTGATGGCTGTCCACGTTAAAAAGTATTGCTACTGTGTTTGTTATTCTGTCTTCTAGGATATGGAGTCACAGACTGCTTAATTCCATACCGTGTTCTCTTGCTACTCCCGTAAATACCAGTGTGTTACATGGCATGTCAAATACGCATCAATTCCTTCATATATATTTATCCAGATATTCACATACTGGCCTCTTTTGTGAGCACCTTGTTCCTGCACTGTGAAGACTAGCACGGGTTCCTGTATTTTGTGTTAGATAGGCAAACTGTCAGTAAGCAGAAGAAATCAGTAATCAGAGCAATTCCATGTATTATTGGCGCTTTAAAGATCATAAAGGGGACAGGAAATAGTTGTGATGGAGATTGTGGTACGTGATGTTACCCCCTAAAGTTTTCAGAAGTTAGCATGTGATCTGAGTCCTGAATGGCAAAAAGAAGCAAGGCCATGCATAAGCCATGTTATGGGCGTGCTTGCCCCCATGGAGAACAGTGGATCTAAGAGCAGGGGACAAGGCCAGTGGCCAGAGCCTTGAAGACAATGTGGACACTGCTTGGGGATAGGGTAGAAAGGAAGATGTGTGCCGTTTTCAGCTGACTATGACATTTGGATTATATGATCAGTGTGGAAGGTGAGTTATGGAATTGACATGATTTGATTCCTTTTGGTGGAAGGTGACTTGGCACTGCACAGAGAAAGGCCTGGGGAGGGCGGGATGAGGGAGTGTGTGGAGACAGTGGAGATGGTTCAGAAGACAGGGGAGGGATGGAAGTGGATTGAAAGAGGGATGAAGCCATGCTGCAGTGATCAGCGTGAGAGCTGCCCTGTGCAGCCTTGTCTGGGAGAAGGCAGATAGCACCTGTATGCGCTGTGCATTTTCCTTGTGGAGACGTTGCTCTAACATCTCTGGATTTGTCTGACCACTTGGAGACACAGTGCTTCCGTTTACTGACATCAGTTGTTCCACGTGTATTTGACACAGGGTAGTTTGAATACCCAAACTAGTTGTTGTAAAACTTAGTAATTTAACAACGTGTCAGCTGATGAATAATTTTCAGATGTAAACTTTTCTAAGTAAAACTAACTGTAGAAGAATTTCCAAAAGAATAAGAATCTAACATTTGTCTAACGAAAAGCAAACCTAACGTTTAAAGTATTTTTGAAAGTGGTTGTTCTACAGCATGTACTGCTCTTGGCAGTTTTACGGATGAAGCGAGTAGGCTTTAGGCAGAGTCAAAGTGAAATCAGTCTCTAGGTGCTGCAGCTCCTGCTTGTCCCTATTCTTTCTCCAGGAGACTACTGCCTTTAGAAATGCGTATTTTTGACAGGTGGGCGTGGCACACACATTTAATCCCAGGACTCACGAGACAGAGCAGTATGATGTCTGAGTGCAAGGCCAGCCTGTAATTCCAATTGCATACATCAACATTAGTCTGTCACATATGCAGGAACTTCTGACTGGCATTTAGAGCAGATGTTGTAACTAAAGGCCCATAAAATCAATGAGTGAGCATTCTAATGCTCTCAATTCAGAGTGGTAAGCACAGCTCACTCTGTTTCGTGCCTCACAGATATGCCCAGCCTGTGTTTGGAAAATGGGTCCAGCACATCCAGGCTCAGGGAAGCAAAGTTGCTGGGCCTAGGAAGGTTCCACATCTCTCTGACTCTAGAACAGTGGTTCTCAGCCTGTGACTTGTGACCTCTATCCCCCAAACTATCTATCCCCCCCCCAAACGTCTATCCCCCAAACTATTTCCATTATGATTCTTACCTGTAACAACTTTACAGCAATGAAGTAGCAACAGAAATAATTTTCTGGTTGGGATCACCACACATGAGGGACTGTATTAAGAGTCATGTCACAGCATTAGGAAGGCTGAGAACCACTGCTGTACAGATATCCAAACACAGAATCCGGCTTCTCAGATATGTCTGGGATCCCTTCATCATTGTCCCCATACTCCTAGGGAGGCACAGCCCCACATCACGACACCCACACTCACATCTCCGTGCAAGGGAAATCCTGTTCTTCTTTCTCCGTCATTTCTATATCCACACACTATGCTATATTTCCAAATTTTCTTTTTTTATGTCTTCAGCACTGAGCTTAAGGATGTGTCTGATTCTTTGACCAACCTTTTTCCTGTTTTGTGATTCTTCTGCAGGGTCTGGGTCATTGTTCTGCACACACAACCACAGAGAGTACAACAGCAGCCTCCAGTCCCTTGTTGCTGACCTTTGAGGAAGCTGGGCATGTAAGGTAGGTTTGCTCTCAGGAGACTTGCTCTCGGGAACAGGATGTCCTTGCCAGAGGCTGGACTCGAGGATGCTGCAGCACATAGATCTGCCCAGCATCTGTGGCCCTGTCCGAAGCTCTTCAAAACTGTGGTGGGAGCACATGTGGGGATTTTTAAAAGTGGTCCCTAGACACTGGTATGGCTCCCCTGGCAGTGCAGGACATTCCCAGCTATATTCTTGATTTTTCTGGTAGCTGTTCAATGAGAATGCTATACCATGAAAAGAAATCACTGGTGAATTTAAAAAGCCACAGTATGGGGACTGGCGACATAGCTCTCGAGGCAGAATGATTGCCTAGAATGGAAATTGCTCTGTGTTCTTTGACCCTCTGGGCATGTTCACCCTCACCTGTAATACCAGCACTCAAGACGTAGAGGCAGGAGGAAAGAGATGTGAGAGTCATTACTGTTTATGAGCGTATGGGTCCCAGCACCCATGGCAGATAGCTCACAACTGCCTTTAACTCCAGCTCCATCAGGAGTCAATGCCTCTGCCCATCATGTGCATACGACAGACAGACAGACAGACAGACAGACAGACAGACAGACAGACATAATTAAAAGTAAAAATAAATCTAAACAAGAAAAAAGAAGAATCAGCTCCAGGTCATTGAACCAAGGGGAAAACACAGTGGAATTTAAAATATGAACATTATAATGGCTAATGGACTTTAACAGTCTACAGTCTTGCTGGAGAGATGTTCAGTGGTTAAGAGTGCATTCTATTCTTGCTGAGGACGCAAGGTCTGTTTCCAGCATCCATTTCCAAAATCCGTGATGGACCGTACCTCAGCTCCAGGAAGGTATGACCTCTCCTGACCTTTGTAGGCACGTGCATTAATGTGTAAATACACACACAAATATACACAACATAATTATTATTAAGTTATGCACATTCTTTGCCTTAAAATCATTTACAAATTAAAATAATTGCTGTGAAACATTAAAGAAAAATGCTCAAATGCCAGGCAATAATGAGAACAGTTTTCATTCGCATTATGTGGCAAATGCGTGCACTTCCAGCTATTTGAACACTGGGGTTACAGGATCATTACTGCAAAGAAGTTTCAGAACAGCCTGAATAGCATAGAGAGGCCCTGCCTCAAAATGAAAACCAAACAAAAACCAATAATATCTCAGAAAATGTGAAATTTCTTAGGAAAACAATCTTAGAGTACATGGTTTTTCAAGAGATGTGGATCATTATAAAATAATTTTTTGCAGGGAAATCAATGATAAAATTACTTATTTCGTGGGAATTCAACCATATACATGTAGAAATGGAATGAAAATGTTACTGGGCCGAGAAGAAAACAGTAGCATTAAGAACGTGTTTACATTAAAATGAATACTTGAGCTGGAGCAGTGTGCTAAGCTGGGAAGACCAGCAGCACTCTGAAGGCTGAGGGAGGAAGGGGAAGAGTCCCAGGCTGGGCTGGGCTGCTCTGAGACTCTGCACTAAACACACAAAGTAGATATCAGGACTATTATCATTCCATTCACTGTGGGAAAGTTTCAACTTAGTTCTGTCATGGGAAACCATCCTCTTTTCACTGGATGTTAGGCAGAGCCCTGTGTGTCCCTGGCAGACACATTAAAGATTACCATCCCCTAAATGGGGAAGTGACTTCCTCACCACCACATACAGCAAGGCGCACAGAAAATGGCGGCTGGGACTCTACTCAGATAGCTCACTCTCAGGAGATTTCCCTGCAGACAGCCCTGTGCCTTAGGGGTAGGAATAAGCCCAGCAACAAACACAGATTTCCTTATGGTAGTACATGTGCTTTCCTGTGGTGTTTGAAATTTCATATCCAGGAAGGAAAGTACTTTAAAGTGTAATCTGAGAAAATACTTGTGCTTGGGTGGTAAAAGTAGGGCTGGGGAGACAGCTAAATCAGTAAAGTGCTGGCCTTGTGGGCATGAGGCCTTGAGTGTCATTCCCAGAGAGCATCATCCAGAAAATGAAGATAAACTACAGGAGGAAAAGTAGCAGGTGTGGCGGGACATGCTTATGTGTGAAGGTGGAGGCGAGCCCATCCCTGGAGTGTGCTGACGAGCTAACCCATCCTGCCTTGCGTGTTCCAGGCCAGTTGGAAACCTTGTCTAAGAAAAACATCAGGGGGATGGCGCCTGAGTTACAGCACCGGAGGCTGTCTTCTGTCCCCTGACCTCACGCGCGCGCACACACACAAACACACACACACACAATTGCTCACGCACTCACAGGCATGCTCAAACCCACAATCGCGCTTTGGATAAATGATTATACACCTTCCATACTTCAGGAGAAGTAGTCATTTTGTTGAGTTTCTGGAGTAGTAAAGACGAATGTAATCTATTCTGATGCTGTGTGCATGCCTCTGTGTGTGTGTGTGTGGTGTGTGTGTGTGTGTGTGTGTGTGTGTGTGTGTGTGTGTGTTTACACACAGAGCTCCACCATCTCTATCTAATGAGGCTGCTTTATGTTAGCCTTAGACTGGGATTGGTCTCCAATCTCGGGTTTACATTTGATATACCTAAGATGTCCAGTTTTATGTGCCAGGAAAGTATAATGAAGTGAAAAAACACTGCCTTATCTTATCTAAGGTCCCTTCAAGTCCAGGTCACAGCCAATGTTCCCTCCCACCCAAATATAGACGCCACTGGGCCCAAGACTCTCACTGATGTAGTCCCCATTATGGCCAGGAGGTGGCATTCAAACTACATGCCTACATTTATTTTCTTTAAAAGGGCTGAAGTTTTATGGAATAGCAATGCGTTTTTAGTGTGTTTGGAAAGCTGGCACACATATAGAGCAGTTCCATTTATGGATTGCAGCAACTGTAGTGCTCCACAACTCACTTCATCCTCCCTGAGTGTAAAGTGGGCAGTGCACACGGGATACAGAGTGGTGCTCTGTAGAGAATATGAATGTGGTGGGCACCTTGAATCCCCTGACACTGGGATAAATGGATTTCCTAGATTTTATATCCCCTCTCCAGGAGGCTGTGGTACAGTCCCCAGATCGCTGCCTCCCAGGCAAGTTGTATCCTGGCCAGTCACTGCCATTGTGTTGCACCATGCCTGCTGGGGACTTCCAAGAGCAACCTGGTGTTTGTGGTGTGGTTGCCAAGTACGCTTCCATGGTGTTTGTGGTGTGTTTGCCATGTACTTTTCAATGAATATGCTCTGCATATGGCTCAGATGTAATATGTATTCACCCTTACGATGTAGAACAAGATTGGGGCCCCTTCTCTATTGCAGGAAGATCTCCAAAGTATTTCCTTTACCTCACCATCATTTTGGAGCCACTAATTTGATATTGAAAGAGAAATTATCCCCTGTGCCCTACAAGAAGAGATAACACAGAAGAAAAGAGGCAGGAACCCCAAGTCCATTGACAGCCACAGGACATTGTCTGAGCTACTGTTCTGTTGCTGGGAAGAGGCGCTGTGCTGAAGAGAATTTACAGAACAAAGCATTAAATGGGGAGATTACTTTCAGTGTCAGAGGGTTAGTCCAGTACCATCACTGTGGGCAGCATGGCAGCAGGCAGCCTGGCAGGGCACTGTAGCAGAAACTGAGAGTTTACATCCTGATCACAGGCAGGAGGCAGAGGGCTTTTGAGACATCAGAACTCACCCAGTGACACGCCTCGTCCAATAGGGCCACACATCCTAATCTTTCTTAAATTATTCACCATTGAAACATTAACCATAGGAGCTTACGGGGACCATCTTCATTCAAACTACCACTGTCATGTAAGGGATTTCCTCTGCCCCATTAGCAGCTACAGAGGGAGAATTGGGGCTGGTTGAATACTCATAAGTGCATTGACTAGAATCTGTTCCAAGATGTCAGTCATTAATACAAGAGACTACTGTGTGACATTTGGGGCAAGCAGGAGGCCATTCCAGTTACTTGTCTAAAATAATGTGCTCTTCAGAAGACAGTAGTCCCCTTTTGGCCCTCTTCATGGACAAACCTGCGTATACTAAAACTGTAAAGACCTTGAGCACACAGGAATTTATGAAACACCATCTGTCTTGGTCACTGTTCTATTGCTGTGAAGAGACACCATGAGCAAGGCCACTCTTATCAAAGAAAGCATTCACGTGCCTTGCTTATAGTTTCTGAGGTTGGTCTGTTACCATCACGGCAGGGAGCACGGTGGCACACAGGCAGACATGGTGTTGGAGAAGTAGCTGAGAGTTCTATTACCTGATCCACAGGGAGAGAGAGGCTGACACTGGGCCTGACATGGGATTTTGAAATTCAAAGCCCACCCCCAGTGGCACACTTCCTTCAATGATGCCACATCTACTCCAACAAGGACACCACATCATCTAAGCCTTCTCAAAGAGTGCCCCTCCTTGGAGACTAAGCATTCAGATACATGAGCCTATGGGGACCATTCTTATTCAAACCTCCACACCACCTCCAGACTCCAAGAGATTTGAGCTCTGTGTTTGCCAGGCGCATATCCCTGGGATGGTCTATGCTGTAAAGCTTCCCTTTTATCCCACATTGATGCTTCCCCAATTTTCTGCAAAGAGGATGTGGGAAATTTCTCTCTTTTTTAGCATAAGGTGACCTTCTCCCAACTTTGTGCTCTTATAGGGGTAATATGAACACAACTTGGCCAGTAAGGTTTCCCTTCCAATTCTGCAGTTGCTTCTAAGATACAGTCTGAGTCATTATACCAGGATATCAGATGTGCACATAGCTAGAGTTTTGTGGAACTCATCAATTTCTCAGACATGCACAGACAGGTGTTCTCTTCGGGTGCTTAGCTGACTTGGGGCAAATGAAAACATCGTGCAACTTACTAAAATGGGAAACTCAGAGATTTGAATTGTCAAGATGTTTGAAGAAGCAGGCCCACTGGTAAAAGGAAGTGTCCTTTAGTCATTTCTTGTGAGTGGGCACAAATATCCACAGGGGAATTTCCTTTTGTAAGAAGCAGCTATAGAATGAGATGGTGGCGCATGCAGACAGGGTACCACCATAATAAATTCCTAATGCACTGAAGTAAGTTAACTATGTACGCCACCGTTGGGGAGCTGGAGAGATAGATGGTCCATGGCGAGAAAAATAATCTGTTAAAATTGGAGGCAGGTGGCCAGGCGGTGGTGGCGCACACCTTTAATCCCAACACTCGGGAGGTAGAGGCAGGTGGATCTCTGTGAGCTCAAGGCCAGCCTGATCTACAAGAGCTAGTTCCAGGAGGGCTCCAAAACTACAGAGACACCCCGTCTCAACCCCACCCTCCAGTGGAGGCAGGTAACATCTGATGATTCATGTCAGAATGGCAGGATCACAAGCTGTCTAGACAGTTGGTCTATAGCCATGAGAACTGTGGCGGCTGATGGGAATTCAAGGATCCATGCATTCAGGGTAACAGAAAAATCAGTACACTCTGGTTCGTGGCATCTTCTGGACATAATAGGAAAGCTTTTGAAAAATTACATTTCCAGTGATTATCTCTCAAATGAGCCGAGGGATTTTTACAGAATTGCAATCCTTCACATACTATATGGTACATAGAAGGACCTAACTCTAACCCTAACCTTAACCCTTGGGGAGCTGAGGCCATAGATGGTTCATTGGTTAGGAGCGATACTTGCTTCCCCAGAGGACCTGAGTTCAAATCCCAGCACGAATGACAGGAAGCTCAAACCATGTGCAACTCCAGCCTCCAGGATCCAACACTGCTGGACACTGACATTCACATACATAGCCCTCCTCCCCAGGATTAAAGTAAATCTAAAGGCAAAGATAACCAATGAAAATTGGGAAAAGTTTTTCCCTGTCCTGTTATATTTTGAGGAAAAGTTTTGTTTCTGTTCATTAACAACAACAAAAAAGCATTTAAAAAACTTTAAAAGATGCCATTTCATGGTGATAAAATAATCTGTTAAAAATGGAGTCAGGAGACATCTCCTGATCCATGTGGGAACAGCAGGACTGTTTCCTATCACATACCCCAATCCAGAGCCCCTGCACATACAAACTCACTGTCTCTATTATGCTCCCACACGACTGGCGGGGATTTTCCACTGTAAACATAGTGAGGCCTGCTACCACATAGCTCAGGGAAGTACATGAATTCCAGAGCTTTCTGACATTCTTCAGAGGGCTGGACTCCAAGCCCGCCTGTCACCTGGTATGGAAGGAATACTGAAGGCTCCTGCCACGTTTTCCCCTTGTTTTTTCTTAATCTCATCTGCATCTTCCTCTTGTGGAGGTTGTGTGGCAAGAGAGGCTGCTCATCTCAGCCACTGGGAGGACCAGACTCTTCCCATTTCTGCGGCCACCTGGACACTTACCTCACCCTGCAAGAGCAGGGATGGAAGGAACATTGTGAAACACCGCCTCAGGGTCAGGGTTCCCGAAGGAAAGGCTCTAGGGAAACTGGGAACATGGTCACCTCTGCCCTGAGCAGTGTGGACAGCGGGAGAAGAGGGACTGCTTCCTTGAGCAGTAGAAAAATTCATAGCTTTAACAAGAATTTATTGTATATATTTATTGTGCTGGGATGTAGTGTGTTCAAGATCAGAGGACAATTTACAGGAGTTGGCTCTTTTCTTCCACCAAGTAGGTTCCAGGCCTCAAACTCATTGGGCTGGGCTGTAAGCACCTTTGCCTGGTGAGCCAACAGATGGGCCAAGAATTCCACAGTCTTGGTTCTTCTGTGTGCATGTACCAACCCTGCCATAAAAGAATGCATGTATGTTTCCAATTGGCCAAAATATGCGAGTCACACAATTTTAGTAGATGTTGTCTATATTCTTCTAGTGTTAGAAAGTAGAATTGCTTTTTATTTTCTCTAATTTCCATGTGTGTTCCATAGTTTAGATTGATGCCCCAACATATGTCTTGGGGGTAATTCTGGACTTCATACTCTAGAAGGGAAAGCTTAATGACTGAGTTGTCTCTATGCTACACCCATTTAAATGGAAAATGTGACAGAAGAAAAGCCCATACATTGCTGGAGGAGAAATTCCATGTACTCCCTATGTAGAAAAACTAGGCAGTGTTGACCAACAGTCAGATGTGAAGCTTCCACAGCTACCGCAGTCCCAGGTACTAAGGGGAGAGACTCAGACATGATGTACACACGAGAGAACATGCACAAGAATGGTCCCACAGCAAAGCTACACATGTCCAAGTGGTCCCAGATGACCTGACCCCAGAAACCTCAGAAATCCTCTCTGGAATGGAAAGTTGCAGTCTGTATATTAATCTACGGGTTCTTTGGCAGCTACGTACACGCTAACACTCAGATGTATTGCATAATTGTCTAACCATCCTCAGATGTCGGGATCCTAAGGGCACTGAACTCCCTGAGTTCTCTGAGTGAGTGGTCCCCCACACTGCCCTCTGATGCCCCAACCTTGCCTATAGGGAAACTCCATAGTTGCCTTGAAGTCCTGCAACTCACATTTTGATCACCAGATGGCGCGCCTGGCTCTATTTTCTAAAGGCTAGTTTTCCCTGAATAAATTAATATTTTTAATGAAAGAAAAAAATACTTCTCAAAATAGGTAACAAAATAATAAGTACCAATATGCCATGATTCTCTTTGTGTACTGTGAATTCTACAATATTGAGTGAAGGTACACACACAAACACACACACACATATACACACACACACATACATTTCTTCAGCCATGTCATCAATTTATTTCTGTGAATTAGTAGTTTATTGTGTGCCAGGCATCATCATTCTAACCCCACACCTACATGTCTCACACAATTCCTTTTTCCCTCTTTTGATCTGCTCAAGTGGATTCCCATGGAAACCATTCAAAGAGACTGCCTTAAACTGTCTGGTCCACAAAGAAAAACAAATGCTGCCTTGGAAACCAAGGAAAATTTGGCCCATCCTTCCCACAGTGTTCGCTATCAGGCCCCACTCTTCTCCTGGCTATATCTCCCTTACAGAGGGGAGGGAGGATAAACCTTGTGTGGTGTCTGTCTTGGAAGTTATCCTCGGTGCGGAGTAGATTTTTTTCTGATTCTGCTTCCGTTTGATAGTGCAGTTAACATGTATGGATGATCTATAAGAAAGCAATTTGTTTAAGGAGGTCATTGAGGTTACACCAAGCAAGTGACTTCCCTTTCCCACACTGTGGGCCTAGAACCAGAGCCACAGGACTCAGAGAGGAAGAGGAACCACATCTTCAAAGACAAAGACAGGCAGAGGGTCCAGTCTGAGCATGTCACTCTCCTGATTTCAGGAAATGCTCACCACAG